>NC_142289.1:1621546-1929185 GCF_965620075.1 Prunus avium
TAGTGATCTTACCATTTACAAAGTTCTAGTAAATGAAGTTGGGGCTACGTAATCTTGTATATTTAATCTGTTTCTTCGGATGTAGGTATTAGCTGACAATATCAAGATGCCCTGCAGACTGCTTAAGGGTATTCATTACACTGGTGTTGAGGATGGTGCTGTTAATGTAATAAAGTTGGAGGATGACAGGTTGTGGTTTATGTTTTTTTTCTTCCAGGTTTTGTGGTTAAATTGTTGATACATTTTTGTATGATGTGTTGTGTTTTCACTTTTATTATTTTGGCGTGTGCACATTTTTTTAGAGTCCACAAAGCTTTATGCCAAGGTTGCTCTAAAATTTGTACTGTGAATTCAATTTTATTCCAAAATTTCTACCAATCTCCAAAACTTTATCAGTTTTGACTGATTAAAGCTAACTTCAAGCCATCACAATAGCTTCATAATGTGCATTGACATAAGATATTGTGTCCTCTTGCTATTAATTTTGATTGTGTTTCTATAGCATTAGATTTCTTTTGTCCTTTAAGTTCAGCAGCAGTCTCCTGGAAATGTATGTGTACAGATGTAAAAATGCATGAAGTCTCCAACAGTTCCCAAATTGATCTGTTTAGCCTTCTACATGGTTTTAATTTATAGTTTGTCTTCAGGGAGTTTCTGGTTGATCTCATGGCTGATCCTGGAACGCTCGTACCTACTGATATTCCAAGTGCAAAGGACACTGCCTTTCAGCCATACCATCCAAACTTAAGCAAAAATCCTACTTTCCATTCTTATATTGATACAGAAGTTGCGTACTCAGGACCAAAGCCATTGCATGGAGAGGGTAGCAGCCAAAACTCTGCAGCTGAAAGCAGTTTAGCGTTGGAGAGAAGACCAATTTCAGAGAATATAGAATCATTGCCTACATTCTCGGGTGCAAGTAGTGACACTGGAGTTGGTTCTTCTAGAATACCCAATAGAGCGACTCAGTTAGATCATCTTCCCTCATCAGCCTTTGAAAATTATAGAGGGAGTCGTGGGGCACATGCAGTTGAAGGTGTGACGAGGATGAATGTAAATGTAGTTCCATATACTCAAAACAACTCGGAGGACTCAAAGAACCTTTTTGCTGATCTTAACCCATTCCAAATCAAAGGACCTGGGAAAGCTTCTATGTATAACAAACCTGTGGAGAACAAAGTTGAAGAGCTTCAGAGACAGAGAAATAATGTTGCCTCTGGTCGACCTCCTGCATCATTAATGTGGAAAAATAAATATGCTTTCAATGAAGTCCCTAAAAGAAAGGAGAATGATAATTATATGGATGGCATCTTCCCAAGAGTTAATCGCGAACCTAATGGGTATAGTCCATCATCTGCAGCTTCCACCAGCTCTACCGTATCTGAACAGATCAATCCTGGTGGTTTCAAATCAACTGCTCATTCAAATATGTCAGATAGAGATGGCAATGCCAAAAATTATAGGGGGGAACAACCCAGGGCTACAGGTTATTTACAGAATGGCACAATAGATGTTAATGAACATCAGAACAATGAAATTGGCTTCCATGATCCTAGAAAGTTCATGCATGATAGATTTATGGAGACCAATTTGAAGCTGAAGGATCCAGAAAGTTCTAGCTCATCTTTTGATTCCATTTCGAGCAGGGTTGATCAAGTATTTGATGATGTTGATGTAGGTGAAAGTGAAATTCCGTGGGAAGATCTGGTTATTGGAGAAAGGATTGGACTAGGTAATGCCCATACCTGGTCAAAGTTGCCTATATTGTCTGGAAAACTGCCAGTGTTCAATCCTCACACAGCTATAAACTTATTTTTCCTGGGGAGCTGACTAATTTTTTTTTTCTCATTGACTTTACTAGGTTCATATGGAGAGGTATACCATGCTGATTGGAATGGGACGGTGAGTTTTATATAAATGACTATGCTCTTTCTTATCTCATATGCGGCAAAAATTGTTATGTTTATTTGATCTTTTATTATTATTCTCCTTATGGATTTTGAATACCTAGTGCCCTCTCTTTTCAATTTGTTTCCCGAGCATCTTCATTGACTAGCACTGCTAAATTGTTTATAGTGATAGAACTTACTTATTAAATCATTATATGTGATTCACAAGTAATTGATAAATGACATGCAAATTAGCACCATTACGTGTATGGGGGATTTTAAAGGGGTTGCCTATCATTGTCAATGCACTGATGGCAAACTATAGAAGTTGCTTTTTTGTTTACTGCGAAGCAGGTTTATATTTATACAGTGTATGGTTAGGGATTTTAATCAAAGATTTCCTATATTCAAAACAATTTCAGTGTTCTTTAAAGTTAGCTAAGATTTGTAATTTATAATAACTGTTTCTCTGCTGTCATTATTTTGTGGTGGATTCTGCTTTGTCACTACTGCCTGGAACTATGCATGTACTTAATTCATTGCCAGAGGCTTGAAAGTGTTTTTAACTTTAATTTCATGGGAATTAAATTCAACTGGGGACTTTAATTTTGGCTGGTGAATTGTTGTTGAGTTACAGGAAGTTGCTGTGAAGAAGTTCCTAGACCAGGATTTCTCAGGTGCTGCTTTGGCTGAGTTCAAAAGAGAAGTAAATTTCTAGTCCCTTATGTGCATATGCTGCACTTTTTAGCTTCCAAGACTTCGAGGAAAAGGGGAAATGGAAAATAAACTTACAACCTGATGATAATTATTGTGGTCTTTGTTTTGCAATGTAAGGTGCGAATAATGCGTAAATTGCGTCATCCAAACGTTGTGCTTTTTATGGGTGCTGTTACACGTCCTCCTAACCTCTCTATCATTACAGAGTTCCTTCCAAGGTATAATTCTGCACATTGATCATTGTAAAAAGATTATTTATTGACTGGAACATGTATACATATTCTATTTTTCATCTTTCTGTTGTAACTGGTCCACTCGTATTTTATTTCCCCAGGGGAAGCCTATATCGGATTATCCATCGCCCTCAATGCCAAATTGATGAGAAACGTAGATTAAAGATGGCTCTTGATGTGGTATGAGATGATCTTCCCTGTGTTCTCTAGAACCGGCATGACACATCAATATCCACTTTCAGCTCTCTTTTTATTTTGTAGGCAAGGGGTATGAATTGCTTGCATGCCAGCACACCCACAATTGTTCACCGGGATTTGAAATCTCCAAATCTGTTGGTTGATAAGAACTGGAATGTGAAGGTATCACATTCCTTTTTTTATTGTTGTTTCTCTTCTTTCTTGTGGATAATGAGATGCCTTGGCCATCTAATTAGTAGTTCTTTGAGATATGTATTATACTTTTAACAAAACTGGATCTCAATTATACAGGTCGGTGATTTTGGATTGTCACGCTTGAAACATAATACTTTCTTGTCATCCAAATCAACTGCTGGAACGGTGAGAATCTGGGATTTTTATTGATTATTTTTATTTATTTAATAAATTGGTTTTCTGTAGGCAATGAGAAATATGACCACAAGTCTTAATCTAACTCTGTCACCTTTTCTTCATTTGCCTGATGGTTTCCATCGATGAGCTAGCCTGAGTGGATGGCACCGGAAGTTCTCCGCAATGAAAACTCAAATGAAAAGTGAGTAGTAATTCTTGTTATTATATTTCTGTGTCTCTTCTTTCAGCTTTGATCGATGCCATGTTCCAACTATATTAGTGTGGAGAAAATATACAGATTAAAGATTCTCAGAAATTTTGTGTTAAATGTATAGGTGTGATGTATATAGCTTTGGAGTCATTTTGTGGGAGCTTGCTACTCTAAAATTGCCTTGGAGTGGGATGAACCCGATGCAAGTTGTAGGTGCAGTTGGTTTTCAGAATCGACGCCTTGAGATACCTAAGGAACTGGATCCCCTTGTTGCAAGGATAATATTGGAATGTTGGCAGACGTAAGTTGCAGAAAGTTTAGAACACATACATATTTCCTAAATATCACTGTTCTACTTGTTGAATCCAGTTTAATCGGTTGTTCTTTCTTTCCGGTCAGCGATCCAAACTTGCGTCCCTCGTTTTCAGAGCTCACGGTAGCTCTCAAGCCTTTGCAGCGGCTCGTCATTCCATCGAATCTTGACCACCCAAGCTCACATTTACGGCAAGAAATCTCAGTAAATTCCACACCTTGAAAAGCCTCTCTCTCAACTGTGAATAAGAAGACATTCCGGTTCTGTGTATTTGAGTTAGGATAGGATAAAATACTCTCAAACGAAAAATCAGAAAGAGTGAGAATGGAGAGAGAGAAAAGCATGTACCTCAATTGTATAATTTAATGCCTGCCCAGCTACTGTTGCCCAAAGACTGTAGCAGGGTCCTTTTTGTACAGATTCCATAGTAAAGTTCTCAAAGAAAACTGGATTTGTAATTTATGTGTTAATAATACCTCCAGCCATCCAGATAAATTAATACAAAGCTTTGTGTTATTCTTATCTATTTTCTGGGTTACATAGAAATATTTTATTTAGAAAACCTCTGAAGCTATATTTTCTGCCATGGCCAACCCTTCTTCCCTATCCAAACATTTCAGCTCCTTAAACACACATGACAGGGCCAACTTCACAGCCTCTGTTTCCTGCGCCAAGTATACTCAATTTCATCCCCACCGCAGTTCATCTTTCCCAGTTCCAGGCTTTGATCCAATCGGACGTTCGTTAATGGGAATGGCTCTATACCAAGGGTGAGATGCAATCACTTCCCCAATGAACTCCACAGCATCATCTCTGTTGGCTTGGCATAAGTATTCCATCTACAATTAATGTCAAGTCGCATTATCAACCCCTTTTGCCCATGCAATAAAATGGTCGATGTCGGAGATTTCGAAGGGCCGGAGACTGACTTGTAGTAGAGGCTTCAGCTTGCTCTCCATTGCTCGCATTTGAACGAATTTCAAAAGTTCATGGAGACCACAATTTTGAATTATACTGGCTAGTTTCTTGGACTAGGTACAACATTTTTTTTTTCTCGCTTCAATTATCAATCCTCTTGGAAATAATATGACATGTAGCATAAGAGGGCAAGTATCGCATATTGCTTGGGGCCGTGAGAAAATAAGTTTTCACATGAAAACAATACCACTCATGAGCTTACATTAAAGAGAAGAAAAAATAACTGCATAACATACATGCAAATTATTACACTGCAAGTTCTGTTGATAGAAAACTATAAACAACCAAATCCTTAATATTTCCCTTAAGATATCCATATTTCCTCAACACACCCTCCCTTTGGAACCCAGATTTCTCTAAAACCCTCTGAGAGGCCTTGTTCTCTAAATCAGCAAAAGCCTGCAACCTCACCAAAATAGGGAAGTCATTGAAAACTCGAGACACCGTAATCTTAACTGCTTTGGTGGTAATCCCTTGCCCCCAGTACTTTGCAGCTATTGCATATCCCAAGTCTGCCTTGTACCTGTCATCACCTGATCCTGGAAAAATGGTTACAAACCCGATCGAACGGTCATCGATGCATATCGCCCGGCGCCAAGGGTGGGGGATACAAACATCCTTGATGAAAGTCAAAGCCTCAACTCTGGTTGTCAAAGTCTTCCATCGGAGGGACCGAGTCACTTGATCATCGCCTGCGTATGACATGAGATCATCAACGTCAGATAGCCTGAATGGACGGAGAGTGATCATTTTTGACAAATTGGTCTCCATGAAAAGTATGCTAATGACTATGGCAAACACCAACTCTTATGAGTTATGAGTTATGAGTTATGAGCGCCTATAAATATATTTTATCTAAAATCATGAAAGGCTTTGGAATATGAACGTATCTTCTTGTCTTGCCAACTTTTTCTAATTAAGTACTTTAGTTGCTGCATACACGGGTTTAGCCAAGTTGACTAAAGCGGATGTGCTCCCCATTATGCACCCAAGTTCGAATCCCCTTCCCCATAGTTTGGATTAGTTTAAAATAGATTATCGTTTGTATAATTAAAAAAAGTGATTTAGTTGCTACAAAGTCTTACCATCTTCAATAAATTAACTTATCAGCTCATCTTGTTTGAGGAAACCAACCACTAGAGTCTACAGATACATTAAACAGCATTTTGAGGTGAGATGCAACTTATAAGGTTGGCTTTAGGGATAAACCAAAGTTGATTGGAGAAAAAAGGGCAAATCATAACAAACATATTTTTGAAAAGGACATTATTGTAAATGTAAAGTGTAGAGGCATTTAGCATACAAGGCCAATTATTCCATTGCCTTGACTCTGGGATCATTAGGCTAATTAATCTAATCTGTTGAGAGAAAACTATAGACAACCATATCCTTAATACTTCCCTTAAAATAAAGATATTTCCTCAACACACCCTCCCTCTGAAACCCAGCTTTCTCTAAAACTCTCTGGCAGGCCTTATTCTCTACATCCACAAAAGACTGCAGCCTCACCAAATCAGGGTAGTCTTTGAAAACTTGAGACAGGGCCATCTTAACTGCCTTGGTGGTTATCCCTTGGCCCCAGTACTTTGCAGCTATAGCATACCCCATGTCTGCCCTGTAGCTATCATTGCCTGATCCTGGATACATGCTCACGAACCCGATAGAACGGTCATCCATGCATATTGACCGGCGCCAAGGGTGGGGGATGCAAACATCCTTTATGAAAGTCAACGCCTCATCTCTGGTTGTCAACGTCTTCCAGCCGCGGAGGACACGCGTCACTTGCTCATCGCCCCCGTATGTGATGAGATCATCAGCGTCGGATAGCCTAAATGGACGGAGAGTGATCGTTTTTGACAAGTTGGTTTCTTCCATGACGAACAACTTGAGTATTACTAGCTAGTGCTAATAGAACTGGTAAACACTAACTGTTATGAGAAACAGTAGCACCTAGGTCGTGGTGGCAGGCAATAATATATAATGCATTGTAATATACAATATTATTAATGATGAAAAACTTTGGAATTTAGTGTTTTAACATATGGTGGTCTTATCAAGTTTTTCTTAGTGTAATTTACAAGGAAGGAAATTCGAATTTGAGGCGAGCTCAATATGCTGACCAACGGACTTAATCCATGTCAATTTTTCTTTCTACGAAGTCTTCCTATCCTAATAAATTAACATTCCAATGGCAACTTGGGAGATAATTAACATAACTTTGAGGTGACATACCACTTGTGAGATCATCATTAGGGATAAATTAAAATTGATTGGGGACTAAGAAAATATATATAAAAAATGTCATATTTTGTGAGACATTGACATTGGAAATATTCATCAATTAATTATTTTAACCAGGTGGACTAACTATTAAACTAAAACTAAAACTTGAGACTGGAATTGACAAGGGCTGCTGAGGGAACGTGAAAAGGAATAAATCTCTCTTTTTAATCACAAAACGCAGATGGTACAAAGCAAAACGCTTTCAATTTAATAAAATAATAAAAATGTTAACTTCAAACTGAAGGGCGATTTGGACTGTCCACACTTGGTTTTTGGATTTTAGTTTTAATTGAAAAATGCGAAAGAGTAATCCATCCCGACCTTAGCTCAGTTGGTAGAGCGGAGGACTGTAGTTGGTATAACCATCAGATATCCTTAGGTCGCTGGTTCGAATCCGGCAGGTCGGATTTCTTTTTAGTTTTTTTTATTTTTTAAATGTGAAGGAATCGAATTGTCTTTTCCAAATCTACATACAGAGCTTAGGAATTAACAAAAAGTATGGATTGATTTTATGAAATTGAAAACTCTAAGCTGCAAGTCTATATGTGAGAGCTAAAGACTTGAAACCTATCTTTCTGTGGCTTTGCAGAGATATCAAGCGAAGAAGCTATAGAATATAAACTGCTAAACGTCTTGCATAGAAAGAAGGTTTTCTGGGGGAAGAAGCAGTAGGCCCTTTTTGAATGCTGAACTATCAAGATGTTTCAATTTAACACAACAATTGTATTCTCATCCAAAGTGATGGAAAATCAAAGATTCAATTTAAGAACCAAGAGCATAGCATTTCCAAGATAATGACTAGTGTACTGAAAAGTCTTAAATAATAACATAACAAGCCGAGCTACTGTCATGGCAATGAAACAGAGTTCAGTTGCCCCCCCGAATACGGAACAGATTGGAAAATCGCATCAAAGTTGTAAAATTGTACTTTCATGCATTCTGTAATCAAATTTCTTCAACCTCAGTTTCATTCCAATTTATTGTCTAAACAAAATGTTAAGCCAATCTGGTCCGAGCAAGCAGAATAGGATCATCAAGAGGCCAGCCAACTTGCTAAGCAAACCAAAATAAATCAAAGGCTCCAAAAACTGCAAATTGATTCTTTGAGCTCTGGGCATCCTCCATGTACAGGACTGAAGTGAAGGTTTTTCTTCTTATTTTATTCTTGGATCGCTTCAATCCTTTCCACAGCACCTTCATAACAAATAATACATAGACCAATAAGCTTATCAATCTGAAAACTCATGCACATGAATCAAATATGAAGGATTATTAAGCTAAGTTCTGCCGAGTCTTGGTAAAAGCATGTAAGGCCAAAGTACCGTTTGTATCTCTTCTTGGAACCACATGGACAGAGCGCATTCCTACTTATTTGCCCACTCTTAGCCAAATTAGACTTGGCAAGGTCAAATGGCGTTGAACCCATCAATTTTTGCACCTGCGGAACAGAAATTTTCAGTTAATAACGAGTTTTCCATGTTTCAATTTCATGGAAATATCCAGGAAATCAAATTTGCATTTTTGAACCATAACTAATGGGCATTACCACTTGCTCTATCCACTACTCATAGGGAAACTCAGATACAGTTCCTTTTTGATAAGTTGCAAAAGCAAGGTTTCCTACAATCCTAAACTGTAATCAGAATTTTGTTTTCCATGGATGTTAATGGAAAAAAGTGTATCCAAACAAACCAAGGTCTTCATAAGCAATATGCCACAAATTGCCCCTTTTATCACCAAACCCCCTCATTTTCCTCATCAGTGCCTAGAACACTTACAGCCAACAGACATAACACGAATTTAGTTCATGTAATGAAAGCAACTCACATGCTTCCACTAACATATTAGTTCATCTTAAAGGAAGCAATCACACACACACTTAAACTCCGGCTTTGAAACTTTCCAATAAGTAGGCATCTGCAAAGAGAGATGAATCTGACCTCAACAAGAAATTCAGGCGCTTAGCCAACCAAATGGACGCCGCTGTACTATAAAAGTCTCCCCAAAGACAACAAAACAAGCAAAGACACAGTGATTTCAGAAGCTATAAGACATTCTACAGTGGACATCCAATTTCTGCATTTGGTATACGGTCACTAAGGTTTATGCATATGCAGTAAATTTTCACTAACCAGAAAAGCGTAAAGAGAGTGAAATTTGAGAAATAATACCTCGTTAATGTTCTTTGGCATTGGTTTCCCTTCTTTCTTTAAGTTTTCCATCTTCTTTTGTGCTTCTCTAGCCCATGTGAACTTTGCAAGTGCATTCTCAACATCAGCAATCGTGCAATTACAATGCTTTGCTGCTTCTTGTTTTTGAGTGACATTGAGATTCTACAAATCAAAAGACCTAAAACCATAATCAAGAGACTTAACCAGACACAATTGAAAAGCATACACCTAGTATAGATGTTTTTAAATTCCAAATCACAAATACTTTGGACTGCATCCATTGGACTTTGAAGTTTCCTTCAGCTTCATAGCTCAATTTTATGTAGGGCCAGTATTGGCAGTTTGGAGGACAAATCCTCGGGTTTGAAAAATTGGCCAAGAGTATGGAAAAGGAAAGCGGAATTATAAAGATAGGCTTAAATCCTCCGAGATATCGGATTATGGCTTCCTTTTTTTAAATTAAAAAGGGAAAACCAACCTCTCCAGTGGAATCACATCCTCCAAGATATCGGATTATGGCTTCCTGTTTCTCGAAAGCATCGGCAAAAGTAGCTTCACTGCTTCTCCCCACAATATATTGCTTGAATGCCCCTATTCTTCTAGCATTCTTCATCTCATCTGCAAATCCTAGAATCAATCCAACAAATAAATAGTGTCGTTACTAGAACCCATGAACTCCCAACCAATTTCTTAAAGTTATATAAAAGTTAATTACATAAAAAAGAAAGTTAAATCAAATGCTGGAACTAAAAGGCCCATGAAATTGAGCAAAACCCGAAAGGGAAAAAAAGTCCAAAACAGATGTTCTGCTTCGCAATGTAATGGGTTTGATCGATAGTCTAAAAAGGTTAAGCAGATCAAAAGCCAATCATCAAGAACACCTAAGGTTATAGGAAAAACATGCAAAATATGAATGAGATAACGGCCAAAGTTCATATTCTTCTTTAAAATATCAATTGGGTTTTACCAAGAGCTTGAAAGTTTCGAGCACATAAACAGCTAATCAATAACAAAATTTAAATTACAAAAATTAAAAAATGGAAGTTTAGGAGCTAAAGTGGCATACGAAGCAGGGTAAATGATTCAGGGTCAGAGCCGAGCTTGGTTTCATCTGAAGAGGTCTTATTGCCGGTGAAGACCCCTTTGATCTTGTTCACCCATGAGTTATCTAGGTGCGTCGTGGAGAAGATCGAGCGGCAAAATAATGGAGCAAGATGACAGTCATTGTAAGAATAGCCAGTGAAAGATATCAGCAAGTTTGAGTTTTTCTTGCACAATGTGTTGCTTAGGATTCGTGAAGAATGATGCATTCTGGAAATTTTTCCCCTTTTTGGTCTCTATTTCTCTTTTCTTAGGATTTAGGGTTTTAGTAGATACGGGGTTTTGGGAACAGAGACGAGTAGAGTGTAAAATCCTCCTAACGTCGTCGTTTGACCAGGACCGGGCCAATTACCAGTGCATTATCAGGTTGTTAATGCTTGCTGCTTGCCAGTTGCTACTGTGTGGTTTTGACTTTTACTTCTAGAAGTGTTATTCAAACTCCAAAAATATTATCTTGCAAAAAAGTCATCTTCACAGAGTGATCTAGAAAATAAATTGTGAGACAAAATTGAAGTTCCGTGTAGGAATCTTGCAACCTATTTAGAAAGTAATGGAAAAGAATGAATCGCTTATATAAATTCATTGCAAGTGTTATCAGAATATTACAAGTTACCCTTTTATCTATTCAAGAATACAAAGCAGGCCTTAGCCTCCTGCACAAACTGATGAACCATAAGTAAACCCCGATCTACCACTCTTAGAAATACAATCATCAATAGGAGGTCAATGGCTTGACATACAAAGAAACAGTGGCTAAGTTATCAAACTAATACAACAAGAGCACTGCAGCCACCCGCTGCTTCACATCCTGCATCTAAATTAGGACGAAAGACAGTAAAAAATGAATAAATTCTGCCACTCTAAGCCTTGGACCGCCTAAACTCAAACCAGATTTCATAGTGATTAAAAAGCAAGCTATCATGTGTATGCTTTCCAATGTACTCCAGGCCTAAACTCGTAAGCCGCTTTGTACATTCGTCTCCTCCCAATCGCGAACAGAACTTAATATTATGGGACACAAAGATTCGCCCATCAAAAGGTTTCAATTTATTTGTCAATCTCTCTAATCCAACCCACACAAGCTTATCAGGCATATGAAGAAACACTGCACTAGCATAGATCAAGTCATAGACAACGTCTGAACCAAATCTGCTGAAGTCCATATTCTCGCCTTTCACAATCAAAGGGCGCTTGGGCAGAAGACCTTGGGAAGGAAGCTCATATCTAAAGGCAGCCATTAGTGATAGCTCATCTCTTTCAAGACAGTGGAAGTGTCCAGCATTAAGATAGCGAATGAAATGCAAACCAACTCGGAGGGTACCACAGCCAATCTCAAGGACATGCGATTCAGGCTTCAGATGGGTGGACTGAGCGAGGAACTCAAAAACATCTCGGCCACCTGCCCAAGGCTCACCATAGTTACTGTGGTGCTCTTCAGTAAGGAGCTCACCAGGGCATGGGAGGGCGGTGTGGTTTTCCGACTCAGGTCCTTCATAGTGAGATATACCCTTGAATCTAAAAATCAGAAAATTTTGGTCAAATTTTTGCAGGAAATCAATATATTCAGAGAACATGAAATGCACAACTTTCCGGAGAATCATTTAACAACAAACATGTGAACATGTGAAATTTGCTGCACAGAAAAGCACGAGGAGAAAAAGGTTCCCAACTAAGAGAACACTCCAGTTAAAGAAATCACCAAATAACAAACATAACACATAGAAACACTTATCGAAACAAAAGAAATAGAAAAAATCACTTCAAAGACCTTCCATGTTCTATAAACCTAGAAAATGATCAAAAACTTCATCTTTTCCTTGTTCTCCCACCTAACCCTGTGGTTCACATAAACCAAACAGAGCACTATGGTACTTGCCAAACTCAACAACTAAAATAACTAGTGTAAAGAAAATACAGCAATTTAACCAACAATTTTGAATTAACCTTCACAGAACTAAACACAAATCAAACTTTACTGAGGTAATCCCATGTAAATCGAAGTTGACTGATCTAATTTCATATCTCACATCCTCCCTTTGACACAAATGCACATGAAGCATACGAGCTGGTACTTAAAACTTAAAGTTGACAACTTTGAACCCAAGATTAGAGAGTTAATCCAAGTAAACTTAGACCCAAGTTCATGCATTTTCTTGTATATGTTCACCCTCCTCCCCTTGCACATTCAAGATAATATTAACCCTTTTCTAAACTCTTTTGAGGCACAATTGTAGACCAAATCCCAATACCATCACAAAAACCAATTGAAGTCCCAAATCCCAAGCCCATTGCACACATCCAAAATCCCCATTTCCAATCACACAAACAAATACAAATATAATAGAGACAGAGAGAGAGTACGGACTGTAAGAGATCTTGGAGCTGCTCAGCTCTGGTACGAGGGTTAATTCCCTTACGCAACACGTTATCCTGCATATGCAACCCATTCACTCGGATCTGATCCTTCACCCACTCCACATCCTCCTTCGACGACCATATTGACTCTCCTCCGCCCTCTGACACGCTGACACGTGTACCATCACCATCGCCGGCACGTGGTACACTAACATCGCCGCCGGTAGCACTAGCTGGAGCACCGCCGGCGTCGCGGCCACCACAAGAGCACGACGACGACAAAGAGGACAAGAGGAAGAAGAAGAAGATTGCGGCCACAGAGGCCGCCAGAACCAGCGCCGGCACTGTTATCACTATCCCCTTTGGTGACGATGTTGATGATGACGACGACCACAGAGCCATGTGATGTGTCTGTATGTCGTCAATTTACGCCAAGTCTACAAGACTGATTTTTGGGTCTGCAGAAAACACTGGAAATTTTGGGACATTGATTTGGGGCCGACACTTACGATGTCGTTTCATGGGGCACGAGGAGTTTTTTATTTAACTTTTGGATTCAACCTTTCATGTGATTGGTGGTGTGGAGACTTGTGTCGTCTCTTCTCGGATGTTGTTTTGAGTAGCATGCATGCTACGGTGTCGCATGGAATATGTTTAAAAAGTATAGCCGCTTTGGGAGGGCATCAATCTGGCCGAATCGATTAAATTGGCCGATTAAATTCGTAATTATTGATTTGATTTGATTTTGATAAAATGAAAAAAAGTTAAATGGTTAAAAATCGAACCAAACTGTATATTATTTAGTTTAGTTTAATTTTGAACTTTTATAAACTGACATAAACCGAATTGGACTGTCTACCTGCATATTTATTTATATTTAATTTTACACGTGTAGTCTTCTAATTAGAAAATAACTAAATATGAATGTTAAATTGTAGCTATATTAGTTATTTATTGAAATTTGAAGTTTTATTGTAAATTGAGTTTTTAGATGCCTATAAAATGAAAAAAGTATATAGCAAGTTGTGAATTTATTGATTATAATTGGGCTAACAATGTTGAAAAAATGCAAAAGGAAAGAGATTTGGACTTAGGCCCAAATCGGCCGTACCAAACCGTTTTAAATTGGTTTGGTTTTGTTCGGTTTTCTTTGTAATTTTTATAAAAATCAAATCGTTATAATGTAATTGATTCGGCGATCAGGATTGTGCCCACCTGAAATGGTCGTGCTGCTATACTTTAAATATATTTTTTTTATTTTTTTTTTTATGAAAAATATTTAAACAATATAGCCTTGTGGCTATATTATTTAAAGGGAATTATTGCATTTTTTACATGACAATTTTGTCATATTATTTTAGGGTTTAAGGCTAAAATACCGCTTTAGCTCAATATATTTCTTCAATTATTTTATTTATACAATCGACATTGGGGAATGAGAATTTAAATTCTTTATGATACCTCCTCCCATAATCCCATTCTAATGGGGTGGTTTTTCACCTCCTCCCATTCTCAAGTTTTTCTCAGTGCTAACTAATGAATCACAAATGACAATGTGTTAGACAAGACTCAGCTCATCAGTAGTATTATCAGCTTTTGTGTATTCCCCATAATCTTGGGCTAGAGCTATTTTTTCAATTATTTTATTTATACTAGTGATATTAGGGAATGAGAATTTAAATTCTTTCCGATACCTCCCATTCTAATAATTTTCTTTAATTTAACATGTTACATTATCATATACATCAAACCGGCTATTTTAAAACACTTGATAAAAATGAGATCAAGATTATTAGCATAAAATCAATGACCCAAAAATGATGAAATGAGTCGAGAAGTTACAAAATTCTGTTAACAATTAATTGAACATAAATCAGCAAGCCTGACAAAATCAGTGTATAAGGGATCGTGTAAACAAATAATTAACAGACCCCAGTTGAAGCAACCCTAGTAGTAACATACATAATCACACAAAAGGGTAATGCTAGGCTTACCACATTTTTCATACCACATTCATACCACCTCTCTAATAGAGGTGGAGCCCACCAATACAATGGGGCCCACCTCTATTAGAGAGGTGGTATGAATGTGGTATGAAAAATGTGGTAAGCCTAGCATTTTCCCACACAAAACTCAAACTATGAAGTATAAACCCAAAAACACGCACACACATCTTATTCTTAGTATACCACATCTTATTCTTACTATACCACATCTTATCCTTCCTCAATCTCAGACAGTTAGATTAGATCAGACATCCTTCTTCTATGACGACCAAGTGTAACTCTCAAGTTTGGATCAGATGAGGTGATCAACTTGCTTCTCGTCTTGGATGATTCCGATATATTGCATTTCGGGCTTTCTGCAGGAAAAGTATCTGCTGCTTCCTGGGCGTATCGCGATTTTCTGTTTGCGTTTTGTAAGATTGCTTTGATTTGAGGATCTGAGTAACTCATTGATTGTGAGGCTGTGAATTGGATTGAACTTCTGGCCACAGACCTCAAACTTCTTGCTTTACCAACAACTTCTCTTTCTGCAGCACTTTGCCTTTGTCGACTAGCTGCAGTGGAAGTCATGAACCGAGGCAATGAATTTGAAACATTGCCTTTACTTGTTTTCTCAGGCTTTCGTGGTGTTTCTACAGCTTCCTTCAGATATTCTTTGGGACTAATGGGGGCCTTCTCATCTTCTAAAGGTCCATAAGTGGTTGAGAAGAGCTTTCTGTTTTCGCGGAACAGCAAATCGACCTTTTGTATCTGGTTTTTAAGTTTATGGCATTCTTCTTCAGCTTCTCTCATGTTTTCTTCAAGTTCCTTGACCCTTTTCTCCCTGTGCCTCTTCAAGTCCTAAAACAATGCAAACGGTTACGAAGATTCACAGCTAAGGGAACCAAACAATTACCAAGAAACTACAGACAAGTACCTCTGATAATTCCCTATTACACTCTATAGCTCTAGCTCTCTTAGCGAAGCTCAAAGAACATATCGTCTCCCCAACATCTTCTTCACATGGGCTGACATGCACAAGCATCAAAACCTTCGAACCAGCACCTAAAGCATTTGCATTACCAAATAAATATTAAGCACTGTCAAGTCCAAATGGTGAAGAGGGTGTGAAAATCATGCGAATATGAGATCATTCTGCCCTGCTCGCGATAGCAATTGAAGGCACAAACTTAATGATTTGTGGTGGAGTCATTACCGTATATTACAAATGTAGTATAAGCTCATTTATACAGATTTTAAAATTAAAATTCTATGTTAATCAAATTAAATAACTTTGAATTGTCTGTATGTGTAAAGAAACTCAGTTCCATAACCAAATTTAAAGAATGTGGTAATCTACCTAAGGAATCTTTCAGGATTTGTGTAAGCTTGCTGTTCCTGCAACCAAAATTTTAAAGTCCATCAGATTCTAGCTGAATCAGCACGCAAAGAGAAACACCTCAAAAGGCCTGTCTTAGAGGAATTTATAACCAACAGTACAGATCCACTCACCAAGGGAAAAAATAAAAAGGCAAAGTGAAGAAGGCAACTAAAGCTGACAACCAACTAATTTACCTGTAAGGCACATGGCCTCGCTTCCGTCTTAGAGCAGCAATGACATCACCCAAAGCTGAAAGAGAGAGATTTATGGCCCTTCCCTCATCAAGTGTTAGTCCAGTTGCTCCTGTTTTCAGCAACCGTTCACTTCCACCAAGATCAACCATCCACAGTTTACCCACTTCCCTTTTAGCTTCCGAAGCATCCCCGTGCCGGAATATGGTTATCCTCGTTAAGCTAGATATATGAAGCTAAAAAGATAACGTAATTATCGACCAAAATTAATCCAATGGAAAATTGTGAAAAATCTAACTAGACCTGGAACCCACCAGTGAGACCGGCTAGATGCCTCATTTACATTAGTCCAAGAAGTAGATCTAACTCTCCTCCCCCTATTATACCACCATCTAGCTTTACCAAAATCAACGATTTGCACTTCCGTTAGACCCTCGATTTCCACTAATCCCTTTGGATCTGTTTGAATGTTGAGATTGCTGTAGTAAAGTTAGCCAAACCAAAGTAAGCAGTCTAATAAATGGCCTGCAATTGTCGCCTCCTCTAATGAATTACTCAGGGCACTAAAATGAAAGTTTATTACCATCTTGTTACAGCTTCATGTGGCCTACAAGCTGGTTTTGGGGACAGTAGATCTCTGAGACTGCCCATGTAAACTTCTAACATGCTCATTGAAAAAGTGATATAAGATGAGCTATCCAAAGAGGCTTGACAGAAAAGCTCTTTGAGAGCTCGAGGAATTATTCCTGGCTGCTCACTTGTGCCATCCTGCAGATGCATTCAAATCCATCCTTCACACATATTTGAACAACAAATATACATCAACCAGGTAACTGCAACAACCGCTGAATTTTAAGTTTCTATCACTAACCATGGTAAATGTCTTGCCAGTGCCAGTTTGACCATGAGCAAAAATACATACATTGTGCCCATCAAGTGCAGATCTGAGAATTGGTTTCACCTCAGCAAATACATCTTCTACAGAATTTGGAAACATGATAGAGTCTCTCTTACTACAACTGAAACAATTAATTAACAAATAATCAAACTTGTAAAACACGCATATATCTTCTCCGATCAATTAATTAACACTAACCTTGGCTGGTTTCTTGAGGAAAAACCTTATCAAAGTCAAATCCTTTTCTTGTTCCAGCTGACTTAACCACAATCTTCTCCGATCCAGCTGAAATGGGTTCTCTGATTCTTCTCTTGTCTATCAGTAGAAATGGTCGGACCCGACAAAACACTCGAATGTTGCCTGAACATTCACTTCACTTAATACAATAAAACAGAAAAGCATTAAAGGTAAGTTTATGATTAACCACACAACCTTTGATGTCTATAATCTTATTCAAAGCTTCTCTCCGTTTCTCATCCCACAACTTATGCCGCAGCTTCAACTGTGAGATTTCACCTACAAACCCAATTGGCCCCAAGATCATATCAACTGCTTGGACTAAGACAGTGGCCTAATCACTAACTTGAAACTGAAACTCAAAAACTTTACCTTCAAGATTTGATATGGACTGCTGAAGCTCATTCTTTTCGTGCTCAGGGATGACATTGACATCAGTACAGATGGTGGGAAGAGGAGGTGAATCAGAAAAATAAGAAACTGGGGGAAGCCTATCAATGGAATCTGGGTTTGATTCCATGTGAGATGTTTGAAAGGACTCTTTTGCACTAACTGAAACCAGTGAGATCTGTTCATTTTCAGTTGAAATGAGCATTTCTCTCACAGAAAATAACTGGCCCTTTGAAGAAAGATGAACTATTGGGGCAGAGGAAGAAAGAGATTTAACTATTCAACAGAGATAAAAAGAAAAAGTCACAAAACCAAGATATTTATATGTAATATACAAAAAGACCCAGTAATTTTAGATTACTCTAAACCAAAGCAGTTCCTTCAATCAAGCACAACAAGAATTGTTTATGTCTGTAGAAAAGTTACAGTTTGGTACTAGAAGTAGACCAGTCTATGTTAATAAATGACCCAATAATGAAGAAACTGAAAATTTATATAAATAAAGCACTTCCAACTTCCAAGTACAAGAAAAAGTTATACAGAGAAAGTAAACGAGGCTCATACATCTCTCATATTTAAAAGCAGCCAAATAGAAAACCTCAGATCATATTTGAAGTAGAAAATACTAAATTTTGCTCTGTTTAAAAAAACAGAGTAAAATAGAAATGGCAGAATTCAGCTAGAGAAGAACGAAAAGTCAAAAACTAAGCACAGATTTCGAAGAACCCTGAGGAAAAATGGAAACCCAGTTGGTGCAAGTTACTTTCAATGATTGAATACTATAGGACCATGATTAGCAAGCAAGCAAGCAGTTGAGAGTTCTTGTTGCGGTTTTGAGGGTTACTAAGGTAAATTACACCACAAAAGAAAGAGAGAAAAAAAAAAAGTTTTTTAAGATTCTTGTTTTGGGTGGTCAAGATCTAAAACTGAACTGTTTAAAGTAGTTCTTTTACAGACAGGGTACAGGACAGAGGAGCGTGTGGAGCGGAGGGGCAAAAGTGAAATAAGGAGGGAAAACTTGCAGTGCTTCTACTATTTACACCCATTACATTTAACATTACACCCCACCAAACTTTTGGTTTTTTTTTTCGTAAATCACCACACACCCCCCCACCAAACTTAACCACTCCACTAGCGCTTATTCTAAGTAAGTTTTTCTTTGTTAGTTCTGTTTCTCTTTGCTTTATTGTTATCTGGTTGAGTGGAGGTGTTGTTCCCTCCATCCCCAGAGACTTTCTGTTGGTTTCTCTTTATTTTAATGAAGCATCTCTTTGACCCAAAAAATAATAATAATAAATTCCTCATCTATTTCTATTTTCAAAATTAATTTTTTTTATTATAAATAATTTCGATTCAGCCCACATTTTTCGGCCCACAAGTAAACTGGAATTTGGGCCTTGGGCTAATATATGTGGTTCGGTTGGCCCTTGGGCTAATATAATGTGTAGTTGGATTTGGGCTTTGGGTCTGAACTTGAACCTCTTCTTCTATTGGGTACTGACTGAGGAAGGCCCATTGATTGGGAATATAATCTTTTTTTTTCTGGGTCATAAATAGAGAATAGAATCAGACTTCGGTTTGTTGATATGTATTTATTTAGGGTAATTAGTTAAGAGCAATGCTACTCTTACCACATTTGTATATCACATTCTCATACTACCTTATGTGGTCGATGAAGTGGACAACCATATCAATTAAAAAGTGTCAATAAATCATAAAAGAAAATAAAATATTAAATTAATTTTAATTGATTTGTTGTCCACCTCATCTACCGTATAAAGTGGTATGAGAATGTGGTATACAAATATGGTAAGAGTAGCATTATTCATTAGTGTGGGGGCTTTTTCATTCTGTCAGCTATTGACGGGCCTAGGCTGTTGTAAAGAGCCAAATGTGGGAAATTGTCCTTGAGTCTGAGTTCAAAAAACATACCACAAGAGTGCTTCGAAAAGGTAGCTGAGCCTTAAGAAACACATTGGTCTTCTTCACCAATGAAACCAACAGTTGCTTACAAATAAATTATTGGTTTGGCTTGAGAAGCTTATGGCATGGAAGCTAAGCATTCATGAGTTTAGCATGAGAGAGAGAGAGAGAGAGAGAGCAGATTTTCTACGAGAAACAGAGGGTTAAAGCAAAGGATTTCGAGAGAATTTGCTTAGAAGAGAGAGAGAGCCAGAGAGACAGAGATTAAGGTGGAAGAATGGGTGCTTTGAGTAATTTTTTGGCAACTTGACGAAGGGTTCGTCAGGCTTTGGAATGGCTTGCCAGATGAGAAGATGGATGAATAGGGCTCGAAATTAAAGTGTTCTAGGGATGAGAGGTGTTGCTTGCTTCCTTTGGAAGTGAGTTGTAAGATGATGGGTAGGAGATGCCTCTTTTATAGGCGTTGGAAGCTCATTCTTCCCAAGGAACCCTAGATGGTTCCTCCCCAATCTACCAAGTCTCCCCCTCCCTTTCTCTTCTCTTCCTTTGATTCATCTTTATTTTGTGAAATCTTCCTTAGTTCAAGCACTCAAAGATAAGATTTTTAGAGGCTCTAGAGCCTTCCCGCAGCTGTTCTAGTAGCAATCTCTTATATTTGGTTACCATCTCTCCTTCTTTCCTCCCTTATTCATGGCAAGAGCTGGTAGGAGAAAGAGATGGGTAACATCGTTGGTTTGAAGGGTGCTGCGCACGCTAATATCAATTGGTTCTTCGAATGGTCTACCTTGGGTTTGTTTCTTGGCCATGTGTTGGAGACTCCCAGCAATCTGCACACATGAGTAACCCTTGGCTTTTGTCGTGGTTTTGTCTCCAGCCATGTGCTGGAGACTTTCAGATATTTTGTTGGTCATTTGGGCCTTCCTAAGGTGATGGGTTAGTCTATTAAGGGAATAGGCCAACTTCCTAAAGTGATAGATTATTTTTACTAAGGTAATACGCCAATTTTCTAAGGTAATGAGCTACATTTTTCTCTATTTCATGCTTACCCACATATTTGGGCTCAAGAAATGGGCTCGAGTTTTAGGGCTCCCAAGCAGCCCAAAACTTCCACTTCTTGGCCCATCAATGGGCCTCGTGAATGCTCGTAACCATCCATACCACAACCCACTCAATAAGCCCCGGGCATTTGCGTGGCTTGGGCCCACTTAATTTTAATTGATTTGTTGTCCACCTCATCTACCATATAAAGTGGTATGAGAATGTGGTATACAAATGTGGTAAGAGTAGCATTATTCATTAGTGTGGGGGCTTTTTCGTTCTGGCAGCTATTGACGGGCCTAGGCTGTTGTAAAGAGCCAAATGTGGGAAATTGTCCTTGAGTCTGAGTTCAAAAAACATACCACAAGAGTGCTTCGAAAGGGTAGCTGAGCCTTAAGAAGCACATTGGTCTTCTTCACCAATGAAACCAACAGTTGCTTACAAATAAATTATTGGTTTGGCTTGAGAAGCTTATGGCATGGAAGCTAAGCATTCATGAGTTTAGCATGAGAGAGAGAGAGAGAGAGAGAGAGAGAGAGAGAAGATTTTCTACGAGAAACAGAGGGTTAAAGCAACGGATTTCGAGAGAATTTGCTTAGAAGAGAGAGAGAGCCAGAGAGACAGAGATTAAGGTGGAAGAATGGGTGCTTTGAGTAATTTTTTGTCAGCTTGACGAAGGGTTCGTCAGGCTTTGGAATGGCTTGCCAGATGAGAAGATGGATGAATAGGGCTCGAAATTAAAGTGTTCTAGGGATGAGAGGTGTTGCTTGCTTCCTTTGGAAGTGGGTTGTAAGATGATGGGTAGGAGATGCCTCTTTTATAGGCGTTGGAAGCTCCTTCTTCCCAAGGAACCCTAGATGGTTCCTCCCCAATCTACCAAGTCTCCCCCTCCCTTTCTCTTCTCTTCCTTTGATTCATCTTTATTTTGTGAAATCTTCCTTAGTCCAAGCACTCAAAGATAAGATTTTTAGAGGCTCTAGAGCCTTCCCGCAGCTGTTCTAGTAGCAATCTCTTATATTTGGTTACCATCTCTCCTTCTTTCCTCCCTTATTCATGGCAAGAGCTGGTAGGAGAAAGAGATGGGTAACATCGTTGGTTTGAAGGGTGCTGCGCACGCTAATATCAATTGGTTCTTCGAATGGTCTACCTTGGGTTTGTTTCTTGGCCATGTGTTGGAGACTCCCAGCAATCTGCATACGTGAGTAACCCTTGGCTTTTGTCGTGGTTTTGTCTCCAGCCATGTGCTGGAGACTTTCAGATATTTTGTTGGTCATTTGGGCCTTCCTAAGGTGATGGGTTAGTCTATTAAGGGAATGGGCCAACTTCCTAAAGTGATAGATTATTTTTACTAAGGTAATGGGCCAATTTTCTAAGGTAATGAGCTACATTTTTCTCTATTTCATGCTTACCCACATATTTGGGCTCAAGAAATGGGCTCGAGTTTTAGGGCTCCCAAGCAGCCCAAAACTTCCACTTCTTGGCCCATCAATGGGCCTCGTGAATGCTCGTAACCATCCATACCACAACCCACTCAATAAGCCCCGGGCATTTGCGTGGCTTGGGCCCACTTAAACTTGTAGCGTGGTTAGGTGCAAAATAATGGTTTTTCACTTGGCATGGCATGTCGATTAGCATACTCATGCTCGAAGGCTATGATGCTTGATGAGATAATTAGCATGGGTTCATAGAGCCAGTGCATTTTATAGGCTCGTTTCAACTCTCAGCGTGACGGATTACATATTTATTTTACATGGCATGTGGATCATGACTCATGCGAGCGTGTATGACGAATTTTCACATGCCCACACCAAGTTTCTTATCAGTAAGGTATTGCATTGGGCCGGGAATTTATTTAGGCCCAACCCTGGATTTTTTGGGCCTCAACAATTAGTTAATCAATTTCTTGAATATAATTTTTGTTATTTGTATGAGATGAAAATATATAATTTACAAAAAAAAACTGAATGATTTTTCACATGATTTAGTGTATTTTTGTATTGTATTTCGTACTCTAGCTAGTCATTTCAAACTCAAAATATTATATGATACAAAAAGTTCAATATATTTAGGCATTCTTAAATACATTTTATCTAGTAGTTTGAAGGTTTTTTTTTTTAAATAATCAACGTAATTTTATTATCCAAATTCAAATATATTTATAAGATGATCAAAGTTCAAATTTATTTTTCATAAATTCTTTTATCCACATGCAACTTAAGAGTAGGAAGAGTTAGGGGATAAGCCTTCATTCATAGTCTAATTTAACTTTACAAGGCTATTAAAGTATTTATGTGGTCTTAGCCAAATATATATATATATATATATATATATATATATATATATATATATATGTATATTAGTCCCGTTCTCTTGGTATATATATATATACTAGCCTCTTTGCATGCGCATCCGCGCCTGCGAGAGGCTTTTTAAAAGAAAAAATTAAATTTATTTTAGAATTAAAAAAGATAATGGGTAGTTACGTTCCATAAAAAGAGGATCCATTATCTGATTTCTCTTTTAATTTTAAATTTTTTTAATATGAAAAAGTGTAAATTTACCATATTATCCTCACTTAATTAATAATTTCAATTCTTAATGTTTGCATTAACCAAGGGCATTTTCTGGTATTTTGAATGTTTCACCATTCTCTATCTTTTGCTTTATATATATAGATACATAAACGATTTATGTAAGGGACTAGCTTCTATTGAACATTTCCAATAAATGCATTTTCTATTAATAAGAACAAATAATTTATTCGGAATTTGAATAATTAATAGTTGCCTTCTCGATTAGCACTTGGTATTCGCTTTTAGTGAGTTGACATTTGGCGGGGGGCAACGGAAAACCCAAAAAAGGCAAAGTGGTCCAAGTCATGTGGCGCATTGGATGTCTTATTGGAATTTCCAGTTTGACCGCCTTGTATTGATGCCTACCACCTCACCAAACCTATTTTGAATATGCACACTATCCCCACTCTTAATGGGCGAGGAGGGGAGAGGAAAAAAAAAAAAAAAAAGACATATAAAATTACAAAACTATGCCTATTTTTAATGGGTGATAATGGGTATTTGCGAATTCACACAATATGGCCGTTAGCTTAATGAGTGGCTAATATGTCCACCAGTGGCGGAGTTATAAATTTTTTATAGAGGGAGCATCTCATATATTGATTTTTTTTTTCTTTACGGTGACATTTTAATTAATTTTTTGCTTTATACAAATTCATAAATTTAATTACTATACTCTATTATTTTATATATCATATTAACTATCTATTCATCATTGATACTAGTAAAAGATATTGCATCTACTTAGTTAAATATACACACAAACAAAATTCAAATGTCCTATCCCAAAAAAAATAAAAATTCAAATGGTAGTTTATTACTACAATCAAAGTCAAAATAAGACAAAAAAAGATTATGTGTAGTAATAATAGTGGAAAAGGGGAAGAAGAAAAACATAAAAGACACTTTGAAGTTTGATAAAAAATATGTAATTATGTTAAGAAACCGAAGGTCTCAAGAACATTGAGAGGGGGCCATAGCATAGGACCTCCCATGGGCCTTAGCTCCATCCGCCCTTGATGTCCACCCATTTTTAACACGACTCGTCTCCGACCCGAATAATGATTTTTTCATAAAAATTTCTTTTGTGTTAACGCATCGTGTATAATATTGTCATGTTTACGTTAAACCAGCAAACATGTTTTTTATATAAATTTTGGATGACATGCCACGTGTTAATTATCAACTAATTATATAAATTTAGATAAATATGGGATGTGTACTGGTTCATCCTTACTTTTTTTTTTATTGGTTAGCTATTATCTTCTTAATCTCCAACTTTATTATAGAACATCCCAAATTCTGCTCTTTTTTTTTTTATATTTTTGTTCCTAATGCAATCTCATGCAACTGGGGAGTAGACACACATAGATATATTTTGTAAAATGCTGCAAGAAACCCCACCCCCAAAATATGATGTTTGTGTTCTAATATTCACTTAAAGGAAATGATTATATGACTGATACCACCAAAAAAAAAAAAAAAAAAAAAAAGACACATGAAGTTAAACTTTGATTATTTTTATTAATGGAGGAGTGGGTTTTCGAAATTATGACATCTTTCAATATTAAGATGAGAAGGTGAGGATTTTAGTTATTTTAGAGTTGTGTGTGATTCTCTCTAAATCGATTCAACATCTTGTTGCGTTTGGTCATTGAAGAAGATTTATCCATATTATGCACATAGTTGCTTTGTACTTTCGTTTGTTTATCAATAAAAACTATCGCTCATTTTTTTTAAAAAAATGATGAGAAGCTAATTTCCTAGATTTGTTGGCTTTATGATATAATTAAGGTCATCATGATTCAAGTCTTTAATTCGAGGACTGTCATCAATCAAATCAATGTATTATAAAGAAATAATATTAGGATGAGAATTATCACTATTGATTGACAAAAAAAGAAGAGAAAACCCACTAATTTTTTTATACTAAATAATTGATTGTTTAGCATGGATTAGAAATTTTAAATGCTTATAGTTGGAGGATGTATCACACATTGTCCTATTTAGTGTATAAAAGTTTTATTTATTTATAACGAGACGGAAAAAGGGTTTCTCACACATACACTATTAAGGTGTCATGATGGTTCAAATTTAAGATCACTGGTTTGTAAATCAAGTAGATTTTGTTGGGAGACAAACTTTTTTTATAAAAAAAAAATTATAGTTTGACATGCAGATGGTATTAAATTTTTGTGACACAATCAATGCATATATTTTTAGAATGAAATTTACATAATTGCGCAAAAATATGAGGGAAATTTTTTCAATCGCACTCGCAAATACCATCTCCGGAGACCGCCATTCACATCGGCTGAGGGGCCATTTTGTAATTCAACTATATCTCTCTATCGTCCCCAGCCGGCCCCACCCTAGGAACCAATTGCCAGCGAAACGAGTATCCAGCTACCCGCGTCTATCCGCGAGTATAGCCAAGTCCACGCTCAAAGTAATTTATATAGTTATGCAAAAGGACAATATCACCCTCGATCAGAACCCCAAAAAACTGAGTCAAAGGACTCGGCCACATTAAAATCGAAACCCACACCCAAAGCAATTTCCACTCTTATATCGCAACTCAGGCAGTAGAAGAAGAAGAAAACGAGAAAAGAGGAGGAGCTTCAAATTCTTCATTGGTTGATAAGGTCAGGGTTTTCACTTTGTTAATTTCACTCCTTTTCTTTTTCTGTAACTCCACGGTCTGGCTTGATTTTTTGGATAAACTAAATTGATACGCATTTTTTTTTTCTTATATGGATTTTGTATAAATTAGTGGAGTTGGTGATCTGATTGGTAAATACGAAATGATCAATGGGTTTGGGTTTTGTATTTTCTTATTTTGTTGGTGTTTTGGGGTTATTCTCTCGACGAGGTTTTACGGAGCTTAAAACTTGTACTGGGTTAATCTATTTTAGTTAATCTGTTAGTGATTGATTCTGTGATTTTTGGAATATTTTGAATAGATAGACGGGTTGCACGAAATTTTGAGATACAGCCCCATTTTTTAGGCAAATCAAAGTTGCAATTGGATAGTTGAAAAGGCGCTACTGAAAGCTTTTGATTAAAACCTTTAGCAATTGCTCTGGGTGGTCAGCAATGATTTTCACAGTTGTTGTCCGGATACATGTATCTATAGTGCGTTTTGATTATACATCAGTTGTGGGTTGGGGGAGTTTATGAGGTTGTGTGGTGTTTGTTGCTGTGTGGTTTATAGGGCTAAGAAGTGTCACTGTTTCATCTGTTATGCTTAGGAGGCAATGTTTTAGTTGACATTTAGAAGCTTATCCACTGATCGAGAAGAGAGAGGGAGAGAGAGAGAGAAAAAAGAAAAAAGCATTCAGACCCTATTCTGTAGGGTTTTTATTTACTCATTGGTGCAAAAATCAGTATTAAGTTCTGCATTTTGGTTTCAAAGGCTAAATATATGTTGTTATAAATAATAAATATGTATGTACAAAACAATTATATTCTATCTGATATTAACAAACATTTTTCTATTTCTTTCATGGAAGTGTATTGATTTCTTTTAATTATAGTTGCATTAGGTATTGATTTCATTTGAGAGGTGATTACATGATAAAATATTCCTTAACATTTGGAGAAAGCAAATCTGTTTATCATATGCATGGGATATATTACCTATGGTACGTATATAATGTATTCACAAACTGAAATGAATAACTAAGTTGTTAGGGTTGTGGTATACTTATTTCTAGTGTTTTGGCAATGCCTTTTGTGATACAACACTTGCTAGGACTGCAAATATATCCTAAAACTGGGGTCACTTTTAGGAAATCATCATTGTAACCACTATTATATTTATTTGTTGATCGTTAATTTTTCTTACTTTTGTTCTAGTTGTTTCTGCGATGCACCGTGTGGGTAGTGCAGGGAACACAGCCAATTCCACTCGCCCTCGTAAAGAGAAGAGATTAACATATGTGTTGAGTGATGCTGATGACACAAAGGTGAATTGATTCAGTATCTTTCTCCTGATTTTTTTGTTAAGTTCTGTCATTAAGTTTTTATTCGTTAGAATTATTTGTGTTTAGTTATTTGTAAATATATAAGTCTCACTTTTGGATTTAGAAGGCACGGCACTCTACCAATTTTGTGTCATCTCCCTATATTAGCATTATGCATGTTCAGCATTTTGTGGTGTTAAGTAATAAATGCTTATGTTACTGTGTTTGGATCGTTTCTCTGTCTGCAGCATTGTGCCGGCATAAATTGTTTGGCTGTATTGAAGGCATCAGTGTCTGGGTGTGATTACCTGTTCACTGGAAGCCGTGATGGCACACTAAAAAGGTGGGCGCTGGCTGAAGATGCTGCTACATGCTCAGCAACCTTTGAGTCTCATGTGGACTGGGTATGCATTTTTATTTTTATGTTTAAACCCTTTGTTTTTGTTTAAATTTTTTTAATTTTTTATACTGAACTTACCATATGAGGTCCTGTAGATGTTTAATTTATGAGAGTTCTCATTTTTCTCATGAAAAATGAGTTCCTGCATGCATAAGTTACAAACCTATACTTATAGAGTACTTTTGTTGTGCAGGTTAATGATGCTGTTCTTGCAGGTGATAATACGCTTGTTTCTTGTTCTTCAGATACTACCCTCAAGGTTCAGTGGCTTAGATCTTTGTTCTGGTTTTGTAACTTATGCAATGTCTTTTGCTGTAACTTATTTGTATGTTTTTATTGTATGCTTATCCATGTGTCAGACTTGGAATTGCTTGTCGAATGGAACTTGTACCAGAACTCTTCGTCAGCATTCTGACTATGTCACTTGTCTTGCCGCGGCAGAAAAAAATGTAATTTTCTTGTCAAATTTTTATCCACCTTAGCATGGATGAAAGGTTTGGTCGTTGCACTCCTGCTATATGATTAGTTTCATGTTCAATTTGATAGCACAACTTGTGCTTGGAGGAATCTTGTCCATCTTTATTTGTACCCGTTTATCTTGAATATATTTTCTCATTTCCTATAAGAAAAAAAGAAAATTTCTGATCCTTTTATAGTGTCACGCATTTTAGAGCAATGTTGTTGCCTCTGGGGGACTTGGAGGGGAGGTATTCGTATGGGATCTTGAAGCAGCTCTTACTCCAGTCTCAAAGTCAGGTGATTCAATGGAAGATGACTCTTCAAATGTTGTCAATGGTTCTGGAAATGCACTACCGATTACAAGTTTACGTACTATCAGCTCTAGCAACAGTATTTCTGTGCACACAACTCAGTCGCATGGATATGTTCCAGTTCCTGCCAAAGGCCATAAGGAATCAGTTTATGCTTTGGCAATGAATGATAGTGGATCACTCCTTGTCTCTGGTGGAACAGAGAAGGTATATTTTGATGTTGGTAGTTGGTTTAATGTCCCATATTTGTTATGTTTGTTTTGTACGCAAGGAATTGTCTAAAAATTGCAGCAGTGTACCAACTTTGGGTTGAACATAATAACTTTCATCTTCGTGTTAATAACTATAAATCATTTCATGATGCCCTTAGGTTGTGCGTGTTTGGGACCCTAGAACTGGTTCGAAGACCATGAAACTAAGAGGGCATACAGACAATATCAGGGCTCTGCTTCTTGATTCTACTGGAAGGTTGGTTGGATTATTTTATCATAGCCTGTCTTGATTGAGCACTTTAAAATGATTTTAGTTTACCCATTGTCTTGCATAGTTCGGTTTGTAAAATGAACTATATTTGAAATTCAAATATATGATATTATTCTAGGTGTCGAATAATGTTTGGAATATCACTTATAGATGTTACAGCAAAGTGCATTGAACATACAAGTTAGAACCTTGATTTGATAATGAATTATTTATTTATCTAATTGCCTTGTTCTATGTGCTGCATTCGTACAATCTTGTTTTGCTACCAGTATTAACGTTTGTGTTTTAAATTTCATTTCTGCAGATACTGCTTATCAGGATCTTCTGATTCTATGATCAGGTTGATAACTCACATATCTCTCCTTTAACTACACGGACAGTTAGCATAGTTAGCATTAGATGCAAGTTGAAAGATGTAATTGTTTATGTGATAAGTAGTTGGTATTTCGTCATCTGTATAGTTCACCAAATTCTTTGCCCATTTTGTAGGCTATGGGATCTTGGTCAGCAACGATGTGTGCATTCTTATGCTGTGCACACAGATTCTGTTTGGGCACTTGCCAGTACCCCGACATTTAGTCATGTATATAGTGGTGGGAGGGACCTTTCTGTGAGTACATTTTTCTCATGTAACTTATGTTCTGAGACATCTTTGGCTGTTTAGATTTGCTGCTCATCTGCTTAATGCCCAATGTTGTTTGTTCCCTCAGTTATACTTGACAGACTTGGCCACAAGAGAGAGTCTTTTGCTTTGCACTGGGGAACACCCCATTCTGCAGTTGGCCTTACATGACGATAGTATATGGGCTGCAACAACGGATTCTTCAGTTCATAGATGGCCTGCTGAAGGGCGCAATCCTCAGAAGATTATTCAAAGAGGTGGTGCATTCTTGGCTGGAAATTTGTCCTTTTCAAGAGCAAGGGTATCCCTAGAAGGATCAACCCTAGTAAGTATCGCTTAGTTCATTGTATTTCAAAATTTTGGTCTTGTTGTTGCATGCGCATGTATCATCCTCTAGTTGTCATGTTAGCTGTGCATATCTTTTTCTTTTGGGTCTCATTTGGTGTTTGTCATGTCAGACCTTTGAGTTTGGAGGATTAATGTTATTTTGATAAATGTTGTCCAGGTCCCTGTTTATAAAGAACCAATATTTACGATTCCTGGAACTCCTGGAATAGTGCAGCATGAAATATTAAACAATAGAAGGCATGTCTTGACAAAGGTAAATCATGTTGACTTTCTCATATGTTATTATGATGAAGCGCCTGTTTTAAGTTAACCAGTTTTGTTGTCAAATAGTATGTCTTGCCGAGTTTGATTTTATGAACCGATGCGATTATGATAGGATACTGCTGGTTCGGTCAAGTTGTGGGAGATTACTCGGGGTGTTGTTATTGAGGATTATGGAAAGGTGATACATTCTTTTTTTCCTGTAAATATCTGACTAGAACCATCTAATGTGTATAGAACTAATGCCTGATTGGGGCCGCAGATTTCTGGCAATTGTTTTTTGTATATTGAAGTTTTTTTTAGGGCAGATTATAAGCATCTATCCTTGTAATGTCTACCATACAGGCCACATTTGAGGAGAAAAAAGAAGAGCTTTTTGAGATGGTATGCTTCCTGGTCTAATATGGTTTGAGCTTAACAACTTAATAGATTTTCTTAATGATTTCTTTACTGCTTCAGGTGAGCATTCCTGCATGGTTCACAGTGGATACCAGGCTTGGAAGTTTATCTGTACATCTGGACACCCCACAATGCTTTTCAGCAGAGATGTATTCAGTAGACCTTAACATTGTGGGGAAGCCTGAAGATGATAAGGTAGCTATAATCTTGAATTCGTTTCTATGTTTGTTCTTCCCCCTTTTTTTGTGGGTTGTCTTCTGTGATTTGTCTTATATTTTTTGGATGCATTCAAAAGTAAAGAAGACTTTTTTGGATGCATTCAAAAGTTTTATCGAAAGGCTAGCCTTGAAGCTCTTAATAGCTTGATGCTCTCTATTATATATATATATGCACGATGCTTACTAAAATTCTGTCAAAAAATATGCCTGAGATAATGAATTGAAAAGGATTAGTAATGCATTACATTACTTACAATTATTGATTAATAATTTAATACGTATGAATTTAACGATGTATTAGTAAAGCCAAGTCTAGCTTCCTTTTTATCTTTCCCTCTACCCTCCTGTTACGAAAGTGGTTTCAGAAAATAAATAAAAAGTTAAATTGAGTGCTTGTAACTTTTCAGGTTAATCTAGCACGAGAAACCCTTAAAGGGCTCTTGGCTCACTGGTTGGCAAAAAGAAAGCAAAGATTTGGAGTGCAAGCATCTGCTAATGGGGATGCACCATCTGGAAAGGAAGTTACCACTAGAAGTATTACGCATTCAAGAATTGAGGTGGATAGTAATACTGAAAACGATTCAATGGTCTATCCTCCCTTTGAATTTTCTACAGCTTCCCCTCCTTCTGTTATAACTGAGGGCTCTCAGGGAGGCCCATGGAGGAAGAAAATCACTGACCTAGATGGTACTGAAGATGAGAAGGACTTTCCTTGGTGGTGTCTCGATTGCGTGTTGAATAATCGCCTACCCCCTAGAGAGAACACCAAGTAACTTACTTATTTTCAATGTAGTTCTCCTTGCTTTTGTTTGAAGTTTTTATTTCCTGCCTGAGAATATATTCTATTTTCTATAGATGATAGTGCTTATGTCTGTTCAAAAAATTACTTGCCTGAAAGTTGCAATTAACTTTGTGCACGTTGAATTTTGAACGATTTATAAAAAGTGGTAATGTTGCAGGGATTTGTTTCAGTTTTATTGTTTGCTTGCATCAACACTTCTTGAAAGATGTTCACTCTAGCAATAATTGTTGAAACTAAAGTTCCTGAATAGAGCTATCATGAAATATAGTAGAGAAGTGACTTGTTTCCTTTCTTTTCAATGATTCTGTTTTTAACTCCTTGTGGCTGAAATTTCTCCTTTAAAAAAAAATCTTTCTTTTTTCTGGATGGTGTTTGATTTTCAGTTTGCTAATTTAATCATTATCTTTGAAATATTATATATTTTGGTAGATTTATCTTGTTGGAAAAAATCCTTTATTAGACTATCTCACAAATAAATGGAAAAAATAAAATAAAAAATTGATAGACTTATGATATGCAGAAGTCTGAAATAGTTATCTGGTTTGGATGATTATGATTGTTTATTTTTTGTTTTGGTTTATCTTTACAGGTGCAGTTTTTATCTACATCCATGCGAAGGTTCAGCTGTTCAGATCCTCACACAAGGGAAACTTAGTGCACCTCGTATATTACGAATTCATAAAGTAAGTTATGGGTTTCATGGTAGTTGATGCCTTAATTTTATTATTATTTTTCTAAGGCAAGTGAATAGTTTCCTTCATTGTGCTAAAGAGTAAGATTCTTGGTGAAATGCAATGACTGCTGGAGTATGATAGAATAATACCTTTTGAAAACAGTAATGAGAAAGCCAAAGTTTCTACGTCTGCATTATTTGTTAGTAGTTTAAAGTACAATTGTTATTTTTTATTGAAATGCTGAAAGGCATTGATTTGGATTCGAATGGCAACATGAAAAGTGGATGCCAGCAGAACCTATCCTTTTCTCTTGGTGTCCACAGCTGCTGTGATGGAAGATAATTTTTAAATCTCAGTATTTGGTTTATCAATAACATACAATATAACCAGCTTTGGTTGCTTTGTCTTGGTATGCAGGTTGTTAATTATGTAATTGAAAAGATGGTCCTTGACAAACCATTGGATAGTGCAAATCCTGATACAACACTTGCTCCTGGTCTTGCTGGAGGACCAGTGCAACTATCAGCCATTGGAGATGGATCTTTTCGATCTGGATTGAAGCCATGGCAAAAGCTTAAGCCTTCTATAGAGATATTGTGCAATAATCAGGCAAGTGGATAAACATGTTGGGTGTATGTAGTCACATGGATGGTAATTAGTAAATTAACTTTTTAGTAGGACTCTTCTATGGTGCTAAAAAAGTTTAATGAGCTATAACTGTTAAAAGTTTAAGCTAGAGGTAAATGCATTTTCTAATTATGGGATCAAGCTAAATGGATTTAGTAGAGTTTAATTTGATCGTTTCTGATTTTGAACTGCTATCTAAATGTGCAGGTCTTGTCCCCAGAAATGAGCTTAGCCACAGTGCGGGCTTATATATGGAAGAAATCTGAGGACCTGATTCTCAATTACAGGGTGGTTCAGGGAAGGTGATTGTGTGCTAGATTCCGGAGGTGAGGTGGTTATTTTTATCCTTTCTATGCAAGTTTCTGTAAATTTCTAGTAAAGAAGTGATGGAAGACATGAACATTTTGAATTATTTCAGCAAATAGAAGACTTTTTGGTTAAATCAGTTTTTTCACTCATTTTTACTGATAGGAACAGAAAAGAACATTAGATGGTGAGAAATGTCAGAGCTTTGTCTGACAGTAGCTATATCCGCTCTGTATTTGTTACACATTTATTATTATGTTTGCGAACTTTAATATACGTGACTTCTTTATTTCCTGAAAAACCAATGTTGACATGTCTTAAAACTGATGTAGACTTTAGATGATGCTCAAGCTTTGTTGTTGATACTTGCAGGTGATATTGTGTTTAAGATAAAGGGGAAATATTGATTTTTCTGGGGAAGCTCTTGGTATTCAGAAATACATTTGTAAAGTTTGAAAACCAATTGATCGCGGAATCCAGTGGCATCCCCCAAAACTTGCCAAGACGGCTCTGGTTAAGCATGTTCCTTGTTGGGCAGGTTGGGCACCCATAAATCTTGAACTTTGTCGCTGACATGAAAGCTTTTGCTGGACGCTGCAGATTTTCTCAATTGGTTGTCTGCATGTGACAGTAGATAGAGTTTTCGACTGTGGATGAGAAATTAACAGGAAGTATCTTGGAACTTCCCAAGAGCCGAATTAGACACATGATGATGAAAGATTTGTAGATTTGTACTGTCAGTTATGATACTTAGCCATAGAATATTCTATTGTGAAGGGGATTTTAATTTCTTTTTTGTTTCATGGAATAAGACAGTCCCATTTCAATTCCATATCCAGACTTGTGCTGCTCTTTAATGTAGTTCCTATTTTATATAAGATCATACTAAATGAAATCCCAATTTTGCATTATACGGGTTATAATTTTCTGTATGATCAGGTAGTTTTCCTGTTTTCTTTGTTTCCTCGTGTATGTATACACTTAATGTAATTCAAAAATAATTGGGACCTATTCTTTTATTGTTGTAATGCTTAAGTTCTTGTTTTGTGGAGGCCAAGGCATTTGCTTTCGTTTGTGCAGCAACTTTCTGCTTCTTTGATTTTAGGTTAAAGTTGGGCACCCTTGGTTGGGTATATTTTCCCTCATAAGAGAAATGTTGGGTACATATGCAAAAGTTGGCAAATTCCCATAGGTGTACCCAGCAAGCACCTTACATTCCTAACTGATTTTGATTGCTCAATTACCAAACCAGAATCAAATTCTATGGTCCAGACAGAGTGATCCTAGAGTGGTCCATAATCTCTATCTCATGGTTGTGTTATATTTGATTAGGTTTTGGCTTAAGCTTCTTAACCACATGGAGTTTTGGTCATCCCACTGACGGTGGTGCTTGTTGCTTGCATGCAATTTCTTGGAGGCTAAACAACGAAAATCATTAAAATCTTGTATTTTTTTTATAAAAAAAATACAAGAGCAATGGTTTAGACTCTAAACTATAACGTAGTGGGATTCGAACATGAGACTTTTAATATGCAAGACAATTTCCTTTTTCACTATGCTAGATCCCATTGGCTTTCTTTTTCTTTTTTAATTCCGTCTGTAGAGATACTCACTTGTGATGGGCCAACTGTGATTTTGATCGATGTTCAGACTCACATTGACTTATGAATTATGAGCATCTTAAAAAGGAAAAAGAGAAAAAGAGAAAAAGGGGTGGTGCTAGTTAGCCTAATATAAAAAGTACAGTCAGACTGGATTGAAAATCACTGAAAAAAAGTTCCTTTACGAGTTACATACAATGTTTTTCCCTTTTGGTCAGATATTCGTTCATAGAGGTTTTGTAGGTGGGCCACGCACGCACCATTTCAAGTAATATTTTGTTAAAATGTCTTTCTCTTTTACTTATTTTTTACAAGAAGATCTTCTCTCACCTCATTTAGAAATTACAGCGAAAACAAAGCGCGGGAGGGACGAACAATATATTCTTCTTTTATTGCCTTGCCCTTTTCGGCTACCAAGTAACTTACAAAGTTTTACCAGTGTTCACTGGTAAGTTTCCCCTTCCAGAACTTCTGCAAAAGCCAAAGAGCCAGTCAGGTGACCCATGTGGCCAAATATCATCCAGACCAAAAAGCAATGGACAAAACTCAACTCTTTCCCTGCCACACAGACCCACGTCAGGTATAATCCAAATTCTTAGCTAATAATTTCATTTACTCATTTATTTCATTTCCAGTTTTGTTCAGATTATTGGTTTACCTAATATTTGACGTTCAGTGTACCAATATTTGGTTCGAATTATTCTTAAAGTAGATGAAAGCTTAAGAATTTACTTGTTTTAAAGGCCATACCTTCCATTAGTGCTATCTGGGTCTGCTTAAAGTTTCAATTTTGTACCCATTTTTGTGTCCTGTAGAGTTTGTGCGAAACATGCGATTGCAAACGTTAAAGTGGTCTGAGGGCAGTCCAACTGAATTTAGTAGCTTTTTTGTTCAGCTTTTCCCAAGTGGTAGTTCTTAAGTTTGTGAATTGGTGAACCTTGATAAGGGGTCTATAATCTTTTACAATTGCTTGAAGCCATGACATCAGTTATAGGCTTCCCAGGACCTCATTTTTGTGTGTTAAATTCAGAGAATAAACCTCGGTTTCAAGTGCAAGTTAGGACTTTAGGTAGTAAGGATTCACCAGTTTTGTCATCAGATTCAGTTGCTGTGAATGGTGTTTCCGTAATCGAGGAGAGGGAGGAAAGGAGGTCTTTGATTGATGAAGGGAATGGGAGGTTGAGGCATAAGGTTAATAAGGAGAAGAGGGTGAAGGATGGTGTTCTTGAAAGTTTGGAACCTTTGTGGGATGATGGGTATGGGACTGTGACTGTAAAAGATTATTTTGATGCAACCAAGGAGATGATTAAGCCTGATGGTGGACCTCCCCGGTGGTTTTGTCCCGTTGCTTGCGAGGCGCCATTAAAGGATTCTCCAATTCTTTTCTTTTTGCCTGGTAATTGATGCCTGGCCACAAATGCCAATCCATAAATTGGTTTCTAGTTTTGGTACTGTAATTTGCATACAAGGGATATATGTATAAGATAACTAAACTTGAGGAAAAAAATGTTTCTTATGTGCTGATACTCAAAGATGAGTTTGCTAGTGAGCGAAATTCTATATTACAGAAAGTTTGCATAATCATTTTGGTATTGATGCATGCAGGGCTAGATGGTACTGGGTGGGGCCTCATTTTGCACCATAAAGCTCTTGGGAAGTAAGTTTTTTTCTTTTCATAATTAATTAATTAATTAATTATTTAATTATAGGATCTTGGGAGGTAAGATAACTCTTATCTTCAATTTGGACAATTATTTTTTGTTGCTCAAACTTCACTCGTATAAATGGTTGCCCTTGTTAAGAAATCAGGTTTAGCTAAATTTGAGGTTAACTAGCAACTTCTGATATATACTTCCTTGAAAAATGCAGGGCTTTTGAAGTTCGATGCCTGCATATTCCTATTAATGATCGAACACCATTTGAAGGTCTTAATTTTTGAAAGCCTTTATATATGTTTGTTTTGTAACTATGCATCTATGCATTTATCTATACAAACGTAATCTGTGTAGAACAAAGTACTTTCTGGAGTTATTTATGAAGTAATCCCACTTTTAACTCATGAGAGTGAGGATCATTTTTGTTGGTCTTTATTTAAGAAGATGTCACTCTTAATCAATAATTTAGAGAGTGGTTTCAATTATGAAGGGCTGGTGAAATTTGTCGAAGAAACTATCAGGCTTGAGCATGCTTCATCTCCAAACAAGCCAATTTATTTGGTCGGAGATTCCTTTGGAGGATGCCTATCACTTGCCGTTGCTGCACGTAATCCTACCATTGATCTAGTACTGATACTAGTCAATTCAGGTTGGTTATGAGATGTGCAGTTCAATATTCTTCATCTAATATTCTTACATTATGTTAATGACCTGTCGTAACTCTGTCTGACATTTTACTTTTTGTTTTTATTTTAGCATCATCAATTGAAAGATCTCAGCTACAACCTCTGTTCCCTATCTTGGAGGCTATACCTGATGAATTACATACCGCAATTCCCTATCTCCTCAGCTTTGTTATGGGTATGTGATTTGTTGCTCCAGGATCTGATTAACAAAAACATTTGTGGAGAAGTCAATTAATTCATTGCTAATTTGGCACTTGTCTTTGCTCTCAATCCTGTGTTAGTTAACTATGTTCCTTTATTTGTTGAAAGCAGTTCTGAGAACTTTTGGATGTTAGTTTTCCTGGAAAGTTTCATGTGTGTGTCATGATCAGAAACAACTATTTGCAGTCTCAAATTTCTCGTTTTCAATGCCAAATACACGAACTTTCATTCCATCAGGTGATCCAACAAAAATGGCGATGGTTAATATTGAAAGTAGGCTCCCTCCCAGTTTAAAACTTACACAATTGTCTCGCAACCTCACTGCTTTGCTACCATGCCTCTCAGTAAGTGCTTGCAATTTCTGTTCTTGGACTTCGTGTACTTTTCCTCCTGGAATTATCATTTTCTCCTTTTAACTCGTTTTGAATTGTTTTTAACCTTATATCTTTCATTTGGTTATACTTGCTTTGCTCATCGCTTACTGTAGATTTTTATTATTTTTATTTCAGTCTTTGGCTGATATTATACCGAGGGCGACTCTTCTTTGGAAGCTGAAGCTGCTCAAGTCAGCTGCTGCTTATGCAAATTCCCGTCTCCATGCTGTTAAAGCTGAAGTACTAGTGTTGGCCAGGTTCACTATACCTAATGTGGTTCTCTCTTCATTCGCATGAAAGAATGATTAATTTAAAATTGTGTGTATATATATTTGATTTATTTTTTCTTTGGGTACAAATCATATATTTGCATTTCAGTGGCAAAGATAACATGGTGCCGAGTCGAGATGAAGCGCAACGACTAATGAGCTCATTACAGAATTGTACAGTTCGTCACTTCAACGACAATGGACATACCCTATTACTAGTAAGTTTAAATATGTATGTATGTTATGAGTCTGGTTTGATGCTTTGATGCAAACTTCTCTGTACTGTGTTACTCTTGTGCAATAGAAGTTTTAATTTTTTGGTACCTTTTCCTTGTGAAAACACAAACTTAATTGACTGCACTCCTGCTGTCATGTTATAGGAAGATGGCATTAATTTGTTGACAGTTATAAAAGGCACTTGCAAATACCGTCGTTCGAGGAAGCGGGATTATGTCTCAGATTTTCTTCCTCCTAGTATGTCAGAACTCAAATATACATCCGATGAAGTATTCGGGTAATTCAGTTCAACACTTTCACTCTTTTTTTTTTTTTTTTTTTTTTCTTTTTTTTTTTTCTGTTTCCTTTTCTATTGTGTTTTCTAATGATTTTGTATACCACTTGTGGACATATTTGTGGATATGGGACCAGAGAGCTGATACTAAAATACATGAATGTCAGGTTATTACGCTTAGCTACTGGTTCTGTAATGTTCTCAACATTGGAAGATGGGAAGATAGTGAGAGGTCTTGCTGGAGTACCTCATGAAGGACCTGTCTTAATTGTTGGTTATCACAATTTAATGGGATTGGAGCTGAATTCTTTAGTTGAAGAATTTTTAAGAGAAAAGAACATAATGGTTCGTGGAGCAGCACATCCAGAGTTGTTCTGGGGGAAGTCCGGGAGCTCGGCTAGCTTGGACTTGCTCAAAGTATTTGGTGCAGTACCTGTCACAGCAAAAAATCTATTCAAATTGCTTTCGTCAAAATCACATGTTCTGCTCTATCCTGGTGGTGCACGTGAGGCTCTCCATTTCAAGGTGTGCCAAGCTCCTTCCTTGTGTCATCTTAAACCAAATTTTCAATAACTTAAGAGCCTTGTATTATCTGTCCTAACAAAGGAAGTCTCCATTTTGCATGTTCCTAAGATGTATGCAATGGATTTTACAGAAACATTTCATTTTTGTTGGTAATTTGATATGTTATCGTTTTGGTTTCTCATGTTTATATGGTGCTTGTATAATTGGCAGGGTGAAGAATACGAGCTATTCTGGCCTAATCAACCGGAATTTGTGAGAATGGCTGCACGATTTGGGGCCACCATTGTACCGTTTGCAGCTGTAGGAGAAGATGACCTACTAGAAGTAAGCTGAACCTTGCAGTTTTTCTTCTTGAGCTAACATTGACCTAAAGCTGAACTTTGCGGAGTTAACATTGTGCTCTGCTTCTTATTTGTATATGGCAGTTGGTTTTTGACTACAATGACCTAAAGAAGATCCCTGTGATCAGTGACTATATCAAAGAATCTAATCGCGATGCTATAAGATTAAGGTAATTAATTACTCCCCATGTTTTATTTTTTTCTTTTCTAAACTTAACTAGCTGTTTGTGAGACTTGAATTATCTTGTTTTGACAAAAAAAATGTGGTGTGGCTATAGGGATGAGACGAGCGGGGAGGTGGCAAATGTAGATCTCTTTTTCCCGGGGGTTTTGCCCAAGTTACCAGGGCGCTTTTACTATTTATTTGGGAAGCCAATAGTAACCAAGGGAAAAAAAGAGATCCTGAAAGATAAAGAAAATGCAAACAAATTGTATTTGGAGATACAATCTGACATTGAAAACAGTTTAGCATACTTGCTTAAGAAGCGGGAGGAGGATCCTTATAGGAGTATTATAGACAGAACAGCTTATCGGGCAATATATTCCCCTATACATGAAGTTCCAACATTTGAGCCTTGACAATTTATGTTCGAAAAATCGCTACATTATCTCGCTTTTACTTTTGTATTTTCTGTAACTTTGATATTAAAAAAAAAAAAAACCAAAACTGCAAAAAAAAGTTTTCTTCATTTCAATATAGGCCCATTTTGCCATGTTTAAAACATTTTACAAAACTCAACCCGTTAGTTATATTAAAAATTAGGTCAGATATCTTCTTCTTCCTAGTGCTGCCTTTCTCCTTCCTCTCTCTGTTTCGATCTCTCTTCTTCTTCTTCCTCCCTAGTTACGCGTCGCCGCCTCCTGCGCGCTTCACCCGCGCCTCAACGTCAAAACGCCCGCCCAGACCCGCCTAACTCCCTGGCGCCTAACTCGCGGCGGCGTCCTCCCGCCTAGCCCGATTTTTCCTACACTTTGTGCACGAACTCCACTAATTAATTCAAGTTTCATATTGTGTGGCCCAAATAAATGGGGTTTTTATTTCTTTTATCTTTTTCAAAAGAAATACTGAATCTTGTGTTGCAAACTTGAAATTGGAGGTCTAAGAAGAAGCATTATAGCCTGAAAAACAGAAGAAATAAAGAAGTAAATGTCCCTCTTTGAACAGAAATTAACAAGAAAGTACTCAACAATATCTCTAATAAAGGATGTAACGTGATTGCCTTTTCTATATAGAATCCATAATAAGAGACTTAAAATAATGAGGAAGTAGAGTTGGAACTCAGACCAGAGGGAATTACAGGGTAATGCCATGTGGTTGATGGAGGTCTCAATCCATGCATGGGCGCAGAACATGATTCTTGAGATATTTTAGAAAGGCAGAATCTGCGTTTTGCCAAAAGGGTCGGTTTGATTCTTGAATGTATGCATCTCTTCAGACTAGCAGGCTCGATAAGTGCATGCTGGCGCCACAAATCTGGACTGCAAAACTTGATTCTGCATTTGCTGAATGAAACACGATAATATATCATAATAATCGCGTAATTTGTCATGTATAGAGAAAGATATTCTCTCTCTCTCTCTCTCTCTCTCTCTCTCTCTCTCTCCCCTTAATTTTCTGGTAGAAGCAATGTATTCTGAACAGTGAAGGTCTTGCAAGTGAAGGTAATGGAGGTCACAATCCATGGATAAGCAGAACATGATTCGTTTTCAACATTTTAGCAATCGGAGAATTTGAATGGAATCTTGGAGTGCATTAGAAAAAGAAATATGTGCTCAAAAAGTAGCACAACTAGCTGTTGCGTACATATACAAGGAGAAGCGTCAACATGTTCCAAGTGAGAAAGAAGTCGAGTCATATAGCTAGTTCCAAACTCAAAGCTAACTAAGCAATGGCCGGCTATGATTACAGTTACAGATCAGGTTACTCTACCGGCAACGGGGTAGGATCGTACACTGACCAATGGGGCCAAACAAGGTATGCAAATGCTGCTGACAATGATGAGTGCGGGGTAGCTATGTTATACAAATTTTTTTTCCTCTTGTTTTTGGTAAAAGCTATGTCACAAAGTTTGAGACGAGAGAATTATTCATGATCATGTTCACTCACCTTTGTTAACCTTCATGCAGGCATGGCTCTCCTCCACTTGTTGAGCCAGTGAGAAATTACGGCTATGCTGCTGATGACAATTGGCGTAGGCCTCCAAGCCCACCACACCACGCCGTTGATGGTTTCCACACCAGAATCCACACTGCTGCTAGCCGTGATCCTAGGGTTGCACCCTTCAATGGCATAACCTGGGGCCAACAACCCAATCAAATTGGATACAATGGAACTACGGGCTATGGTGGCTATAGCGACTACAGCAACAACACATTGTACAAGCCTAATGGAAACACCATTCGGAATGACAACTATGACGACTACCACCACAACCGCAAACATGATAGTGGCATGGGGCCAATCAACCTGACATCACACGGTGGCTACCACGGTAAGTCAAGCCATTCAACATGGACTTCTACACTTCCGGTTCGTGGTGATGGCAGACTCAGCATTCCAACAGATGACATGGAGAGGGCCCTGCACTACTTGAAGGAGAGTGCAAAGTCTTCAGCATGGCCAAGAACAACATGACAAATTCACGCAACTAATGTCTGATGCTAATTAAGGCTTGGTGCTTTATGCTTTAGCTTGGCTTTTCTTGGGTCATTTTCATCCGTTGGTCTGGTCTAACCTAACCACTCTATCTGTTTTCTGTTATCTGCATCTGTTTAGCTGTATTGTAATACATTGAGGTGCACTCTTTGTAACCTGTGCTGATGATGGCATGTTTGCTTTGTGAAATTAGAAATAAAATAAGATTTTCAGCAACTAAGCCCAAAGTTGATTATGGGTTCTGTAACTATATAATCTTAACAAGTAATTATAGTTTATGATCGGCTTTATATCAGCCTGATCATGGATATCAAGATGATATCTAAAGTAATAAGCGATGGCAATCGAACGATAACCTCATAAGTATGCACTGTGCACTATTCGAGTTGCTCTTCGAACATCTCTGCCATATGTTGTACATCACTTGCCCTATTCACTATTCAACCAAAAGAATCCACAAGGTGTAAAACAGGTCAGAAGTAAGCTATTGTATGTGAGACAAGAGACTTTCCTCTGAGTTCGTAACTACACATCTACTAATGACATGCTCCAAAATCAAAAGAGAGAAAGAGAATGGCTTCGATTGTAGCTGTCTGCAAGCCTTCCTTATGTACATGCTCACTGCCACCTTGTCAGTTGGAACATCGAGTTTTAGCATGAGCTCACCGGGATCGGTTTAGTTCTCTTCGCGGAGAATTTTACTTCCGAAGAGAAGTATCATATCAAGGCTGAAACATCAAGGATAGGCATCACATTATGGCTGAAACATCAAGAAGTCGAGGTCTTAATCTCATGTGGGAGTGAAACCAATCCCAAAATAAAAGAATATTAGAGAAGTGTGCGACGGTATTTAGCATATGGAATTTGCTGGACCAAGCTAGCCTTCTATGTGAGAGTGAAACAACGGTTTTTGGTTGTAAGCTTCTTCAGAAATAGCCAGATTTGTATTTCCAGCATGATAGAATAAAGGATGTAAAGTTATTCTCTCTACTATATTCTGTTCACATTAAGAATACATCACAGATTAAACGAATAAGGGAGGAAACTTGGGTGGATTTGCAATTGCTCAGAACAGAGGAAATGACAGGGGATCATGTGGTTAATGGATGTCTCAATCCATGTGTGAGCAGAACATGATTCTTCAGACTTTCTAAAAGGGAATAAATCTAGATTTGGGCCAAAGGTGTAGAATTGATCTTGATGGATCTCTTCAGGGGAAACATTTTAAGCCTAGTAGTCCTGAAGATGAGGTGATATGGGTGGGTGGAGAATGGCCAACCAGGATCTATAGTTGCGGTGCGGGACACGACCGAAAGTTCAATCAAACTATGCTCCCAATGAAACAGTGAAGATCAGACGTTCAGAATAATGGAGGTGGTCCCAATCCATGAATTGGCAGAATATGATTCTTTCAACACTTTGGCAATGTGAAAGGGAATGATGTGCATCAGAGAAAGAAGCATATGTGATAGAAAGCTAAAATATCTGTACCTTCAATATATATATTAAAGGAGAGGCCTCAACATGTTTCAAGTGAGAAACAAGTCCTCAAAGTAAATCATATAGTTCAAAGCTTCAGGCTAAGAAATGGCCAGCTATGATTACGGTTATAGATCAGGTTACTCTAACGGCAAGGGGGCAGGACCACGCCCCAATGAATGGAGCAAGACAAGCTATGCAGATGATGAGTGTCGTACAGTCATCGTTGATGCTGACGGAACACAAAGAACAATCATTGGTTGCACTCCCCTCCATAATCCAGGGGCCTATGTAACAAAAACTGAGACAATCATTCAGGAACGTATTCTCTCACCTGCGTTCCCGGCTGCATACAAGCATAGCTCTCCTCCCACAGTGGTTGTTGAACCAGTGAAACAGTACGGGTATGCTGATGACAAGTGGCGTAGGCCTTCAAGCCCTGTGAAAGGTTACGGCTACTCTGCTGACGATCACAAGCTGCGCAGGCCTTCAAGCCCTGAGAAAGGTTATGGTTATTCTGCTGATGATTACAACAAACTGCGTAGGCCTTCAAGCCCTGTGAAAGGTTATGGTTATCCTGTTGATGATCACAACAAGCTGCGTAGGCCTTCAAGCCCTGTGAAAGGTTATGGTTATCCTGTTGATGATTACAACAAGCTGCACAAGCCTTCAAGCCCTGTGAAAGGTTATGGTTATGCTGCTGATGATCAAAGGTTGCGCAGGCCTTCCAGCCCCGAACATGATTATCCGCAGGAAGTTGGTAATTTCCTCACCAAAGTCCACACTGAAGCCAGCCGTGATCAACCCTCTAGGGTTGGACCCTTGAGCGGTGTAAACTGGCGCCAACCGCCCCAGCAAACCGGGCATAATGGCACTACAGGCTATGGTGATTATAGTGACTACAACAACAAACCATTGTACAAGCCAAATGGAAACACCAACTACGATGACTACCACCGCAAAAATGATAGTGGCAGCATGGGACCAACCATGAGATCCAACGGTGCTAGGCCAATCCGTTCGACATGGGCTCCACCAGCTCCCGGTCACGAGGGAAGACTTACCACCCCAACAGATGACATGGAGACAGCCTTGCGCTACTTGAAGGAAAGTGCAAAGCGAGATGAATATCAGACAGATGCTGCAAAGCGAAATGTCAGATTCAATGTGCCATCATGGCCATGAACAACATGACATATTCATCACACAACTATCTATCTGATCTGATGGTAAAGGGCTTTCATTGGGTTATTTTCATCCGTTGGTTTGGTCTAATCTCGCTACTCTGTCTGTGTCTGTTATCTCCTGTTTAGCTACATGTTCAAGGCATTGTGGTCTGAGTAACCTGTGTTGGTGACATGCAAGCCTTGTGAAATAAGTAATAAAATAAGCTTTCTTTCAGCAATTAATCCAGCAATAAATATGTAAGGTTGTATCTTTAGCTTATATAGTAATTGGAGCTTATGTTCCACTTTGTATTAACATGATCACAGATATTCAGATCATATATCTAAAATAATTATAATTTCATTGAAAATGACACAATTTCATGATAACCTTCCACCCTTAGTAATTAAATTACATCAAGATGAAGACTTTGATATACAATGTGGAAATAGAGTTATGCACGCAACACTATGTACCACAAGTATATATATGGTGTGTTTACTAATCAGGCATTAGAATTCTCATTAGGAATTGAATTCCACATATGGAGAATTCATGTGTTTACTTCACATCAAGAAATTGAAAAGTAAGTGGGGCCCACATAAAATTAGGAATTGAATTTCTAGTTTTGGAGGAATTCAATTCTTGGGTGGGAGGTAGTATTCTAATTCATGGAGAATTAACCCATTAGGAATTCATCTTTTTAACCCATTATATATCCTCACGCAATTTTCAAAATTCCAAATATGCCATCTACTTTAACCTAACAATGATGACATTTTAGTAGTTAGAACCACTCATACCCCAAGTCCATATGATTTAGTAAACAACTTCAATAGGAATCCGGAATCTAACTCCCCTCAATCCATGTGGTTTAGTAAACAACTTCATTAGGAATACAGAACAAATTGAGGGAGATGCATTTGTGATTGTGAAATTTGTAAGACAATCCACCTTAATAATAATAATAATTCAGAAATGGAGTTCATATTAATTGATTTTCTCCTCTCCTCAACACTATGTAGATAGTGCCTGCATCTTTATCTATATGACTAAATTCAAGGATTAAACCCAACTCTTCAATAGTAATTTGTATATATATATCAACTTTTCTATTATTTATATCTATAAAGGCGGAAGGACTTAAAAGTGAAACCTTCAAAAATCTTTAAGGGTTATCTACTGTAGACGTCCATGAACTTGACCCCCAGTTGCAATTGGGTCTATGAACTTTTTTTCATGGCAATTACATTCTTTAACTGGACAAACAGTTGCAATTAGGTCATACCGTAACAGAATCCGTCGAGTTTGACCATGTGAATGGCACGTGCTCTTGTTGTGAGGGGTATATTCGAGTTTTCGTCGTTTTGAACAAAACAAAATCCAATTTAGTGCTAGAGAAAGGGGGAAAGCACCTTTTTACTGAGAGTAGATAGAGGAAGAACGAGAAAGAACAGAGACAACAATGGCAATCACTACCATTCTCTTCCCCTGCTTCACCATTCTCAGAACCCACAATTCCATTTGATCATTCAATCCCCACATAGCAAAACCCAAAACCCATAAACCAAAATCAACCGAAATGCCCAAGACTGGCGTGTTTGATTTCGATCCGGCTATGGTGGCCAAAGCCACATAATTGAAGGAGGAGCTGCAGAGTCTGGTGAGGGCTATTGTTGACGACGAGGATTTCAGCACTCAAACAATCGATCAGGCCAAAGACACTCTCTCGACTCTCAAGGAATTGAAGTTCAAGAAGAGATCGCTGTCTCTGAAGCTGAATGATGTTCTTTCTTGCCCTCAAGGGTTTCGATGTGCACTTTCCAAGGAGTTGATGAGAGACCCTGTGATTGTTTCTACAGGCAAGGTTGGTTCTCTTTGCCACTTGGGCTTTTACATTTGAGAAATGCTAGCAACCTTTTCTCTAACCTTCTCCTTTGGACCTTCTCCATTTTTTGCTTGACAAGTGTTATTCTCCTTACACTTAAAACAATGTCATTAATATATTAAACAAGCTAACTTTTGCTTTCCAAGTTTACCCTTATTAAATGTACTCAATTTATCCAAAAAAATATCACAACTTTCTTACCGTCTTATTATTATTTTTTATTTAAAGAAAATGTCAGCTTTTAAAAAAAAAGAGGAAATGTCCATTTTTTTTAACGTCAAGTTTAGACTTTTTTTTTTCTATCTAAACCTTTTGTGTTAATAAAAAAAAAGGACATTTCCTCTTTTTAAAAAAAGCAAACATTTTCTTTAAAAAAGATAATTTAAGTTTAAAAAAATTAATAAGATAGTAAGAAAGTTGTGAATTTTTTTTGGGATAAATTGAATACGTTTAATAAGGGTAAACTTGGAAAGCAAAAGTTAGCTTGTATAATATATTAATGACATTATTTTAAGTGTAAGAAGAATGACACATGTCAAGCTAAAAAGGAAGAAGGTCCAAAAGAGAAGGTTAGATAGAAGGTTGCTAGCATTCCCTTTTACATTTTGCTTTGTTTTTTCTGGTTTTTAATGTCAAATTCGAAGCTTTAGTCTTGTGTTGGTGCTTTCAGTTTCTTCATTTTGGGGATTTCGCATAGGTTATGAAGCGAAGGAGAGTTTCAGACCGAAAGAAAAAAATGAAGGAGAGTCTTTAGACTCGAAAGGACGCTTTTACCTCTCATTTTGACGGACAAATTGACAGAGTTGGATGGCAGGATCTAATTGCAACTGTTTGTCTAGTGAAAAGATGTAATTGCCATGAAAAAAAGTTCACGGACCCATTGCAATTGGGGGCCAAGTTCAGGGACGTCTACAGTAGATAATCCAATCTTTAAAATGCTTAGAAAAGCTTGAAAGTGAAACATTTGAAAAACTCACAAATGCCTTTGGTGAAGTAAAATTTTCAAGGAAAATGCTAGAGGCACCAACTCTCTAATAGAGCGTGGAACCCGTTGTATTAGCGGGCTCCACCTCTATTAGAGAGTTGGTGCCCAAAGTTGGTGCCTCTAGCACCACCCAATTCAAAACCAGAAGTGTAATTAAAACAGGGTAAAACGGTAAAACAACAACCATTTAAAACAAAAAAAAATAAAAAACTGCCAACACAACACAAATATCATGGAAACCGCACACTGCTCTGAGCAACAGTTACCTTCCGGAGCTGATGACATGTTCAAGATATTGAAGCTCCACACTTTATGTAATTGGCAAGAACGATAGACGACTCGACAGTTGCCTTCGATACTCTATTGCTGCTGGGAAGAAAGTTGTAGAGGCTGCTGATCTTGGTGCCGATAAGCGCTCAAAGGTCAATGTTTTCTTCGATTTGCTCGCTATCTATTTGCTTTTTTTGGAACCAAACCGTGTATATGATTTAGGTTTTGGGTTTATCTCTCTCTATCTTCTCTTACTATATGATATGTTTCTTTTCTTCAGGTCTTTGACGAGGAGTTTCTATTTGGGATGTTGTCAAATTATTTGAGGTATATGATTCATTTCTGTTTTTGGTTGTAGGATTTACTTCCTTTGCTTTTGTTTGACAATGAATTTCTTTTCATTTGTATTCTAAATCATATGAATTTTGTTTTATTCTTGGTCAATTGCTAAACTAAATTCAATAGTTGTTGTTTGTTGTTCTATATATCATAACTTTTAAGATGGGCACCTTCATATCCACAGCTTTGCTCCCAAATTACCCTTCAGACTCTGCCCCTCATCTTGCTTCACAGCATATGTTTCTTCTTCTTCTTCTTCGATCGCATTTTCCCAGTTCAGTCAATCACCTGCCAATGTTCATGAATTCTTGTCACTCTTACGACAATTTTCAGAAAGACTGATCTGGGTCAAGGCCATCCATTCCCAGATTATCACTAGTTCTATATTCAAAGACCAGATTTTGGCTACAAAGCTTGTTAAAGCTTACTCTGATTTGGGTAGTTTGGTTGATACCCGTCATGTGTTCGATCAATTTTGTCACCTAATAACCTTTCTATGCAATGCCATGATTTATGGGTATTTAAGAAAAGAGAGATACAATGAAACTCTTAACTTGTTTAGTTTGATGGGTTCTTGCAATTTGGAGATTGATAGCTATATGTGTAATGTGCACTCAAGGCGTGCATGGGCTTATCAGATTATAAAAGGGATATGGAAGTTATTAAGAGAGCTGTGGATAAAGAAATTGAAAGTGATTGGTTCTTGGGGAGTTCAATGATTAATTTCTTGGTGAGATTCGATAAGATTGGTGATGCACAAAGGTTTTTCGATAGGATGCCATAAAGAGATGTTATTTGTTGGAATTCCATGATTGGTGGCTATGTGCAATCTAGTCAGTTTAGTAAGGCAATTGATATGTTTCTAGAAATGTGTAGTTGTGGGGTTTGGCCAAGTCTAGTCACTATGTTGAGCATAATTCAAGTTTGCATTAAAAGTGGGGATTTCAAGCTTGGAAAATGTGTTCATGGGTGCATAGTTAGACTGGGAGTGGGTAATGAGGTACGGACCTCACTAATTGATATGCATAGTAATATGGGTGAAATGCAAAGTGCCTGTTGGGTTTTCGAGACCATGCAGACAAGAAATTTGGTTTCATGGAATGTCATGATATCGGGGTGTACTCAAAATGGTCTGGTACATGAGTCTTTTGTCTTCTTCCACAGATTAGTCACAAGTGATGGTAGGTTTGATTCTGGGACTATGGTGAGCCTTGTTCAGGGCTGTTCTCAAACAGCTGATCTGGAAAGTGGAAAAATCCTACATTGTTGTGCTTTTAGGAGGGGTTTTGATTTAAATCCCATTTTTTCCACTGCCATTGTTGATCTGTACTCTAAATGTGGTGCAATAAAGCAAGCACCTTTTGTCTTCGACAGAATGGAAGGGAGGAACATGATTACATGGACTGCTATGCTGGTAGGATTGGCAGAAAATGGGCATGCAGAAGAAGCCTTGAAACGATTCTGTCAGATGCGAGAAAAGGGAATTGCTGCAAATTCGGTAACTCTTGTTAGTTTAGTCCATTCTTGTTCCCGTTTAGGCTCTCTGAAGAAAGTAAGGAGTGTTCATGGTAATTTAATTCAGCATGTCCATGCATTTGGTGTAGTTAACATGACAGCCTTGATTGATGTGTATGCGAAGTGTGGAAAAATAAAGTATTCTGAGAGGATATTTGAAAATTGTTCCATTTGTAGAGATGTTATCCTATGGAACTCTATGATAACAAGCTATGGTATTCATGGTTATGGACTGCTAGCTCTTGGCGTTTATAGAAGAATGAAGGATGAGGGATTTAAGCCAAATGAAACTTCCTTTCTCTCTCTTCTAATTGCTTGTAGTCACTCAGGAATTGTCGAAGAGGGGATCAAATTATTCCATAGCTTGGAGAGAGACCCTGACATTGTGCTGACCGAAAAACACTACGCTGGTTATGTGGATCTTTTAAGCCGAGCAGGCCGATTTGAAGAAGCAGAGGCATTGCTGGAGCAAATGCCTTATAAAACAGGTAATTATGTTCTTCAAGCATTGCTAAATGGATGTCACGCTCACAAGAACATTGATCTGGGGTATAAAGACAGCAGATAGATTACTTTGTATTGATTCCATGAACCCTGGAATTTATGTTGTGTTATCAAACATTTATGCTCAAGCAAGGAGATGGGATTCCGTAAATTATATTCGAAGCCACATGAGGATGAAGGGACTCAAAAAAACACCAGGGTATAGCTTGATTGAAGTAGGACACCAAGTTTACTAATTTTTTGCTGGAGACAACTCACATCCAAATTGGGCAGAGATTCATCAGCATTTGGAGAATTTAAGAGTAGCAGTGGAGGCTTCTGATTATGTACCTGATGCAAGTTGTGTTCTTCGTGACGTGGATGAGCCTGCGAAGGCAAGGTTGCTATGGGGCCACAGTGAGAGATTAGCCATTGCATTTGGACTTTTAAGCACACCAGCTGGGAGCTTGATTAGGATCACAAAGAATCTCCGTGTATGTGTTGATTGTCACAATGTGACTAAATATATATCCAAGATTGTGAGGAGGGAACTTATTGTGAGAGATGCCAATCGTTTCCATCACTTTGTTGATGGGAAATGCTCCTGTAAGTCTTCTTGTGGAGAGAGGACGTGGCTAGTTTGTGACAAGAATTTTGAAGCTTAGCTCCTGTCTGTAAACTTACCCCCACAAGAATTGCTGCCAAGTCAAGACCTGAGGCTGAAGTTTTGATTTTTCTAGTGTCAAAAAGTTTTTTCAATTTTTTTTATGTCAATTCGTATGCAAATAAGATATTGTAATGAAATCACATAATCTGACCATCATCTAATGATGAAAATTTAGGAACAGTTTACCAATTACCCCTGTCATCCACCAAGTGTATAATTAATGAAATAACCTACCATGGCATGTGCCACATTGTTTCATGTATACACAGGCATGTATAAGAACCAATTGCAAGAGTTGGCTCAGAGAAGTTGCTTCAATTTGCCATCTTATTCATGCATCCGAGAAGGACCAGACCATGCCCCTCGATTCAAAGCAACTGTCAACTTCAGTGGAGAAACTTTTGAAAGTCCTACATTTTGCTCTACTCTTAGACAGGCAGAACATGCTGCAGCAGAAGTAGCATTGAACACACTTGCAAAAAGAGGCCCTTCCAGAGCATTGGCTGCAAGAGTATTGGTTAGTAGCAAAAGTTGTATTGCTTTTCTTGTTTTAGTTTGGTGGAAAAGGTTTCTTTATGTACTCAAACTTCAATAGTGCATAGTTGTTCAATAATTAGTATTGTGGTTTTTGCTGCACAGGATGAAACTGGAGTTTACAAGAACTTACTTCAGGAAACTGCTCATAGAGCTGGGTTGAACCTTCCTGTTTATACGACTGTTCGATCTGGACCAGGCCATGTTCCTGTGTTCTCATGTACAGTTGAGCTAGCAGGAATGAGCTTTATGGGGGAACCATCTAGGACAAAGAAACAAGCTCAGAAAAATGCTGCGATGGCTGCTTGGACAGCCCTGAAAAAATGTATGCATTTTCTTTTTATTGTTCTTTTTCTTTTTCTTCCGAGTGTGCTCTAGAAAACAAGCATGTTGTGGTTTGCCTTGAAAGATTCCATGCACTATTTCATGCATTTTGCTGCTTACTAGTTCAACCAAGGAAATTGCCCATATCTGTAATTTACTTCACTGAAGGTAAACGCCTATATATGTAAATTATTCCATGTTATCCATGCAGTGGCTGGACGTGGCTCAACTTCTTCAGCGGAGTCTAGAGGCAATGAAGAACAAGAACAAGTAATTATTGCTCGTATTCTTGGAAGTTTTCGGCCATCAGATTCTAAAAATACTCAAAGTGATCGCCGACATGGACAGCAGACATACATTCCCATCTACAACAAATCTACCCTGCCATCACCAAGCTTATATCCTATGCAATTCCAGAACTGGGCTTATTCTAATTATTCCCCTGAAATAGCAATGTATGAATTGTGGCAGCAAGAGCAAGTATTACAGCAACAAAATCGCCTGCTGCCGCTTCCTATTTCACTAGCTACTCCATCTATTCCTCAGATGTTTCCATTTATGCAATCTGTGCTCCACCCTGATCACTGTCTATACTTTCCAGCAAGGGGGCAACAGTCAACCTCTGCGGGACCTAGAATTACAATTGCTACCTCAGGCCCATCATTCTGCTTCTCAAACCATTTAGTTCCTAACCCAATCAGGGGCAAGTCCACAGTGACTATTCAAGAGATACAGGAAGAAAAGCCAGAAGAATCACCCGAGTACTCTCCATCTGTAGTGTCAGATCCCTTTAGTCCTGGAAACAGCGGCACTGAACTACGAATCCAGGAACAAGTTCAGGATGAGAAACAGAAGCTTGGTGAGTTAGGAAGCAAAGTTGGAAGCCTTCAGCTGGAATGCAACCCAACTGGGCAATTTGGATGGCCTCACCCTAGGATCATGGATTCTAGTTTTAAGCCAGTTGACTTTGGATTACAAAGGCCTCATGGCTTTGACTCTTGTAGGCCCAATTTGAGACCCCAAAATCCTCCAAGAGTAAGTACTCCTACAAACCTAAGACCACAATTTGCTGCAGATCCTGTAATAATGAGAACTGTAAGCCCTGCTTCTTCACTGGGGTCAAGACCACAAAATTTCCCAAGCAGGATTCCTGCTCCACCAAGAATGAGAACTGGGATTCCTTCGTCTTCAGCCGCACCCATGCCTGAAAGAATAGAACTGGGAGGACTACGACCTAGCTTCATGGCACCAGCTGTTCGAATTAGATCAGTTGTACCGGTTTGTTCAGCTCCACCAGCAAGAAAAATGCCAAGTTCTAGCCAGAGGAGAGAGTTACCAAACATGGAGAAGAAAGATACCAATCAAGAAGACATGTCAAAAGCAAGTTGAGTGCTTAGTAAACTTCATATATGATTCAAGTATAGATAATACAGAAGTCCTATTAGTTTTTTGGTAGTTTATGTTGTGAGCCATTGATGCTTCTGCAAAGTAATTACAAATAAAGCAGTAGTTTATTTTTATTTTTTGGAATTCCTTGTATAAATTTGAGATCAGATTCTTTGAGCTTTATCAGGATTGAGACATTTATTCTTATTTTTCAAAGTACGTGAGTGATATATGTACTGGCTAAAGGTGGAGAGAAATATAGCTTTGTGTTTTTATATATCGTTTTCAAAAAAAATAAACGTATTTCGTGTTCATTTTACTTTCTTTTTAGCACAATAGGTTTTAAACCAATATTTTTATAGTGTTAAACATGCTACAGTATTCTTAGTGTTTTCAGTTTACTTTCAGTATTCACAAACACATTAAAACTTCAACATATTACGTTTGGGGTGTTTAGAATTTTAAGATATTTTCTACTTTAAATATGAAATTTGGATATTAATCAGTCGGGATCTAAATTTCCAAGCCCTTTATGTTTTGGTAAATATTTTTCAATTTACAGGTTAAAAACACCGAAAAAACCAACTAAAAAAAATTCCGTGAAAAACCCCAAAAACCCTAGTGTATCAAGAACTATATATCGCATGTTTTCGATCGGAAAAAAAAAAAAGAACTATGTATCACATGCCCAACGTTACATTATGCACCCGCCTTGCACGCTTGCCACGTTACAAATCACCGTAATTTCTTACAACTCTTGGGGCACAAATGTCCAGATAGGTTTTCATAATTCCCAGAGTACCCCAGCCGGTGACAGATGTCGTTCACAAACATGTCGTGTATTTTTTTCAGTCATCCTAGAGAGACCACTATATAAATATACAACTTTTCTCTACACCTGGAACAATAAACCCTAGACCCTTCTCTTCTGAGCTTTCTCCCTCTACCCTCTCCCCCTTCCCCCTCTCTCGCAGCTCCGCACATAAAGAGGTAAGAAATTACGATTTTAATGACTATGTATCGTTGAACAAACCTCCCTCTGTATATACACGTTCGTGTGTGCTTTTCTTGTTCTTGTGCAAAGTTGTGGATTTTAAAAATGATCAGTGGGGCAATGGGTTTCATAGTAAAAGTTTGAACTTGATGGGTTTTGGGTGTATTAGTAGGAATATTTTGTTGCTATCAGATTTTCCGTGTGATTATAAAAAAAATAAAATTATGGGTGATTATGCTTGTGTATTTTGGTGTAGGTGTGTTTGAGAAGCTGGAAAAATGCTTGTGTTGTTCGAAACTCCGGCAGGTTTTGCCTTATTTAAAGTGTTAAATGAAGGGAAGCTCACCCAAGTTGAGGTAATTACCGTCTTAAAACCGTGTTTATGTAATGTATTTTGTTTGATATCTGAGAAGAGTGAAGGAATCTGTGAAAAATGCTTCTATGTGTTAATTTATTTTTTATCCTAGCTTTCTTTGCAAGTTTATTTATCTCAGCTTTTAAGTTTTGGGTCTGATTTCATGTACCTCTTAAATGATATTGCAGGATCTATGGAAGGAATTTTCAAGTGCAGAGTCAGCTAGACAGGTGTCTATCTGTGTTTTTATGTGTGTGTAGTATGTGTATTACTTTTACTTGTATTCATGCTCCAAAATAATTTTTGTTAGTTATCCATCTAATCAGTACATGGCTTTGGTTTAGGTTGTCAAACTGAAAGCTTTTTCCAAGTTTGAGAATACATCAGAAGCTTTGGAAGCAGCAACCCTGCTGATTGACAGTAAACCCAGCAAAGGTCTGCGCAAGTTCTTGCGTGCGCACTGCAGTGGTGAAACTCTGGCTGTTGCAGATTCTAAGCTTGGAAATGTCATCAAGGAAAAACTGGTATGCCAGTGTTCTGCTTTAGAGAAATTTGGAACTGTTATGAAATCTTTTGATGATTAAGGAGATAGTGGTCTGTTTTAAGTTGATATTTTCGTGTTTCATATTATTTAAGTTAGTGCATGTATTTTCTTGCAGAAAATAGACTGCGTTCACAACAATTCTGTTATGGAGTTGATGAGAGGTGTAAGAAATCAGTTGACTGAACTCATAGCTGGTCTACAAGTTCAAGATTTGGCTCCAATGAGCTTGGGTTTATCCCATAGTTTATCTCGATACAAGCTCAAGTTCAGTGCTGAAAAGGTGTGCTTTTATTTATGAATTGATGTCTCAGGACTTTGTACTGTGGCTAATTGAAATTAACATGCTCTTTCAAGTGATAGCTTCGTTTTGGGAGGTTTCTATAGACCTAATATAATTTACTGAATTTCAGGTTGATACAATGGTTATTCAAGCCATTGGTTTGCTTGATGACCTTGATAAAGAGCTAAATACATATGCAATGAGGGTTCGAGAATGGTATGGTTGGCATTTTCCAGAGCTTGCTAAGATTGTCCAGGACAATATCCTTTATGCCAAGGCAGTGAAGCTGATGGGCTATCGTGCCAATGCTGCAAAGCTTGATTTCTCCGAGGTAAGATTTGGTGATTTGTTTTGCTGCTGTCTATGGTTGAATATTCTCTATGACCAAGTTGCTGCCATCACACATTTTTTCTTGGGTTAACATTTATTCATCATTGGGGAACAAATCTTCTATAATTAAGTTCTAAATCTCCCTTGCTCGCCTATGGGTAGATAAGGGTAGTTGTGTTTTATCATCACACTTTTTTGTGTTGCTAATAAATCTCATGTTCTTGGTCAAAATATAACAGATATTGCCAGAGGAGGTTGAAACTGAATTGAAGGAAGCAGCTATGATATCTATGGGAACTGAAGTTAGCGAGCTTGATTTGATTAACATCAAAGAACTCTGTGACCAAGTTCTCTCTCTCTCTGAGTACAGAGCTCAGCTATATGATTATTTAAAAAACAGGATGAACACCATTGCACCAAATTTGACTGCTCTTGTTGGAGAGCTTGTTGGTGCTCGCCTCATTGCCCATGGTGGTAGCTTGTTGAACCTTGCAAAGCAGCCTGGGAGCACAGTTCAGATTCTTGGAGCTGAAAAGGCCCTCTTCAGAGCACTGAAGACTAAGCATGCAACACCAAAATATGGGCTTATTTACCATGCATCCTTGATTGGTCAAGCAGCACCAAAGCTCAAGGGTAAAATATCCCGCTCACTTGCAGCAAAAACTGCATTGGCAATTCGATATGATGCTCTTGGAGATAACCAAGATAACACAATGGGACTGGAAAATCGAGCCAAGGTATGTATTTTTCCTCATTGTTTTCTTTTAGTATTTTGAAAGCATCTGCTTAGAGATAAACATCTGTGCAGCTTGAAGCACGGTTAAGGAATCTTGAAGGCAGAGAGTTGGGTCGGTTTGCTGGATCAGCTAAAGGCAAACCAAAGATTGAAGTCTACGACAAGGATCGCAAGAAGGGAGCTGGAGGATTGATAACTGCTGCCAAGGTCTGACAAATGTTTCTTTTGGATTTTTATTTCAGTTTGTCAGTTGATTATTTTAACCCTTTCTGTTCTCTGTAGGCGTATAATCCCGCAGCAGATTCTGTTCTTGGGCAAACGACACCTGCTGGAGAAGATAAGAAAGAGAAGAAAAAGAAGAAGAAGGCTGATGATGAAGACATGCCTGCGTCAAATGACAGAAATGGAAATGTAGAAGCAGAAGAAGAACCCGTGAAGAAGGAAAAGAAGAAGAAGAAGCATTCAGCTGAGGATGTTGATGCGGTTGAAAATGCTGATGCCGGAGAGAAGAAGAAAAGGAAAAGAAAACAAGCTGAAGAAGAATCTGATACGCCAAGCAAGAAGAAAGAGAAGAAGAAGAAGAAGAAAAGTGATGATTGAGGAACTTCGGAAGTTGTAATGATTGGAAACTCAACAATTTTGTTTAAGTTAGGGCAATCAGTCAGCTTTTCTATATATAAAATCGGGTCTTTGTTGTTTTATTTCTTTGCTAGGTGTGGTCATTTCAAACTACTTATGCAGTTATTATGTAACCTCTAATTTCTGATAGACAAGTGTTACATGAAGTTGGTCAAGGAGAATCGTTTTGCCCATCCAATCGTTCTCTGCGTCTCTTTACATTTCCAAACTTTAATTTGCCTGCTGCTGTAAAAAAAATTAAGGGAATTTCTCACTTGACATTGGATGGGAAGTTTCTGCCTCTCTCTCACAAACATTTGCTTTTCTAAAATCTAGAGTGGGCTATGGAACCCTCTTTCTTTTCCGCTCTTTCCTGGAGTCGAACTTTGTGGTACTTGGGAAACTCTGCAATTTGCAGAGAGACCAAATGCACCATTTAATTTTTGAGGCCTTCCAATGGTGGATTATTTCTTCACAAATTAGATTGATCTATTTGACCAAAAAAAAGATTGATCTTGGCTTTTGCACTGTTGTTAGTGTGGAACAACGACTTGGTAAATACGAAATATACGTGGGGATATGTTTTATTTGAAAATTATGTCTTTATACTAGGTTTTGTAATGGTAAATGATTTTCCCGCTCCCCTTTTATTCACTTATACTCCTTTTTGTTTAGAAAAATGTAGTGTAAATGGATAAAAAGGGAGTGGGAAAATCAGTCTATATAAAAAGTGGGCCTTTTTGAAAAACCAAGAATAGTGCCAACGGATTTATAGCTCGACTAGCATTAGTAGTCTGACTTTGATCAGTGGTCTCATGTTCAAACCTCAACGGCATTTCTCCTCCTCCTTTCAAAATATGACCCAAAAAAATTAAAAACCAAGAAAAGTATAATAAGTTTCCTACAAAGAATAATTACTTCATTTAAAAAAAGTTTTTTTGGTATTATTTATAAGTATCCCCAACAAAAAAATGGATTCACACTTCCGTCTACATGAAAATGATTAAAACGATGATGAAAAAATTCGACATATTGTATGCAAGCTGTAAAAAATAAACTTTTTCAATGCTTGAGACCTCTTTTGCAATTGTTTGGAAAAAGACAAATTCGATCTTGAAAATTTTAACGGAAGTGTAGTACTAGTGACTTTCCGTTATATCCTTTTTTTTTTGGTTCAACATTGTAGTTATATTTTAAGTTTTCAAAACTTTCCTGAAAACTCTTCAAACAAGTTTTTGGTAAAGTTTTGGGTCATTTTGTGTTTTCCTGTTCCCATTTGGAATTGGTTTTGTTAGTAAAAAAACAGAAATAGTGTCTTCAGGGGAAATAAATAATAAAATAAAAAATAAAAAACTAAATACGCACAAGAAATAAATAAAAGAAGAAATTCTATTTGCCCAGAAAATTTGAGTAATATAAATAAATGCGTTCATTCCTTATTTTGTTGGGAGAGAGGTAGAGATTAGAAAGAGAGTTGTCGGGTTTGACTTAGGAAAATTGGGAGATCTGCTGCTCTTTTTATTCGGCCTCTTGTCCGAGAGAGAGCCACAAAGGACGCCAAAACCATACCAAAACAAAAAACGTAACAAATCTTACCAATCACAGACACAGATTCAATCACAGTAAGTTTAACTCTTCCTCTTTAAATCACTTGCTTTTCCAATCTCACTTTCTTTCTTTAAAAGTCTGTCACTTTCTTGGGAAATCTCTTCCTTCACTCACTTTCTTAATACCCAGATCAATTAATTTTACTTGTTAGTGAAGCTTGAAGAATCCCCAATTCCTCTCTAACCAAACTTCGAACTTTCAGCTACTTTTTCTTGTTTTTCATTTTGGTTTGATGATTGTGGTTACTGCGTTCTCTTAATCACATGCGTTTATGTACTGGTTAATGTTTGGTGAAAAGGTTGATCTGCGGAAGTTATTTTCTGATAAGTTTTAGGTGTAGGCTGATTCTTGAATCTTTTTTATTGTAGATTTTTGGAGGGTATTTAACCATCTGCTGTTGCAAATTGGTTGATTTTGTAGTTTTGTGAGTGAAGAGCTTTTTGCATAGACCATGTTGAGAGATGAGGCTTAGATTTAAGAATGGGGTGTGTGATTAGCAGAGAAGCGTCCTCAGGAGTAGATTCTGAGTCTAAGGGTGAGAAGAAGGATTTGAGTGTAGAATCTAAGAGGAAGGTAGATGATGTTGTGGTGCCGAAGGTAGATAGTGAGACTGTTGAGGTTCATGATGGTGGGGGTGAGGCTCATGTGGGTGGGGGTGAGGCTAAGAAGGAGGAGAATGGTCATGGAGGTCAAAGACCTCCCAGGGGGGAGAGAAGGCGGTCAAAGCCAAACCCAAGGTTAGGTAATCTACCGAAGCAATCGCGTGGTGAGCAGGTGGCAGCCGGGTGGCCCCCCTGGCTCACGGAGGCGTGCGGGGAGGCGCTCAATGGGTGGATTCCACGGAAAGCAGACACGTTTGAGAAAATTGATAAGGTGCGTTTTCTCTTTCCTTTTAATTTTTTCTGGAAAAAGTGGATATTGTTATTGTTGCTTGCTTTGTAAAAACGATGTGGTGGAGATGGTTTATGAGAATTTCACATAATTATGGTCGTTTGCTATGACTTGAAGGGAAAATGTGATCAGCCATGTCATTTTAGATGCATTCTTCAAAATCTTCCTATTTGGAGTGACTATCACAAATGATGTGGCCGTAAACAAAATTGCAATTAATTGCACAATGCCTATTACATAATTTTGGGTCGTATCATTTTTTTATGGATATTTCATCTTGTGTAGCTTTCTTGGTCAGTTCATCTTGTAGCTATGCTTTAGTTTATGTACTCTTCTTGTGTATGGTTTTGATTCCCTTCATTTTGTTTTCCCTAATGTTAGATTGGGTCAGGAACATATAGTAATGTGTACAAAGCTAAAGATATGTTGACGGGGAAAATTGTTGCACTAAAGAAAGTTAGATTTGACAATTTGGAACCTGAGAGCGTGAGATTTATGGCTAGAGAAATCCTAATTTTGCGGAGACTGGATCATACCAATGTTGTAAAGTTGGAGGGTCTGGTTACATCGAGGATGTCATGTAGTTTGTACCTGGTGTTTGAGTACATGGAGCATGATCTAGCTGGACTTGCTGCAAGCCCAGATATTAAATTTACAGAACCTCAGGTTAGCCATTTTTGCCCTAAACTTTGAAACCTAGTTATCACATTGAAAGCAACTATTCTGATATTTCGTTATTTGGCATCTCACAATTCAGGTCAAATGTTACATGCATCAACTGCTATCTGGACTTGAGCACTGTCACAACCGTGGTGTGCTTCACCGTGACATTAAAGGATCAAATCTTTTGATTGACAACGGAGGAGTACTTAAGATTGCTGACTTTGGGTTGGCTTCTTTTTTTGATCCAAACCACAAGCATCCCATGACTAGTCGGGTGGTTACTCTATGGTACCGACCTCCTGAGCTTCTTCTTGGGGCTACTGACTATGGTGTGGGCGTGGACCTTTGGAGTGCAGGTTGCATTTTAGCAGAGTTACTAGCTGGGAAGCCTATCATGCCTGGTCGTACAGAGGTAACATGTTTACTCTCTTTGTGGATTTTACATTTGTCCTTGCTTAGTAAAAGACTAAATCTGTGAGAAGACATTGAACTGGTAATGTTTAAGATGGAGATATCGCCAGGTAATTTATAATTATTGCCTCTGGTTTGGTTGTACGATCATATATCCAAGTTGTTTTTCCTAAATGTCATTGCCATGGTTGGATGATATATCTAGTTGGCTTTCATAACACTGAGTTTCTTGTGTTCAGTTGGTTGTAATAGATCTTTAAAGCTAAAATCTTTTCCATTTTCTACCTCATTTTCATTGTTTGTAAGTTTAAAAAATGCTGATATGATAACATATATATGGACATTTTATGCTATTCTTGCTTACTGTGTTTCTGACATAAATATGTAAACTGCCTACTGTAGAGCATGTCTGACATCTTTACTGCTCAAATAGGTGGAGCAACTACATAAGATATACAAACTATGTGGCTCACCTTCAGATGAATACTGGAAAAAGGCAAAGTTGCCCAATGCGACTCTATTTAGGCCCCGGGAGCCTTACAAAAGAGCCATAAGAGAGGCATTTAAAGAGTTTCCTCCATCATCATTGCCCCTTATCGAAGCCCTTCTCGCAATTGATCCAGCAGAACGTCAGACAGCCACAGCTGCATTGAGCAGTGAGGTGAGTTCTAACACTATGACCATTTGTTATCATTTCAAGATCTTGATAATGTATGGCTTCTTTCTATGTATTGTATTTCTTTCTACAAGTTTAATCAACTTCAACAAATCTTGATTTCTTGATAGTAGACTTGTCGGATTTTAGGTAAGACTCCAAGAAAAAAAGAGAAAAAATGCAAACTGATGTGTTTGCTGCATCTCTTTCCTTGACTATTTTAGGGCCTTGTGGTCTGTAATGGTTAATGAAACTAAGCATTGTAATCCTTAGACTGTCACCCGCTTAACTGTGTCAAGTTGGGGTCCAAGTCTTATCTGGTAGTGTGGTGCCTAACCATCACTATAGTTCCATATGCTAGTCCATGACTGCATTGATGAAAATCATGCATACTTTGTGCTAGTTGGTGATTATGTTAAGCTACTATGGTTCCTTTTGATAAATGTACTTATATTCTCTGTTTTGCTCATTCTTTCCTTGCAGTTTTTCATGACAGAGCCTTATGCTTGTGAACCTTCTAGCCTCCCACAGTATCCCCCAACCAAAGAAATTGATGCCAAACGCAGGGACGATGAAGCTCGTAGGTATGGGTCTTGTAGACTTTTTGAAGCTTAGATCTCACCATGTTTGGATACTCAACCACCATATGTGAAATTAATTTCATAAGTTCGCTTATATTCTATAATGTGTGAAATGTGACAAGCATAATTTTGGTGGTTGTGCAGACTTCGAGCTGCTGGTAGAACCCAAGCTGAAAGTGCAAAGAAAACACGCACACGTGAACGAGCTCCTAGGGCTATGGCTGCTCCAGAAGCCAATGCCGAGCTTCAATCCAATATTGACGTATGTCTAATGACTTGCTTCTATCAATCATTGTCATCTTATAACTTCACAGTTTCATTTACATAAATATGCTTTTAGATTACGTATTTTTACAAGAAGATAATAAGAAAGAAAAAAAAAGTGGTCTAGTGTTGTCTAAAGAATACTGTTGATGTCAATGAGCCTGACCTGTTTGGTTTGCCACTTCAACAAGCTTTGGCAATGCGACCTTGGCTTGTTTATTTGCCACACATTAATGAGTTTGGATCTAATGTACTTGACAGCTTTACATGCTTAGACATAACATAACAATTTGACCAACTTTGGATGAGTTATTTGATTCAGGTTTCAATTTATAAGTATGCTAATACATCAATTATCTTCTAAAACAGAGAAGGCGCCTAATTACACATGCAAATGCAAAGAGCAAAAGCGAAAAGTTTCCTCCACCACACCAGGATGGGGCAGTTGGCTACCCTTTGGGATCTTCACATCATATTGATCCTGCCCTTGTTCCTCCTGATGTCCCTTTCAGTACAACCTCATTCAGTTATCCTAAAGAATCAATGCAAACTTGGTCAGGTCCTTTGGTTGACTCTACTACTGCTGGTGGTCCAAGACGGAAGAAACATACCATACATGATGCGCGAGAAACATCAAAATCCTATACAGGAAACCATAGAGAGAAACATCAGGATGCTCGTGTTCGAGGAAAGAGAAGTGCGGCTTAAACCCGAGTTCATAAGGTCGGAACATAATTGTGAACTGTTGGATGCCTCTTTCCAATCCCTATTCCATGGGAGTATCTGATTGTTAGCAGACAAAAGTTGAATTTATCAGCCCCAGCTTCTTCTCGCAGTGTAATTGTTTCATTAGAAGTGCAGGGGTAAATACAATATATTTTTTTGTTTTATAATCCCGTTTACCTTTTGTTCCCCCATATCTACAAGATAATGATTTTTTCTTCTTTTCTTTTTGCTCCTTTTCAATTTTTTGGATGGTGAATTGGTGAGAGGCATTGCCCTCTGTTATGTATATCTTCATCTTAATTCTTTTTCCCAAGTTTGTGGTGTTGGAAGCTTACTGCTTGGAGTAGTGAAATGATTTAATAAATCATCAAGGGCCACATCTGTTCCTTTTGTGCTTTATGTTTTTGTCTTTTCCATCAAATAAATAAGGAGCAAATTCTTTGCCCCAAAAATGAAAACGAAGTCAAAGACACAAAGATGGCGTGACCTTGTGATGTTTGAACATTAAAGAAGAGCCTGAAAGGAAAAATAAATAAATGCCAAAAGCATTGTGCAATTAAGTAGTTTTATAAGCTATTGGACAATCAGCTGATGACATCTGGTACATTTTCATTTATTCTACTTTCATGCTTCTAAATTCATTTCCCCTAAACCCTATCCAACTAAAGAACAAGATTTTTTTTTTCAAGGGAATTATTATTGACCCACCTCAAAAGTTATTTTGTACTTATAATAGTTATTTTTTTCCTAATATTAAAATATATTTCAAATTCGAAACTGCCCTTATCGATATAAAAGGACATTGAAAAAATTAAAATTAGTAACATGAGGGAATATAAATGGACATTTTTTTCCTTAAGAAAATAAGATTTAAAGGTTATTGCAACTTTACTAGATCTATTTAGTATTGAATTATTAATCATAAAAATCCTTTAATTTTGCAAAGAAGGGGAAAGAAGAAAAAGAAAAGGAAAAACAGAGCTGAGGTTTTCTCGGGGGAAAAAGGTGAACAAAGTTATTGAAATCTTAAAACCGCCACTAAGGAGATCACTCTCATGTTCTTATTAAAACCGCCATTAAATTCCTCAGCTCTCTCTTTCTCTCTCAAACACACGCAGAGGTTTCTTGTTACAGAAAACCCTCGATAATCTCACTTTCTCTCTCTGGAAACCAATAAAAGCCTTGGGCTAAAACCATAGAAACCAGAAGGCAAACAATGGAAGAAAACAACAGTAACAACGTGGCTAGCAACGTGGCCCAAGCCATTGCCGTAGCTCTCGACTGGAGCTCCACTTCCGATGCTCGCAAAGCAGCCGTCGCTTTCCTCGAATCTGTACTCTCTTTCTTTCTCTAAAAACTTTACCTTGTGACGCTATCTCTGTGCTTTGTTATAAGTATGATTTCTTCTTTCCGCCTTGAACTTTAAAGTGGTAGCTTTGTGAATGTTATGGCTCTGCGAGTCTGCTGGGCTTCGGAAGTATTGTTTTTTTGTAATTTGATCGACTTTTGTGAAATGGGTATTTGATAATTGTGCTTATGGGGTTTTAAGTTTTTATAAAAATTTATTCAGAGTCAAATTTAGTGTTATGCGAAAGTTTGTGTTTTGATCGAGTTTCAGGGAATGTGTACTAGTGATTGGCTTACTGTGTCATAGAGAATGGAACGGTACTTTAAGCAAAGGAGATTTTACAGCTCAAAAATTTAAATGACTCCTTAAAATTTCCAGTTGACGGAGTTTATTGGATGATCTCATTGTTTTTCTCTGGAGTATGTTAATCTTTAGTATCCATAAAATGTTTCTGTAAGGTTCTGATGTTGTGGAATCTATTTCTTGGTTTAAGAAGCTATATCTACCTGTCATTATTTTCCTTTGTTGATCCATACCTTCTGTTCATATTGTCCAGATTAAAGCCGGAGATGTACGCGTTTTGGCAAACACATCATTCCATCTAGTGAAAAAGGATTGGTCTTCTGAAATTCGGTTGCATGCATTTAAAATGTTACAGGTTTATGCTTATGGAATGTTCTTTAAGCAGCTTTCTGTTAGATTTATAATTATTTGAATATTTCCATTTGACCCAAAGGCCATATTTTTGTGCAGCATTTGGTCCGGTTGCGGTGGGAAGAATTAAGTCCTACAGAGCGTAGAAACTTTGCAAATATCACTGTTGATTTAATGTCTGATATTGCAAATCCTAGTGAGGAGTGGGCTTTGAAAAGTCAGACAGCAGCCCTTGTTGCTGAGGTTTACACAGCATTTCTTTAGAATCTATTTAAACTGCCAATGCTCATATTTGCATTATAATACTCACTTGTTTTGATCTGTTACAGATGGTTAGAAGAGAAGGACTAAATCTTTGGCAAGAACTGCTTCCAACTCTGGTTTCATTATCTTACAAGGGTCCTATACAAGTAAATATTATTTCCCCTTGTTCAAACTATATTTCATTTAAAACATGCTTTAGGTAATCGCCTGATTTTCTACTGCTCCTTTTATTAGGCTGAGTTGGTCTGCATGATGCTAAGGTGGCTTCCTGAAGATATTACTGTTCACAATGAAGATTTGGAAGGTTTATACTGTGCACTTTTTTCTTTTTGCCTGTGAATTGGCAGTGGAGTGTGTGTGTGTGTATGCATGTAATGCTTTTCCTCTGGATTTTGATTGCTGCATGCCTTACCCTGATTCTGAATGGTTAATACAGGCGATCGGAGAAGGTTATTGTTGCGTGGGCTGACGCAATCTTTACCTGAAATATTGCCTCTATTATACACTGTATGTCTGGCTCCTTGACTTTTAATAGAAGTTGTGTACAATGGATATATCATAATAGCTTAATTATGTGCAGTTACTAGAGAGGCACTTTGGAGCTGTGTTGAATGAAGCAGGAAAACAACAATTGGACCTCGCAAAACAACATGCAGCAACTGTAACAGCTACTTTGAATGCTGTTAATGCATATTCTGAATGGGCTCCATTGCCTGATCTTGCAAAATATGGTATAATTCATGGGTATGGTATCCTTCTTTGAAGTTTTGGTGGAGTCTGATTTGAAGCCATTGGCAAGTGTCTGTTTCTTATCTCCTCTCTCTCTCTCTCTCTCTCTCTCTCTCTCTCTCTCTCTCTCTCTCTCTCAATCTCTGCATGCACAGGTGTGGTTTCTTACTTTCTTCACCTGACTTCCGTCTTCATGCTTGTGAGTTTTTCAAACTTGTTTCCCAAAGGTATGCAATGTAGTATTTCCAGTAGCTAGTTCAATGTTCTATACAGTTATAAATTATGATTTTCGCCCTTACCAAGACAGTTCCGTAACAGTTGTGTTATTCTGAATTATGACGTGCAGGAAGAGACCTATTGATGATACCTCTGCTCCGGAATTTGATTCTGCAATGAGTAATATCTTTCATATATTGATGAATGTCTCCAAAGAATTTTTGTACAGATCAGGCCCCAGTGCTGGGGTAATTGATGAAAGCGATATTGAGTTTGCGGAATATATATGTGAAAGTATGGTATCTTTGGGTTCTACAAACTTGCAATGTATTGCTGGTGATAGCACCATGCTAGGTCTTTATTTACAACAGGTAACTAGAACATCGGGTTATATGCAAAAGGGTGTTTGTTGCTTGCTTTTTTTGTTCTGTCAACAAGTAATTGCTTATTGAAATACAACATAACTTTTTATTTTTATTATTTTTTCAGATGCTAGGTTTTTTTCAGCATTTGAAGCTAGCTCTTCACTTTCAATCTCTCCACTTTTGGCTGGTACGAAGAGAATTTCCAAATTATTGTTATATTGTGTCAATAGTAGAGGCTATGTCATACATTACCATGTTTGAACATCTTTCATGTTCATATATGCTTGTTTAGGCACTAATGAGAGACTTGATGTCAAAGCCAAAGGCTGTTGCTCGCTCAGCTGGAGATGGTTCTGACCCAGTCGATACTGAAAAGAGAAAGATCTTAAGTTTTTTGAGTGATGAAATATGTAGTGCAATTCTGGATGTATCTTTCCAACACATGCTCAAGCGAGAAAAGGTTCTTCATGGAACATCATTTGCTTTAGGGCCATTGGAGTTATGGAGTGATGATGCTGAGGGGAAGGGAAATTTTGGCCAGTATCGTTCAAAGTTGGTAAGTAATTTTTACATTCTAATATCTTTGTTTCTGCGTATTATCTTTGTTTCTGCATATTCGTACAACATGAATGGATGGGTCAATTCATTGACTTTGTTAGTAACTGCGACTCAGATTAGAGGAGCTGTCAAAATAACCCTGAAATGGAACTCATTTCTTTTCATGTTAGACATTTATGTCATCTTGCATCGTACAGAGATTTCTTTCTCTGTTCTGGTTTATAATATTACTCAAGGTGATGTTGGGATAAGTTTATTCTATGATTCTCTTTAGCATAGGTGATGAAAATTGCTCAGTTGGCCTTCCTTGGCCTGCATTTTTTTAAAAGTTTCTCACGAGATGCATGCATATCTTAATGCAGTTAGAACTGGTCAAGTTGGTGACTTCATACAAGCCTCTTATAGCTGGGGCTAATGTTTCTGAAAGAATTGATAAAATCATCAAAAGCCTCTTGCTTTCTCCAATGCCTGCTCAGGTTTGGTTACAAGCACTTTCTCAATTCGATTTGCTGTCTTTAGAGCTTTCAGCATTCCAGAATTGCTTGCATTGATGGTTCTTGTAAATTTCCATCCTCTGTCTAATTCCAGGACTTAGCTGTGATGGAAAGCATGCAGCTGGCTTTAGAAAATGTTGTAAGCACTATTTTTGATGGATCAAATGAAATTGGTGGGGTTCATTCTGAAGTTCAACATGGCCTGTGCAAAATATTTGAAGGTATATTTGGAACCTTCTTTTTATCTCCCTAGAGCTAGAATTTTATATCTTGGGTTTATTAACACTACTGGCTTCTTCACTTGAAGGTTTGCTTCAGCAACTTCTTTCTTTGAAGTGGACTGAGCCAGCCCTTGTGGAAGTACTGGGGCACTACTTGGATGCAATGGGGCCATTTTTGAAGTATTTTCCAGATGCTGCAGGCAGTGTCATTAATAAATTATTTGAGCTCCTAAACTCACTTCCTTTTGTTGTCAAGGTCCATTTCAATATATTTACTTTCACTTTGATATTCATTGTATTTTAGAGAAACTTTAAAATCATATTATTCTTCTGCAGGATCCGTCTACAAATAGTGCACGGTACGCAAGGTTACAAATTTGTACATCATTTATTCGTATAGCCAAAACTGCTGACAAAAGTATTCTACCTCACATGAAGGTGACTTTAGTTTCTTAAATATTTCCTTTTATTTTTCTGGTTCTTGTGTATATACAACTTTTACACATTTTATATGAATCATATGCCACTAGGATGAAAGTCATCAAATTATTTTACGACATTTTGTGTAATTGGTTAGAAATTACATCAGTAGAATCTGTCATATGATCGTATCCATCCTTTGCATGTAAGTTTGCTTCCTAGCTATTGTGTAATTATTAATTGGGGTTTGATGAATTACTGGTATCCGAGAATGATACTTTTGAATGCTCCCCGTATTAAGGTGTAAATAGTCCAAGGTTCCCTAGGAAAACAAAAAATTTAGTCTATATCCCCACTGAAGCAAACCCACGAACTTAGTTCTTGGAAATATCATTTTGTTTATTCACGTTCTCATGCGGTATTTTATGTAGGGTATAGCTGACACCATGGCGTATATGCAAAGAGAAGGTTGTTTGCTTCGTGGTGAACATAATCTTCTAGGTGAAGCGTTTCTTGTCATGGCTTCTGCTGCTGGGTAATGATTCTCTGGCATGGATAGATATATTTTTGTTGTCAAATGATTCTATTATTGAAAATTTTGAAAATTTATGCAGAATGCAGCAGCAGCAAGAAGTTTTGGCCTGGTTACTAGAACCCTTGAGCCAGCAATGGACGCAGCTTGAGTGGCAAAATAATTATCTATCTGAACCACTAGGTCTTGTTCGCTTGTGCTCCGAGACCCCAGTTATGTGGTCAGTTTTCCACACTATCACATTCTTTGAGAAGGCACTTAAGAGAAGTGGAACCAGAAAAGCACATTTGAATTTGCAAAACAACTCAACAGAAACGGCCACTCCCTTGCACCCTATGGCTTCTCATCTCTCATGGATGTTGCCACCTCTTCCAAAAGTACGCATGTTGCTCCCGAAAATTAATTGTGTTAAAATTCCTCATTCACATTTCTTCTAAATGCGGTACATTTTTGGCCAATTGTTTATGACAATATGTTCTCACTGTGACTGCAACATGGTAATAGTTGGTGCATGTTGTTGATTTGCAGCTGCTTCGCTCCATTCATTCCCTTTGGTCTCCATCTGTATCCCAAACACTACCTGGAGAGATTAAAGCTGCAATGACCATGAGTGATGTTGAGCAATTCAGTCTTCTTGGTGAAGGAAACCCTAAATTTTCGAAGGGTGCAGTAACCTTTTCTAGTGGATCTCTTATCAGTGCAAGTAAGGAAGGATACACAGAACCAAATGAATCAGACATACGAAATTGGTTGAAAGGTATCAGAGACAGTGGGTATGTATTCCTGCATCTACTAACTTATTAATCCTTTAAGCCAGTTTCTTTATTGGTTCATCATCCATGTAGGTTTTCTTCATTTAGCGTTGAGGCATTGTTTATAAATGCAGGTACAATGTATTGGGCTTGGCAACCTCTGTTGGGGACTCATTTTACAAATGTTTGGATAGTCAATCTGTTGCTCTAGCTCTAGTGGAGAATATACATTCAATGGAATTCAGACATATCAGGCTGCTTGTTCATTCAGTTTTAATTCCCTTGGTTAAATTTTGCCCTGTGGATTTGTGGGAGACATGGTTAGAGAAGCTCTTGCACCCATTATTTCAACACTCCCAGCAGGCTCTTAGTTGCTCCTGGTCCAGTCTTCTACGTGAAGGGAGAGCAAAGGTCCCAGATGCCCATGCCATACTCGCTGGGTCAGACTTAAAAGTGGAAGTAATGGAAGAAAAGCTACTTAGGGATTTAACTCGGGAGATTTGTTCACTCCTCTCTGTTATAGCTTCACCACAGCTAAATACCGGGCTTCCTTCCTTGGAGCACTCTGGGCATGTTAGTCGTGTTGACATTTCTTCACTCAAAGATTTGGAGGCATTCACTTCGAGCTCTATGGTTGGGTATGTTTGTTTGACATTGTTTCTTATCTAAGTAGCTTTTTCTGTTGGTCTGTACCGTTGTACTTTTACAGCCTTGTGAATTTATTTTTCCCCACAAGTTCTCTGGTCTGAAAGTGCACTCCATTTACAGTTTCCTTTTGAAGCACAAAGGTCTTGCCCTTCCAGCACTGCAGATATGTTTAGAAGCTTTTACATGGACAGATGGTGAATCCATGACAAAAGTTTCTTCCTTTTGTGCTGCTTTGGTTGCTCTAACGATATCAACAAATAGTACGGAACTCCAACAATTTGTTTCTAAGGATCTCTTTTCTGCAATCATCCAAGGTTTAGCCCTTGAATCAAATGCTTTCATCAGTGCTGATTTGATTAGTCTCTGTCGTGATATATACATATATCTTTGTGATAGAGATCCAACTCCTAGGCAGGTTAGTTACAGTACCTTCTGCTTACCAATATTTTGGGATGGTAGTAATTATACTCTAGTTATATTTAACTTATCAAACTTAATGGACGTGCTTCTTGGGTTTCGCAGGTTCTGCTCTCACTCCCTTGTATCAAACAGCATGATTTGCTTGCTTTTGAAGAAGCTTTGACGAAGACATATAGTCCCAAAGAACAAAAGCAACATATGAAAAGCTTGCTATTACTAGCTACTGGAAACAAGTTGAAAGCCCTTGTTGCTCAGAAAAGCGTAAATGTAATAACAAATGTATCAAGTAAGTCCAATTACTGACTTCACAATCTCTTTCAAGCTTTTAAAAGAGATGCTTTCCCAATGTTGCTATAGTTAATCTTAAGCTTCTTCCAAATATCTTCATTTTATATGAGGCATTTCCCCCCTGTTTTTTTCGCTACTTGGTCTCTCCCAACATTAAAACATTCCGCAGACTAGGTTTCTTGTTAACTTTAGCTCTTTAAATGTGCTAAAATCTTGCTGCATCTAATTTTATAAGGTTTATGAAGGTGGTAGGAAGGAACCTTAGACTCTAAAGAGCTTTTCATTGTCTCCCTTAGTCAAAAAAAGTGGATACAGTACATAAAAAATATAAACATACCTGGCTCGGTTTGTCTTTCCCTCTTACGAAGGTCTGATAGATTTAGTGTTGATTTCTTGTCTCTCTCCATCAAATAGATTTAGGTTCAGGTTCGGCTTGATCTTTTCTTTTCCTTTTTGAAGATTTTTTACATTTTGTTCAAAAGCTGTGTAATTATGTAATAGCTAGTCAATTGGGTGTATATATTAACTAGCATACTGCTGCAATCATAATTTCAGCAAGGCCTCGCAACACCGTCAACGTTGCAGAAACCAGAGTGGATGAGGGAGAGAGTGTTGGACTGGCAGCCATATTGTGATGTATGTGTGATCTCTTGTACAGAAATGAATTCAAGTGGAAGACGGAAAATCCTGTTTGAGGAATATGATGAGGTAATGGACCTTTTTCTTTTTTCGGCCAGAGGTCTACACAACTTTTCTAATGGGTTCACCTCAAATAGAAGATACATGACACCATGTTGTACTGTACTGCCCTGGAAATTAGGTTTTCAGACAGATACATTTCTTTGTATAGCAGCACTAATCAGAGAAAAGAAGAAGAAATCTTTGTTTTAGCTGTTTCTTTTTTTTATTAAATCTTAGGCAGATTAAAACCACACTTGCCAGTTTTCGTTTCACTTGACCAGTCTGGACCTCTCAAACCAAACTTCCATGTGCATGTCATGAATGCCGTTTGCTACCATCTCCTTTTCGAACCATGATTGCTTATAGAGAAGATGTAACAGCATGCGTGCCCCATTTGAATTCGGAAACGTGATGCAGATTGTCCAGTTAGCTCAGCCTTTGATAAGCCTGGAACCCACAGTGTCTATATGGCTCGCAACTAGCACGCGCACGTGACTGTCACTAGTAAAATGAAATCATTCATCAGTGATTAAAAACGGTTTATCATCACAAATCCTAACGGTCAACTATTTCATTGTTGTTTCGTTTGGACAGATCGTGACACGTGGATATGGTCCAACATGAGAACAAGTTTCATGTCGGTTAAAATTGCTTCGTCCCACCCAAAAAGGGTTAAAATTGCATTATCTTTCTTCTCTTCGGATTTTTATTTTATTTATTTTCTTCTTCTTTGCGAGCCTTTTGGTACCGACATCTGTTGTGTTGTGTCCTTCCAACTAGTCTAATTAAATAATAAATTCACAAGGAGCATCTCAAAATCTATGCCAAATGCCACGCGTTGGTTGGTTTCGGGATCATATATGTTCGTGGTCAGTAAAAAATTAATTATTGTATGGCATTGTTACTGAAATACTGTCACGCTTAATAATAATATGATCATGATTCATGTTACACCCTTTCTAAGCAGAGTGGACTATAGGGTATGTAATTGAATGGGAGATGCTTCATTTTTTTAATAGATATTTATAAAAATACCCAATCCTAGACATGTATTTATAAAAATACCCAAGTACTATTTAAACATAGAAACATATCCAAAATGGGTTTTGGGTATGTGTGTAATGATGGGTTTTGGGTATGTTTATAAATGGGTTTTGAGTGTGTAATGATGAGTTTTGGGTATGTTTATAAAGTGTTTTGGGTGTTGGGTATTTTTATAATTTCAGCCCCCATTTTGGGTATTTTAGTGAAACTCCCTTTTTTTAATGGTAGCTGGAAGGAATGGTAGGTGAAATGTGTTAGATGAAAAGGAAAAAGGAAAAAGTAAAAAGGTTAGAACTGGAGGGATATCATATGGCCCAATCAATGTGAATAATATTACACACATATATAGTTAAGCTATGCGAACATAGTCCAGCTGTTGTTTTTAGTCTAAACCAACCCCCATCAGCCTTCTAAAAGCTTGTACGGTTTCCAGAGCACACAGCACAGTTGCCACACCTGCACTGGCACAAATCTTATTCTAAGACTTTATTTGGTATGGTGGAGAAGGTGATCGTAGTGGCCTAGAGCAGCTACCAATGAGACCCAGAGGACCACCCGGACCGCCTGGTTTGGGCGGCCCTGGTCCGCCAGGACCTGGTCTGCCTCCTCTCTTCGGTGGCTTTTGTGATGTCATAGGTTCATGGTATGTCAACTTGCAGCTTTGTTTGTCTGATGTTCTGAATCACTTCTCTCTCCTCTTTATTAGAATCACTGCATACATTTGGAAAATGATGAGAAAAAAACAATATATAATTAATGCGGCGTAATTTGAGAAAAAAACACAAGAAATATCAAACCCTGGTGTGAGCTAGTGCTTTTGTTTTCTTGATCCACAGATATATGCTGTGTATTATACTTAAAACATTTCCTTGTATCCAAACCAATAATTTCTTCGTATGATTCATTGTCTTCTCTATTTTCCTTACTTTTGTGTTATCCATTTAAAATAAAAAAAATCCATAAGAATCATTCATCCCCTGTTCCTAGCTGATGCCTTCCTTTTTTTGTTTCCTTACAATTATTTATTTGCTCGTATATTTGTTTTGTTTTTATGGGAGTTCGTCGTTTTGGTTGGTTGCAGTCTGAGTTTTCTGTGCTGCTGCTGGCTGTTACAAGACTGCTTTGGTGGTGGGCCATCACCACCAGGGCCTCTGGGACCTCCTGGCCCACCAGGACCTGTGGGACCCCCTGGCCCACCAGGGCCACCTGGACCACCACCCCCGCCATGAATAATGAAATGAATGATGCATGGATAATGGATTCATGGCATGGCATTGGCAAGGCAGCTGCTTGCTTAGCCATATATAATTGGGTTATCTTATCAGTTAATTGTAATGTAACAATATATATATATATATATCGCATTGTAATGTGATCAATCTCTGAGAGTCAGGAGTGAGTGAGAGAGTCATGGTCATGGCTGAGTTTTATTAGTCACTGTGTCTGTCTGTCTGTTTGTCTGTCATTTGAGTTTGCCAGAGGCTTTTTAATCAGCATCTCTCTATATACCATTCGGAATAAAATAAAATATATTCATTTAGCTCATCATCGATTTGCAACAATTTTCTGTTTTATTTAAATTAGATGTTGAAATGAATCCCAAGAAACAAATCTAACATTGATCATGATGTTGAGTGTTGACCGCAGAATGTTGAAATCAAAACGATCACAACATTAAGGTTGTCAGTCGGTCATCTGATTCAAACAGATTATAGTAGCAGTGCCAAAACGAGTGGTTCGGATAATTTGAAACAAATGCAGTTTTGAATGTTAGGTTTATGTCTCAACAGTTGGTTATATATAAGAGAAGTAGATGACACACTGTCAGTGAGTTTCGGGTGGCCAACGACTTCTGCTAGCCTTAATCAATGCCGGAGTTTTCACTGTAATGCCTTACGTACCTTATGAAAAACAGGAAGAAAAAAAGTGTGAAACAACAACAGCCCCCTCCCTGGGTCCCTATTTATTGTCAACCTCTCGTTAGAAATATCAAGAATCAATACTTGGCCCTATATATATATATATATACTAGAATCTCATTAGACACTACCAAACCTACGTACATTGTATTTTGAGCGAGAGAAAGGAAGCGATATCACCAAAGTGCTTTGCTTGGTTAAGAGAGAGAAAGAGAAGAGAGAGAGAGAGATGCCTCCACCATGGGGACAGCCAGAAGGGCCGGGCTTTGGTTGCTTTGGTGGCGGCCTCTGTAGCGGTACAGGCCGCTTTCTATCATCTTGGTGAGTTCACTTTGTATTTTTAAAATATTTTATTCATATAAATTGTAATTGCTCTCCCAAATTATAAGTTAACAGACAATGCAAAGTAATCAAAATGTAGCTGCATCTGCTGCATGCTTGGTTCGATTTTTTTTCCTTTATTTTTAAGGTAATTAATTCCCTTATTAATTCTAATTTAATTGCATAAATTTATACATATGTATGGTAATTAATTCCCTGATTAATTCTAATTTAATTGCTTATTTCATGTGCTGCTGCTTCCTGTTTGAGAGCTGCTGTGGACCAAGGGGTGGGGGTCCTGGTGGGCCCGGTGGTGGTGGACCTGGCTTTTGAATGTGATCTTCTGCATAATGTTGAGTTTCAAGCTCAATATATACGTGATGTAATAACAAGTGAGAGAATATTGGTGATACGATTTTTATCATCCATGCAAATCAGGTTAAAATCACATAAAATACTTGCAAGAATATAAGGCTATTGTAGTATAGATGCTCATACAAGGTCGTTTTCCTCAAGGACTATTTAGTAATTAATGTAAAAACAATCTCTAATTAACTACTTAAAATTAAGGGCTAAGAAGGATGATTCTGAAATTGTCTAAAAACTACGAATGTTGATTAAAAACAAATTTGATCAAATAAAAGAGTTTTATGATCCAATTTATAAAAGCACTAGGGTTTCACAATCACCTAGCAATCCTATGAATTTTTACCAATTACTTATGATCTGCACATGCCACTTTAAAGGTTAGGTTTTCCTAATTTATATTATACTTGGAACCTCCAACATAGAACGTATATCTAACATGCAACCTATCCGGACGTTCGGATCAAATATGAACATGAAAGACTTATTAAGTTTTGTGAAAACACTTTGAAAAACCATGCAACCCTTAAGAAGTGGTGTTCATCTTAAGTGAAATTACAATTATTAATCACAAGAAGTTAGCGTCAATTTCAGGGAACCTTCCAACCAAAATTGCACCCAATTACTTTTCTAAATATCCTAATGGTGATCAGGCATTAAGACAATTAGATAGTTTTAAACAGTGATTAACAATTCAAAGTATGCATGCAATCAATCATAAGCAATTAAATAAAAATTACATATTCATGCTAAGGTTCAAGGCTTCACCTTAGCAAAATAGAATTAGTTACGCATATTCATAACTAAAATCTAAGAAAATATCATTCGAATGAATAAGAATAAAAACACCTTGAAGTAGAAGTTCTTCAAAAACCCTAACCCACAATGTCATGTTCAAAAGCCAAAAGAGAGGTCCAAAAATTGCTGTGAAAAAGAACTTAAATACCTCCTAAAACCCAGCTGCCCAATCCTCACAAGGAAACTAGGTTAAATAAAATAATACTGGGATATAAAGTCCAAATTGGATTGGGAGAATCTGCCCACAATCTGCCCAGCCACGTTTTGGCCTCAAACCTCCTCTAAATCCGGCCCAAGATAGCTTGTTTTAAATATAGAAACGTTATGAACACTTTTCCAGAAGGCCACGAACCCATCTGAGGTCATCTTGGGCTCCAAAAATGCAATAAAAGCCCAAAACGTCGTTATTTCAGCACCGCGCATTGCTCCTTTATTTTATTTCCAGAAAATAACCGCTTGGTAGAAAAATCTGAATTTTTGATACAATCAAGCTAAGTGACTCAGGAATCGTTTTTCACTTTCGCATTCTCATATAAACAACTACCATTATTTACCCAAAAAATACCAAAGATAAACACACGGATTATGACAAAACACCTTGTCAAAAGTCAAAACACGTACCGTACGTTTGTCAGTCGGTCATCTGATCCAAACAGACTATGTATACAGGGACGAACCCACTAGCACGCTAACCTGGGCTAAAGCCCAGGTAACTTGTTTTTTATTTAAGCTAAATTAATACTCTAGTCTAGGTCATCTAAATAAATATTATTAACTATTCCCATTAGGATAAGGCTATCCACCCAAATAAAATATTACTAATCCCACTAGGATTGGCTGACCAAGCCAACAAATAAATAAAAAGAATTAAACCCCACACCCTACGTGAAAACACATTAGACTCCCACAAACATTCCCTCTCTCCTCAGACTTAATTAAAGCAAACTAAGGTAATTTTCCTTTCTTCTTCTTCTTCTTTTCTTTTGAAATTTTGGGGATTATTTAGGGTTTATGAAGTATCAATTAGGGATTTACAATTAAGGTTTATCAATTAGTTTTTTTTATCTTGGTGTTCTTGCTTGCTTGTATGAATTGTCAATTGGGGATTTTAATTCGATATTTAACTATTTAAGTATGTAATGTTTTTATTGAAATTTTTGTTGGTCTATATGTTTACATCTTCTATATATTATTCAATAGGTTATACTTTATAATGTCGGGTCAACATCGTAATGTTAAGAGATCAAGGACTATTCAAGATTTTTTTAAGAGAAACAATGATGAATCATCAACTAGCATGCCTTCGGGTCCTTCTCTGTCTCCTCCAATATGTGAGGAGCAACCTCCTTCTCAACCTCAAAGAATTGAAGATGAAAACGTAAGAGTCGAGTCTCATCAAGAAGTTAATACCAATTCTCTCGAGCGTGATCCCGGATTACGTCCTCAAATAGACACATATCCACCTAATGAACGTGATAATGTTCGAAGAGCATATATTTAGGACCATGTCAACCACAATTAAAGGAATTTCCATCACACTTAGAAGGGAAACAAAAGCGTCGATTTGTTGGTAGTTGGTATAAGCAATACCATTGGCTTGAGTATAGTGTTCATAAAGACAAAGTGTTTTGCTTTCCATGCTTTCTTTTTGACATTGATCACTTACATAAGGCATTCACTGTAGAGGGATTTAGAAGTTGGAGAAGAGTTGGTGGAAAAGAGTGTGTTTTCCTTATTCATATAGGCAATATAAATTCACCACATCATTTTGCTATGCAAAAGTGGATGGATTTAAAAAACCCGTCTCACCATATTGACAAAGTAGTGCAAACCCCACAAGAAGTTGCAAACAACCGGTTGAGGCTTACAACCACAATAGAGGCGATTAGGTATTTAGCAAATCAAGGAATGGCTTTTAGAGGTGATGATGAATCTTATGACTCCTCTAATCGAGGCAATTTCATTGAGTTGGTGAAGGCTTTTGCAAGAATGAATGTAAACATTGAAAAAGTTGTGTTACAAAATGCTCCCTTGAATGCCCAATATATTTCAAATAAGATACAAAAGGAGATCCTAAGTATCTATTCTACCAAAGTGAGAAAAAGGATACGCGATGAAATTGGGGAAGATGGGAAATTTTGTATTCTTGTTGATGAAGCACTAGACGACTCTAAGAAGGAACAAATGGCTATTATCATAAGGTTTGTTGGTTGTGATGGGCATATTCAAGAAAGGTTTTTTGATATTGTGAGTGTTCATGATACTAACTCCCCAACTCTTAAAAGTGATATTTGTAAAGTTCTTGGCAAGCATAATCTTTTAGTGAGCAATATGCGTGGTCAAGGATATGATGGTGCTAGCAATATGCGTGGTGAATGGAGTGGCTTACAAGCATTATTTCTCAAAGATTGTCCATATGCATATTATATACACTGCTTTGCTCATCGTCTTCAATTAGCTTTAAATGGTGCAGCTAAAGAGGTAGGACTCGTTTGGAGATTTTTTTCAATGTTGAATAACATTGTGAATTTTGTTGGTGCTTCTGCCAAACTCCATTCTGAGTTAAAATTAACCCAACAAGCTGAAATTGAAGAATTACTAGCTGCTGGAAGACTTGGGACAGCTAAAGGGGCTAATCAAATTCGTTGTTTGCAACGACCTGGAAGTACTCGTTGGGGGTCACATTTTAATTCTATTAGGAGTTTGATTGATTTATTTGGTGCAACCAAGACACTTCTAACAGATATCAGTCATAATGGACCTACCTCACAATTTCGTGGCGAAGCAGAAGGTATTAAAATATCTATGTTATCTTTTGACTTTGTTTTTGCCTTGAAATTGTTGGACAAAACTATGAGATTCACTGATTTTCTTTGTCAAGAACTTCAAAGAAAATCTCAAGACATTGTAAAGGCTTTGAATTTGGTTGCAAGTACAAAAATGGAGCTTGATGAGTTGAGAAATAATGGTTGGAATGATTTTATACAGAGTGTGCAATCATTTTGTGAAGAACATGATATTAATATGCCTGATATGGGTGTCCGTCATACAATAGGCACTCGTCGTTCTTGTCAACAAAGAGATTGTATCACAGTTGAGCATTATTATCATATTGATATATTCAATGAGGTAATAGATTATCAGTTGGGGGAGTTAAATACTAGATTTCCAGATGGGACTGTGGAACTCCTTTCTCTTAGCTCAGCATTAGATCCTCGTGATGCTTTCAAGCGATTTAACATTGATGATATATGCAGTGTTGCTGAGAAATTTTACCCCTTAGATTTCACTACAACTGAGTTGCATGCTTTAAATCAGCAATTGGGATTTTATAAGATTGATATGGATCGCATTCAAGCCTTCAAGAATATTGATTCCATCCCTATATTACTTGAGCGCTTAATTGAGACAAAATTAGCAGAAACATACTACTTGATTGACAAATTGATTCGTTTGGTGCTAACTCTTCCTGTGTCTACAGCAACAACAGAACGAGCATTTTCATGTATGAGACTTATTAAAAATCGACTTCGGAATAAGATAGGTGATGAGTTTCTTGCTGATTGTATGCTACTTCATATTGAAAGAGAATTAGCTGATAATATAGATAATGAATCAATAATTGGTGATTTTAATGCTGTGAAGACTCGAAGGGTGCAACTTATATAAGTGCTATTTAAGGGGTAAGGCTCATTATGTCCCCCCCATATATTTTTTTGTTATCAATGAAATTTACTTGTACCGTTGAGTTTTCAATATGTTTGTACGTAAGGTAAATTTAGCCCATGCCATTTTGAAATCCTGGGTCCGTCCCTGTATGTATATGCATGTGTCGACCAAACAAACAAAAAATGGTCAGTCCATCGAAGTCTTTGAATTAGGGCCTAAGAAAAGAAATGAGGTGTTTGTTTCGATGATGAAATCACATAATTAATGTACTGTGTATGTCTGAACTCGGCATATAAACATTACTTTTTGCGTGTGTATGCTGAAAAGGGGAGGGTTTGAATGTTAGGTTTATGTCTGAACAGTTGGTTATATTATATATAAGAAAAGTAGTTAGAAATATCAAGAATCAATTAATACTTAGCCATTAAGCTCTCTCTCTCTCTCTCTCTCTCTCTCTCTCTCTCTCTCAAAGTATGAACCTATAAATAAACAAGAGCTACATCAATCTCATTAGATACTACCAAGCAAGCTACATTGCATTTTCAGCGAGAGAAAAAGGAAGCGATATCACCAGAGTGCTTTGCTTGATTAAGAGACAAACAGAAGAGGAGAGAGAGAGATGCCGCCACCTGGACCGGGAGGAGGCCCACCGGGCTTTGGTTGCTTAGGCGGTATATGCCGCCTTATATCATCTTGGTGAGTTCATCACTTTGGCTTTTTATAATATTTTATTCATGTAATTGCCCTCCCAAATTATAAGTTAATAGAAAATGTAGCTGCATCTGCTGCATGCTTGTTTCAATTTTTCTTTTTTTCTTCTCATTTATGAAGGTAATTTCCTAATTATTATTATTATTATTCTAACTTTATTGTGTATATATATGGTGTGCACTGACTGTGCAGTGCTTATTTCCTGTGCTGCTGCTGCCTGTTGGAGAGCTGCTGTGGACCCATGTTTGGTGGGGGATTTGGTGGACCTGGTGGGCCCGGTGGTGGACCTGGTGGACCCGGTGGTGGACCTGGCGGGCCCCCTCGCTTTTGAATATGAGCTGGCTGCTGCTGCCTGTGATCTTCTTCTGCATAATGTTGAATTTCAAGTTCAATATATATATATATGATGTAATAACAAGTGAGACATGTTGGCATGTTGCTGCTGTTTTTCCAACCTGCAACTCAATATTCTCCCTATTTTAGTCCATATTTGTGTTTATTTTGCAATTTCTTTTTCATTTATTTTTTGTTTTTTGAGCAGAATTAATTAGTATTAATATTATGTATTTTGTAACCTTTGTTTACCAGATGATCCACCATCCATGACAATTAAATAAAATCTCTCCCTTTTTTTCCCATTACGATTCATGAAACAACATATATATCTCTTCCTAACCTAAAGCTATTAAGCTAAATGATCATTTCTTTTAATAATCATTTAAAGGTTACATATTCATTTTGGTGGGGGTGGCCGGTGGGTTCTGTACTTACCTTTCCTTACCTACCAGTCACTCTCACTCCAATAAATAAATAAAGGCCTAACTCTAGAAACTGCTTATACATTCCATTAATTCCGAACCCTCTTCCCTTCCCTGCAATGCAACTTTATAAAAATATGCACTTCTAGTGAATTAGAGAGAGAGAGAGAGAGAGAGAGATGCCGGGTTGGGAACCACCACCGGGAGGACCTCCAGGGCCGCCAGGGCCATGTGGCTGCTGTGCTTTCTGTTGTGATGGAATTTTCAGGCTTTTTTCTTCATGGTGAGTTGAGTACTAGTACTGTAAATCTTGGTTCCCATTCTTGCTAAAATGCTCTCTTATCTTTTTATATTCATAACATAATACTACTAGCTCTTTTAACTCACGTGCAAGTACTTTTGTTAAATAAAAAGAACCCAAATAAACAAATGATAAATAAATAAAAGAAATGATGGGGGGATGTTGTGTGAAAAAATGGAGGAAGGGATAACTATACATCCAGATATATCTATATCTCTGTATTAATAAGTGTGTTTTTTTGCTTTAAATTTTCGTGAATAGATTAGGTTTTTTACCTTCATAATATTAAATTGAAGTTTTTAGTAAACAAATATTCCAAATTTATTTATGGGTTGTTGAAAATTTCTGTAAACTCCCCTTCTTCATTTATAGAGTTATAGACATTAGATGTTTTTTACATTAATTATATTCAAAATTAATTGTAATTTTAAATCTCAAGGTGGTGGTTGTTGTAAGATAATACAAGGCCAAAAGTCACTTTTGGTCCCTTTGACACTTCAACCACTTTTGACTGTGTAGTTTTAATTTCGTCAATTTTGTCATTGTAGTTTCATAATTGTAACAATTTAAGGACAATTCTAATTTCTATCAAATTATTCTAACTTTTGTTTTGTTATCTATTAAGGGGTATTTTGGTCCAAACTTGCATCCCCTCCCCAACCAACCAACACTCAAGAATAGTCCCCCCCAACCCAACCCAACCCAACCCCAGCTAGCCACATCACCTCACCCTTCAATGACCGACACCACAGCCTCCAAGGCCGCCCCAACTCCAACAAAGGCACAAGGTAGAAGCAAGCAAGTAGAGAAGCTAGAAAAAGAAAAAGAAAAATGGTTTTGAAATTTTGGAAGGTGGGTGGAAGCTAAAAGATGAAATCAAACTAAGAAAAAAGAAAAAGAAAAAGAAAAAGAAAAATGGTTTGAAATTTGGGCGTCTGAGACAACTAGAAAATGACTCACATTCACATTGATGAAGATGAAGACAGCTAGCATGTTTGCCTATAAAATGAAGACAGAATGTTGTCATCCAAACACATTTGATCAAGGGAGTTAATAATGTACAAGTTTCATATATGCAAGTGCACCCAATAGATCGACAGATTGCTTGTTCGTCTGAAAAGGCAATATTGAATCACGCATGAAAAGTAACACCAAGTATTAGTGGTGAGAGAGAAATCTATAATGATGCTTCAAGGAAGTGTTTCTCTAGGTAAAAGGAAGAAAGGGCCAAAACGTGATAAAGCTTGATGAAACTGCATCTACTTCTCTAATCCATGTTTCTGCATCTCAACAACATCGCTTCCTCTATTTCTTCTTCTCCATTTCCTATTTCTTCCTCATCGGCTCCATTTGTAATATGTGCTGGAGTTGGGGCGGCCTTGGGAGGCTGTCGTGGCTTTCTAGGACCAAAATACCCCTGAATAGATAGCAGAAGTTAATAATAATTTGACAGAAAATAAGATTGTCCTTTAATTGCTACAAAAATGAAACTACAATAGCAAAATTGACGAAATTGAAACTACAAGATTAAAAGTAGTTGAAGTGTCAAACTAGAGGAACCAAAAGTGACTTTTGGCCATAATATAATTAGATATTTATAAAAATACCCAATCCTAGACATGTATTTATAAAAATACCCAAGCACTATTTAAACATAGAAACATACCCAAAATGGGTTTTGGGTATGCGTGTAATGATGAGTTTTGGGTATGTTTATAAATGGGTTTTGAGTGTGTGTAATGATGAGTTTTGGGTATGTTTATAAAGTGTTTTGGGTGTTGGGTATTTTTATAATTTCAGCCCCCATTTTGGGTATTTTAGTGAAACTCCCTAATATAATTCACCATTTGATCGTTTCCAACACGATCACAATTCTTTTTGTTTATGTTGGCAGTTTCTATCTCTTGTGCTGCTGTTGCATATTTGAGAACTGCTGTGGACCTGTGTTTGGTGGGCCACCTGGACCCCCTGGCCCACCTGGCGGGCCCCCTGGACCTCCCCCTCCTTGGTAGAAAGATCACGTGTGTGATATATCGATCACGAGTACATTTTATGTCTATGTATGCAATGCAACTCCATATATCAACCTAGCTAGTAGCTACCTACTTCAAATTTGGCAAGGGGTTGTATTAATTTGTTGAAACAATCGTTTCCTTGGTATTTCACTGTTTGCCCTATTTTATGCTTATTCTGTGTGTAAACAAGTCGTTGCTTTATTATAATCTCTAGGGTTTTCTTTATACCATTGTTGTTGTTTTTTCTTTCTACTGTTATGGTATTTAATATCTAGGACTTGGGTTTGTATTAGAGAGATGATTATGAACCCCAAAACGACGTAATTTTGACCGTTTAAAACTGTGAATGAATAATCATATAACATTTCTCTCTTTTATTTTTATCAGATATAACATCTCTCCTTTTTTATTTTATTTTTTTCAGATATAACATTTCTCATTTTTAGCATAACAATATCACACCCTTCAAAAATATCCTAGGACAAAAAGGAAAAAAGCACAAAATTGTTACTATTGATTTCTGTGAAAAATTACACACATGTAAGTGCATGAAAATTTGTAAAACGCATTTTTGGAGCCTATGGACAAAGCCCTTCCCGTTCTATCATACAACATCATCAGAGAACACAATTCTTCGCTGTTGGGTCCTGCTTTGTTAAAAGCATCCGCTGCCAAACCGGACTTACGAAGAATCAATTGCTTCCTATTCTTCATCATTTTCTTCTTCTTCTTCTTCTTCTTCTTCGGATGCCTCTCTCAACCACTGAGACATAAGACATACAAGATGCAACTGTTGTGAAACAAGGCTAACATCATACGAAATTTAACTGGAGAAAACCGCTATTGGTACTTGTCATCAATTTTGGTTGCCAGAAATATCAGCCTGACTTCTTTTTCTTTCCAGTATTTAAGTTAACCCAAATTGCAAACTATTCTTATATTGCATGAATGGACAACACTAGCAAGCTTAAAAGCTCAGCCCCTAGCATGCAATTGCAAATGGGAAATGAATTTTTTTTTATTCCAATCGTGCAATGGCAGTGTGTGTATATGTTATAATGAACATTTAACGATCAGATAAGGTAATAAACATACTACTGAAAAATAAATTAAATAATGCCCCCCTCCCCCTCCCTGTCGAATGACCCAAAAAATAAGTTAAATAATAGCACTTACTTGAATAAACTTTTCCGCCTGCTTAACAAAAACTTTATCTGATTCATCAGCATCTTTCTTCTCATCATCCCACCTTAGAATAGCTTCTTCTTGTATAACTTCTAGGTCATACAGTTGATACAATATCTGTAAAAGAAAATTGCAACGGTCAGAAGATAAATCAAACTTGTCAACTTTACAACTTGCTTAAGAAAGAAAGGCTGGCAAAGCACTCAGCAGAAAAATATACACTATTTATCAAAGGAACAGAAGAATTACAGAATTCGAAACAACTGCATTTCTCTGATCTTTTACATCCTAAATATGAGCATAGAATTGTGGTATCAAGTTTTACATATGATTATAAACTACGTAGGTAGACATACCTTATCAAACACAGGGGCAAATTCCTTAGTGGACTCGCAAATTTCTTCAAGTTTAAGTATTACCTCAATCTGAAAGTACAGAACAAGTAATTCAATACAAGACATAAGCATTCACAATTTTACATAGGAAAAATTGGAATCGATTAGCAGCCATCAAAACTAAGGGATCTAGGTGTCCAGCATTATGTTAACTCTAGAACAGTACACATAATATCTACAAGTATTAATGAAAAGGATTCAAATACAAACCTCCTCATCTATTTCTGCTAGGTAATACTTCAGCAGTTTTTTCCATTTTGCAAGTACATTAGTAGTAGCTTGAACCAATTCACCTAAGAATTGAACAAGCATCATTTTGTTAAAACCATATGTCAAGAAGAAAGACATACAACTTTAGTAATATGAAAATAACATCTACACTGCAGCTTGACAAAGATTACAGTGTAATTGTACAATTATGACAGGGATGCTGTAAAATAGACTTATGAAACCTTGCCCACTTCGTGTATGCATGCATGAATTACCCAATGCGATCTTAACCTATGAAATAGCGAAAACCATCCCAAATTTTTTTTTACAACTTTCAGTATTGCTTTTTACTTTTGAGGACAATACCAATTGTTAAACATGAAAAATATAAGCATATTTCACAAAGTTTATTACTAACACAGGTTTCCAATCACCAAAAAATAAAGTTTTTTAAATGAAAACAGAATATACACATTGGGAAGAGAATAGCAAGTTCAGGAAGATTTACTTGCTGAATCATGTGGAGTTTCTAATGCCAATTTCATCAGTGAATAAAATAAACCTCCAGCACAGTCTGCAGCTACCTTGTTGTATGACAACCTTCAATGGAAAAACAAAATGACAAGCATCAATCACCAAATAATACACACTAAAGCATCATCTTAACAGAAATATCAAAAATATTTTATATGGTTGGCAGATATATCTTCAAAGGACTGTTGATGAAGATCAAAATACACAGTCAAATGGGCATGTAAGCATTGAAGGCATTCAATAAAAGCAAGTAATCATGCATGGTTTAACTAAAAGATTCAAATATAAGTTAACTCCGCTGCATGAGATGCATGTCTGCACCTAAAACTTGAACCTCAACAGAAATTGACCATTTTGAAAAACCTTGAGAAAAATAAAAATAAGAGGTGCAATACACACGAAGTAATTGATAGATCCCTAAAAGAAAACCAAAAGAGTACCTTAGTGAATTCACTTCTAAGATGACATGGTCTACTGTTATATTTTCATGCACAGCTCTTAGAAAGGTTGCTTCGACCTGCAGATGACAATAAAATTGTTGAGGTTCAGTTTTGATTTTGTACCATATTGTATTTTACTATCAGCATTCCAGTTGACATTGTTCACCTCTTTCTCAAAGTAGATAGAATCATCTCTAGACTCTCCATCATCATCATATTCAGAATCATTAGAATCAGGTTTTAACTCTCCTGAAGGTGGGAGGGATCTGCCATCTTGAGTAAGCTCCAAATCATCATCTGCAGCATGTATTGCTTCAGAAAGTTTGTCTGCAGGAATGGGAGCAACTGAATGCCTCCACTCCTCATCATGGCCTCCTTCACAAATTGACCAAACATAACCAGCCCCACCAGTACCAAGCTGATCAACAATAGAAACTGGTATCAGAGAATGTCAAGATTGAAGCAGCAGTACACTCAATAAATATCAGATTATTGCTTGTGAGGCTCAGTCTTCTCATTACTTACAAGAGGAAAATATAGAACTTAAACAATGTTGTAGCTCATAATTGCATGAGCATGATTACTATAAAGAGAACTGTACAAGTTTATGTAGCAAAAAAAAAAAAAAAGGAATGGGTACTGCACATGGTGAATGCAAACAGTATTCATCGATTTCTTTCAGATGCTTGTTCAAGTCAATGATCATTGTTTCTCCCCCCAACCTTTTCCCTTCTCTTCATTTCAGTTCCAGCCGTACTAACATATGCTGAAGCCCAAATCATGCCAATATTGTTAATTTGCATCACCCTAGTAGTCCAAGATAAAGCATAGAAAATTAAGTAAAAAGAAGGCTTGTTCTCAGACAGCACCCCTGATTTTAAAGTTAAATTCCAATTTGACACTTTCTTCCCTTTCTAGCACCATAACCCTCCACACCATTATCATAACCTTTCCCCTAACCTGAAAAATACCCATAGTAATGGGCAATGCATCTGGGGCAGTTTTTTCTTTTAATTACTAGTCTTAGAGGAATTTGAGATTCTGCCCCAACAAGCTTAGCTGTATGCACGTATTCTACAAATTATGCATTTTGAGTTAATGAATACAAGACAAATCAAGATTGTCTGACATGTGGGAAAGAAATTTATAAAATAAGTGATTAAAAAGAAATACTTCAAATTTTATTTGATGAATGAAGGACAGCAGAGAACCAAACTTGATAGGTATGAGCTAACCTCGGATGTAGGCCAACATTGTGTCTCAAATGGTTGGTTTGTTATTTCCCCATTTAGTTTACCCACTGTATGTGTGATAGCTGCATCGAACAACTGATAATAAGGGCAAATATCACTGGGAAAGAAATTACATCTCTTACATCGATAATTTGTATAAACAAAAGGAATTAAATAAGCTTAAAGATACTTAACAGCTGTCCCTAACAAAGTATGAATGCAAGATACACTAGCTATGTCTAGACAAACAAAAGTTGAAAAACAATTCAAACTTCATCAGAACAATAGTCATATGGACAATAAAAATTGATTATTTGTGGAGTAATTTTCCCAACAAAGACTAAAGCCCCATGTCTCCCTCAAGATCCTTAATTTGAAATACTATTTCAATAAAGCAAATAGCAATTCATTTACACGTCTGCATTTTGGCTGACATGTCCCAGAAACCTATTGGCAAAGCATGGTAGCATTCCCGCTATGAGACATTTCTTGAAAAGTTATTAAAACCAATAATCACAGTCAACCATACAAAAGAATAAGTAATCTAGTCATATCATCCTATTACAATTTCTTTTTCATTCAATTGCTTGATGTGACAATAATTTCCATGTTCACCTCAAAGAAACTATCCTATTCCAAAAAGTTTACAGCCTATTCACCTACAGTACCTAAAGACCAGCAATAGGATAAATAAAATGGAGATTCCCTAAAGATATCACACAGGCTAAGTCCATGCTTTTGCACATAGCAGAACTCAACAAGACCAAACATGAAGCTTAGGGACAAATGTGAAAGAGTTACATGAAATTTCTGCAATCCCACCGCTATTGTCAGCATACTCCAGCTCTTCGTCACTGTCTTGCTTAGTTGGCTGCTGAAGTAGAGATACCTTTGAGTATGAAGGGACAATAAACTGTTGCCCTACAACAACCTGGAGGGTAAACAATGTCAAAAGCACATTAAAATCTAACAGACATCAGAAAACCACAAGCAAAATGTATCTGCCTCTTACAAACTCATACAAAAAGCAAAGATCAATGTACAAGGACAAACATATATGAGACTCAATTTGAGCATGCCAAGATTCATATTTCCCAATGTGTTTGTAAGACTAATTTTGGATGACATCATAAATACCAGTGCACATACAAGGCTGAACCTAAGCAAGAAAAGCATGTATGTCCAAAAGGATTGTTTTCTAGAGGTCTGCCTAAAGTGTATAGGGTGCCTCCTCTTTTAAGTCTTTAAGCATAAAGCCCTCTAATGGGCATGTAACATATGAAAGGTGCAGTTTCATAATAGCAGTAAAATGAGAAATATAGGTATTCACAGGGAGCAATGCATACTGCACACCAAAAAAGAGATTTAAACATGGAATTTACAAAAGATAATAGGGGCACAATATTAACATCATGGATGTATAAGTTATCAATCTTTCGATTTTCAAACTTCAAAATCAATATACTTCTGAAAATCTTATCAGTACTACTACTTTACACCTTAAAATTAATATATAACATTGTAACAAAGATTCAGATTCCAAATATCTTTGGGCCAGTAAACTGCTTGGTGTTTTTGTTCAGTTATGTTTTGGAGCATTATAATTGATAAGACAGAAGAACTAACATCTGGCAGTTCCAAATAGTGCTATAACAGGATTTACTGGCATGTACCTTGAAGGACAAAACAACACCAGGTTCCAAGACTGCTCCGGACTTCACTATCACTCCATCACATACTATAGCATGCCTTAGCTTGCAGCCATCTTCAATGGTGACATTATCCCATATATAGGAACCTTCTATGGAAACATTTGATCCAATAGAGCACCCTTCCCCAATAACAGAATTTGAAATTTTAGTGGTGTTCCCAATCTTTGTGCCACTCCCAATGACTGTAAAAGGACCAATCTGTGCAGAGCGTGATTGCCCTATTTCTGAAGAGTAGCTAGTTTATCAAATCACACATAATGAGATAGAAAAAAGAAAACCGGTAAATTTTCCAACTAGCAGACAATGGGTAAGTCCATCTCTGTCATGGATCAAGATAACAAAATTACCTGATGCTCGATACATCCCCTGTCTTTCCAGTTTTATTGAAGAGTTCCCAAAAAACTTCACATCTGGCACCAAAGGATAAGTCCATCTCTGAATTATGTCCTTACTAATTGTATCATAGCTTCGGAAGTTGTCAATCCTAGCCGCATAACTCGAGTGAATTTCGTGTGTGAATATTTTGTAACCCATAATCTGAACGGATAGGTGGTTCCCTTAGAAGAATTGCAAGGTAAAGAACAAACACAGAGATAAATGTGCCCAGATTGACAGGAACAAACATATTTTGTGGGAGAATAAAAAACATATTTAAAAGAGACATACATCGTCAACAAGCAATCCCTTCAGAAAATGACGGCGTAGATGTTGATAATCAAAATTGTCTGTGAAAAGGCTGAGGACTTCAGGAGAGCATATGTCAATATGGCAATCCTGCAGACAAAAAAAAAGTGGGTCGGAGTACAGAAAAATAGACTCATGCAATAATTCAAGTGAATTACACAAAATAAAATTGTAAATAGTAATTGTGCAAGAAAGAGGATTATCTAGAGAGAAGAAGCTGAAGCATCTGGAATCACAAACTTGTCACATATTGATAGAATTCTTTCTTAGGATTGATGTGACACACCACACCCACACATAGACTATGAACCACCAGAAGCATCGTCAGCCACATTGCCCCGAGAAAATAAAACAGCCTCTTGATTTTATTAGATCGATGGACTAAACCCATTTCTACCCCAGAGACTTCTTTTAAAATTAAAAAAATAAATAAATCTTTCAGGGATAAGCCCTAAATTACAGGACCGAAACCCTTAACTTCAAGCTACAATTGGTGGTTCAAGAGTAGTGGAAACATATGAACCAAAAACTAGAGTATTGATCACAACAGCTTCCAATTGGAGACATGCTTAATATAATATCCATATATAGGTGAACTGATGAATTAAATAAACCTACTGGGGTGCTTCATTGTTCAATTCTGTTAATTGCAGAAGCAATCAGGCTCCATCCATACCCATACTTATAGAGGTTAAATGTATGAGATTTAGTTCAGATGTCATTAGAACAATTAAGACTTGTTGAGGATCAGAACAAAAAGAACAAGCTGACTTTTCTATAAAGATTAATTAAGAATCAAAACTAGTCTGGAGTTTAAAGGGAAGGCCTTGAGATGTTACCTGCTTGTCATTATGTAGAGTAATTGAAGGGTTATCAGCGAGCAACAACTTATCCAGATATATAGATCCTTTTGCATGGTCTGCCTTGTCCTCATAATATAAAAGCTGCTTTGTATTAGGATCTATTGCCATAAACAGCTCATCAGTGCCAAGTCGAGATTGGTGAGTGATCTGAGAAGGCTTTGACCGTTTTATAACTACTGTCATCACAGCATTACTATCTTTTTTTCTTCTCTCTTTATGTTCTTGAAGCACCTGAGTAAGCGACATGTTGCTCACCGTATCCCCGCTAATTAGGACAAAATCTCCATTTATCTTCAGAGGAAAGAGAAAAACGATGAAAAAGTTACTGAATGGAATATGTTTAAAATAATCCGATGAAGATACAATTATAAGATCAACTGCAAAAAGAGTGGATACTAAAACCCTTAAAAACCTTACATTCTACTGCATAATCGGAAAATTTGAGAGAGAGCTGATTAACTCAAGTTCCATATTGAGAATCAGTGACCTAATCTGGTAACGTCATTTTAAATGCATAGAAAGGGGGAAATTTTATTTGAGAATAAATAAAATGTCCCAAGCATAACATTTTTCAAAGTTAAAAACATCATGGGTATATTGATCATCTCTCAAAATGAAGAATATGGGCCTAATTGTAAGCATATTTCCAAATAATCATACAAAGAATAAGGTGAGATATGAGCATACCACGTTGCGCTCATAAATCAAGCGAAGAGCATCTCCAGCACTAACAGAGTTATGTGACTCAATCGTTGTGACTGTGAAGTTTGGTTGAGCAAACCACTCGGAACTCTCCAAATAATCAATCACTTGTTTAGAATGAGCACAGCAAAAAACAAAAACCTCCTCAATGCCAGCAGACTCGAGCCACGCTAAGGTGTAATTGATCATCGGGACATTAACCAATGGCAACAGCACCTTCATCAGCAAAGACAAACAATAAACATGGCAATTCGCATAGACTACATAAATTCATAGGTTTGTGTCATTACCAATTTCACTACCTAAAAGTTCATAATTAAACAAAAATTCCGAAGAAAAATCCATTCATAATGCCTTTCTTCGTTTTCCGAGCTTGACAATTATCAATTTTATGGTTTTGAACAAAAAAAAACAAAAACTTCCATTTATACTAGCCCAATAGCCAGATAAACATATGTTTAGTTGAGAATTTCCAAAATCATCACATAAAACAAAACAAAAAAAGTTGGGCGCAAATTTTCCGAAAGCCCATGTATCCATTACAACAAAACAGCATTATATACATATACATATGCACATTCATGAACAAGTATACACAAACACACACATACATAGACATCACATATATGTATATACATGCATATATAAATATATATATATATATATACATAATGAGAGATAGAGAGAGAGATACTTTGGGGCGTTCGAGGGTGATGGGTCGGAATTTGGTAGTAAAACTATCAGCTAAGAGGATGGCCTGCAAAGGGACACGTGCCAATTCCACAGGGTCCTCTGAACCCCTAGATGCACCTTTTTTCTGCGTGCCCATTGTCTTCGTCTTCTTCAGATGAATCTCGATAAATTCCACGAAGAACAGAGAATTGAGGGGGTTAATTTAGAAAAACCCTAATCAAAACCCACTGCGCAACCGAGAGAGAGAGAGAGCTTGTGAAGCCTATTCGACTGTAGTATGGGGGTCCGTTTCCTATGCGGTGACGGCGTTCGCCGTGAGATTGTCCAGCCATTAAGGGACAGCCACGTCTAAATTTAACGAACTAACAAATTAATTGTCCAAACTTTTTAAAAACCTCTGCCTCGGGCTTTAGGCTAAACCGCAGACCCAGCATGTAAAAAACTTTTGGGCTTAGTTATCGGGGGAAGAATTGGGCCGGATCTGCTCATCAACATATCCAGCTGAACTAAAGCCCATTGAGCAATATCTTATATCTTTCATCCTGCGCATCCGCCTCTTTGCACTTGAGTTCGATCTCGCTCTCCTGATACATTAGATTAATTTAGAATATGACTTGATTTATATAAATAAAAAATTTGAATATGTATGTTGTTTCTCCAACTTCATGCTCTATGTATCAAGAATTCAATCTCAATTATTAATGATTTATCCAAGGAATATGGCCCATCAAAATCGCCATAAACATCTATAACTTGCTCATTAAAATAAGAAGGAAACAAGAAACATCTATCATTAGTATTTTAAAAATACTCTGTTTTTCCATATTTTTGTACTTTTCCTTTGCTTGAAGTCTTTGGTCTGTGCTAATAAATGGCAATTAATGTTAAATGATGCCCATCGAAATGAAATTGTTAAACTTTGTTCTTTTAATATATATTTGCTCTAAGATTCAAAATTTATTTGTTTGCATTATGATCGTATGTTGTCCAGATCTTGGAGTCACCTCAAGCTGCCCGTGAGACTTTTCAGAGATTGTTGGCTGGTTGTTTGTGGCCTGCGAATTAAGATGTGATGCATGATAAAATAATTATTATATAGTTTGACATGTGCAAATTCATACATTTTTAACTTTCACATCATTATACAAAAAATATATATTAAATCATTTAATTAAAGTAATTTTAGTTTGTCGATGACTACATATAAATTTAGTAGTTAGTTTTATAAAAAAACAAATTAAAAAATCCTAGCGTTCCTAGTAAGTGGCCTCATGTCAATATTCATTAATTGACATGGCATGACACATCAATTGCCACATAAGGCGGTCAGTTAAAGTGGTTAATATTGTGTGTCTAAATAGCATTACTCATATCTAAAAGTTGTCCAACTTGCCCACATTTTATACCCAATAACACGTGGAAGGACAAGCCTCTCAACCTCTTAACATAATTTTTTTTTTTTGGAGGGGTCTGAATTTATTAACGTCATTAGCAAGACGAAGGACAGCACAAAACAGAAGTACAGTTATATTTTTGTCCCAACACAAGCAGTAGCAGAGAGTAGTATGGAATCGAATTGTGGATACAATCTTTAATAAGTTGGGGCAGATTTGTAATTTTAAAAAGTAAGAACAAAAGGCAAAAATGAAGACAACTTTTTATTATAAAAAGGGTTTAGTTCCGTGATTATTTGCATTAAGAGTCAAAGCCGTCAGCGTCAATTAAGTTAGATTTATCATGGAAAGAGGCCAGGTGTGGTCCTGTGAGTGGAAAGCTCTCTGCCCCACGCCGAATGGTACTAATTACCAATCCACTGGCAACACGTGCATGCACCATAAAGCAATTGTGTGGTATCTTTTTCTTGCAATAATTTCCCAATATTATTAATTACAAAAATTTAACATTTTGTTAATGGTAATATCTTCCCTTTTATTTTTATCAATTTGTTTTGCGAAATATATGAACCTACATAATACATAATTTTTTGGATGAATCTACATTAGTACATTTTTCAAATAACCTTAAATGTGAAAAACAAAAAATAAAATGGTTGCGGTTTGAAATCACCAATCATTTATAGATTTTGAAAAATGATAACATAATGGCATAGACTATGATTGTCTTTTGTCAGGTCTTGTAATCATTTATAGACATTATCATATGACATAGTTAATTGGTGTTACATAAGCAAATTATTTATAAAAATTACGAAATTACCTCTAAAAAGGAGAAGATGCTTTCATAACTTGACAAGTAATTTATGACTTTTTATAGATATTACTCATTCCTTACGCCTTGGTTTCATGCTATGATCATGTGATCAATCATCAAATGATCGGTGTATGTGGACCTAAGTGAAATTGGGTTATTAAAACCAAATTCAAAATTCCACGAGATTTCTTTTTTATTTTAAGTTCATTGTAATGCCATTTTTATAAGTGCTGCTATTTCCACATCTGGTCATATTTCCCTATCAACATTATCTTCCCACCCATCACATAAATTTGAATAAATACAAACCTATCTTTCCACAAACCATTATTCTTAAAATACCATTTAATTGTATTTCCATATTTGTTATTACAATAAATATATATATATATATATATATATATTTTTTTATTCAATTAGCCTATCCCCACCCCAATCGCTCTTTCCCTCCCCAACCTCCTCCTTTGGCGAAAACCCTACAGTCAACACTATGACCTTACAAAAATTTAACTCTCCTTCTTCAACCAAAGAAAAACTCTCCTTCTACTCCCAATGAAAAAAAACACACCCCTTCCTATCACCCACAAAAAAAAACTCACATTGATCGCTCTCTCTGTTTCAGAAAAGAAAGAGACAAATTGTTTGTACCATATCTGACCCTCCACTCGTACAACGACACGTGGATCTCATAAACTCGCCCAAGCACCCAAGGCCTCGGACAATCGGCATAGGCTACTGATGATATTGTCTCAAAGCAGCAAAAGATCATTACAGGGCCCAACACAGCCTACAATCGGTATCCCCTACCGATTCTGCAGAATCAACCTCGAAGCACCCGCCTGAAATATCTAAGGACTCGTGTCAACCTCATAGGGCCCTCCCACGAGTCCCACATCGAAAATGAGCGCTAAGAGCATACTAAATGCCCTCTATAAGTATGCCCCTCCCACTACAATACAGGGGTAAGACTTTTCAGCTTGACTTTTATACTTTTATATGGTCAACAGCAAGAGCTCTTAAAAACAATCTTACTTGAGCATCGGAGGGTCTTAGGCTGGTTCCACACCGGTTCCATAGACTTTACGAGCTTCGCTTATCTTCTATTCAGGATCAGCATCCAAGGACAGGAAGAATCGGCATCCAACACCCAATCGATCTCTTGATCGTCCATCCCACTTGTAAGTTGCGCTCATCTCTATCTATTCAAGATTTAGTGCCAACAGATTGGCGCCGTCTGTGGGAATCGCTTATCGATCAACCCATATCTCAAAACAAAGAACTCTGAGACCAAAAAATGAATCCATCTTCGGCCCTCCCTACCGATGGCCCCATCCTCGGCCTCGTTGGCGAGCCGAACCCAACTCCCTTGCTTCAGACACCTGCTCGACCGACCACCCTGGAGGCTCGGATGGAGACCCTACATCAGGATATGGCAAGAATGCAGGAGCACAACAATGTTCTCGCCTCCAAACTGGATGACACCCAGAGGCAACTGCATCAACAACAAACACTCTCCGCCCAGTTGCAGAACGATCGGGAACCAGCCACACAGCTTCGGCAGGAGAAATCGTTTAAAAGCGTACGAAAGCCCACTTTCCAGGATAGAGGGAAGCAGCAGGCCGCGAACGGACCAACTGTCTCCCGAAGACTGTTCGTGCCCACTCCGAAGGAACGCCATCCCGAATATCGCGTTTATACTGATTGCCGCGAGAGGATCAACGATCGGCGCAGGGAACGGCAGTCATCGCCCATCCAGGTCCGGGCGAAGCTAGACGATCCACGCCTGGAGGTACTTGGACCAAAATCCCCCTTACGCCAGAGGTACGGCGCGATCGGCCTGGAAGAGACGGACGAATCAGATTATGTTCCAACATCCCCAGGAACCACAATCTCATCGGCAGGGCCCTCTGCACGACGCCACAGCCACCGATCAAACCAAGACAACGATCGGCGAAAAGGAAATTACGAGAGAAGCCCCAGCCAAACGGCAGACCAAGGAAGGCGAGGTCACAATACTGACCAACGCACAGGGAACCGAGCGATCGAACCCTTTGGTGACGATCTTCCATCTACCGATCCGACTATTCGTCTCCTCCTACAGAAGATGACTCGCATCGAGAAGGAACAAGACCAGGCTCGGACACCAACATGGGGAACGGTACAGCCAGGGCCGTTCACCAATCGAATCCGGACATTCAGACACGAGAAGGAGGTCCAAGCACTCCGCATATCGTTTTATTCGGGGGTCGAAGATCCCGTTACCCACATTCATACCTTCCAATCAGCTCTGGGTTGCAAAGGACTGACGGACGAAGGCCAATGTTTGCTATTCCCCTCCACCCTGACCGGAGCCGCTCTGAATTGGTTCTATCGGATGGAGCCAGACACGGTCGACAATTTCAATCAGTTGAAGCAAACCTTCCTCAACCATTTTATGATTCAGACCGATTGCCTATATTCCGCCGATGATCTATATACCGTTCGGCAGCAAGACGATGAGCCGTTGAGGGAATATGCGGCTAGGTTCAGCCATGAGTACTCCAGATGTCCGGAAACTGACGACAGGGCGGCCTTCGGTGCCTTCAAAAGCGGCCTTCGGTCGTCTCAGTTTCGTTATTTGGTCCACAGCAGCAACTGGACCACCTACTCCGAATTAATGAAACAGGCGGCTATCCACGCCAAGGCTGAGCATTTCAACTCCAAGGGATCGGCTTCGACCCCAATAAACAAAACGGCGTTGACCGATCAGCCTCCAACGCAGAACTACGACCGATTCCCGGTCGACCGATCGGCAAACCAGGCCCCCTACCGAACGGCACCCCCTGTCCCTGCTTTTTCCACTCAGCGAAACAAGCGGAAGGACAACTTCCGGGAACGGCAGGACAACAACAAGAAGGGCAACCACAAGGGGAATCGGCCAGACGAAATCTTCACTTTGCTCAACACCACTTATGAGCAAGTTCTCCTGACCGAAGGGGATATGATACCGAAGCCGAACAATCGGAAACTCCCTCGCCAGAGCGAAAAAGACACCGGTGTCTTCTGCCGGTACCACCAATACAACGGCCATGATACGGAATCATGCATCGCGCTGCGCAAAATCGTTGAACGCCTCATCAATGACGGAAAGCTGGATCAGTATTTAAACACCAAGCCAGCAACGGATAACTCATTGAATCGGCAGATCAATATGATCAGTGGAGGGGCGCCTATTGCCGAAGCCAGCAACCGATCCGTTAAAAACTACGTTCGTGCCGTACGGCATCCACAAATCCTCAGCGTGGCGGGAGGACGCAATGACAAAATTCAACGCAACGGTTGGGAACCTATCACCTTTTCTGAAGAAGAAGAGCGAGGCATCATCTTCCCCCACTCTGATCCTATGATCATACGGGCTGATATATCGGATTTCGACGTAGGCCGAATCCTCATCGACACCGGCAGTTCGGTCAACGTGCTATTCGCCGACGCTTTCAACGCCCTCGGCGTGGACCCTCGGCATCTGAACAAGGATATCACCCCTCTCCTGAGCTTCTCTGGCGACGTGGTTGAACCAATCGGCAGTGTCCAGCTCCCGTTCGTTGTCGGTACCATCCCCAGACGAACGGTCCTCTACACCCATTTTCTAGTGGTCGACTGCCCAACGGCATACAACGCTATCATCGGCAGGACGGCGCTCACAAAAATGAAGGCCATGTTGTCACCACACATGCTCCTCCTCAAGTTCCCCACACACGCTGGCGTCGGCCAAGTGCGAGGGGACCAATTGAGTGCACGGACGTGTTACGTTTCGGCAACCAAGGAATCGGCAAGGGCTGCGCTTCGCGAAACATACTCGGTCGCCACCAGCTTGGGCGTACCGAACGGCAGGGGGACGGACAAACCAGATGACCCCCGAGATGAGACTGTAACCCCGCAAGCGCAACCCGCCGAAGATTTAGAACCAGTCACCCTCTCCGAAGCACAACCGGACAGACAAGTTCGAATCGGTACAACCTTGAGTCCGGCACTCAGGGCCGATTTTATCACCTTCCTGCAAACCAATGCAGAAGTCTTCGCCTGGTCATACGACGATATGCCCGGCATCGCCCCGAGTGTCATCAGCCACAAGCTCAGCATCTGCTCCACTTTCAAACCCATCAGGCAGAAACGGCGGGCCTACGATGCCGAACGGTATGAGGCAATGAGGCTCGAAGTAGACAAACTGAAGACCATCGGCTTCATCCACGAAGTAACCTACCCAATTTGGCTGGCAAATTCGGTTTTAGTCAAAAAATCAAACGGCGCCTGGAGAATGTGTCAAGACTATACCGATTTAAACAAGGCTTGCCCAAAGGACAGCTTTCCTCTGCCCCGGATCGATCAGATGGTGGATGCCACGGCAGGCCATGAACTTCTCAGCTTCATGGATGCATACTCAGGCTACAACCAAATATTCATGAGCCCTACCGATCGCGAACACACGGCATTCATCACCGACAAGGGACTTTACTGCTACAACGTCATGCCGTTCGGCCTGAAGAACGCTGGGGCGACATACCAGCGATTGGTCAACAAAATTTTTTCCGACCTCATTGGCACCTCGATGGAAGTCTATGTGGACGATATGCTGGTCAAGAGCAGAACGGCCGATTCTCATCTCCACAACCTTTCGCTCATGTTCGGCGTCTTAAAAAAGTACAACATGCGCCTCAACCCGAGCAAGTGTGCCTTCGGCGTTTCCTCGGGCAAATTTCTCGGCTTCATGATCAGCCAACGAGGAATCGAGGCCAACCCTGAAAAAATCAAGGCATTACTCGACATGCAGGTCCCGAAGACACAAAAGGACATTCAGAGTCTGACTGGGCGTGTCGCCGCTCTAGCCCGGTTCATCTCCAAGGCTACCGATCGGTGCGCTCCATTCTTCAAAGCCCTCAAAGGAAGCAAACGGCAGATTGTCTGGACTGCCGAATGCGATCGCGCCTTCCAAGATCTTAAGGCCTACATGAGCAGAGCACCCCTATTATCCACTCCTCTCCCCGGCGAAGAACTCATCCTCTACCTCTCGGTTTCGGCAACGGCACTTAGCTCTGTGCTCATTCGCAAGCCGAACGGCATCGAACTCCCCATTTTCTACATTAGCCATGCTTTGCAAGACGCTGAGATTCGGTACCCCGAGCTCGAAAAACTCGCCTACGCTCTCGTCCTTTCAGCACGCAAGCTTCGGCCATACTTTCAGGCTCACAGTGTTACCGTCCTCACCAATCAGCCTCTGCGCCAGATACTCCAGAGACCGGAGACATCCGGTCGGCTAGTCAAATGGGCCATCGAGCTCGGCGAATTCGACATCCGCTACCACCCTCGTCCTGCCGAGAAGGGACAGGCTGTAGCCGATTTCATCTCTGAGTTAACCGCGTCCGAGGGGCCAGTTTCGAAGGACGCCGCATCCGATTCATCTTCGACGGTACCAGTCGCCCACCCGACCGAAGGAATCTTTAATCCGTCAATTCCACTTTGGACTCTCTACGTGGACGGTTCGTCCAACCGACAGGGCAGCGGAGCCGGCTTGGTACTCAAGGCCCCTGACCAGACAACCATCGAATATGCCATCCGATTCCAATTCCGGACTTCCAACAACGAAGCCGAATATGAAGCTCTGTTGGCCGGCCTTCGGCTCGCTAAAGAAATGGGCGCTCAGCAACTCAGGATCTGTAGCGACTCACAACTTGTCGTGAACCAGATACTGACTGAATTTGAAGCCAAGGACACTTCGATGGTTGCCTACTTGACACACGCTCGCCGATTGCTGCACCACTTCACTGCGTACCAAGTTCAACAGATCCCCAGATCCGAGAACAGCCACGCCGATGCTCTATCACGCCTTGCATCAGCGATCGACGACAACATAGGGCGCCGTGTGCCGATCGAGGTCCTCACTCGGCGCAGTACCACCGACCTCGAAGTACATGCCGTTCGGCAGGATCCAAGTTGGATGGATCCTATCCACGCCTACCTCGCCAACGGCACGTTGCCTGGCCCCAAACCTGAAGCAACGACTATCCGCCGCCGATCGGCACGATACCTCCTTCTGAATCAGATTCTCTATCGGCGTGGTCACTCCTTACCATTGCTTCGGTGCATGACCCCGCAGCAGGGAAACTACGTCCTACGAGAGATTCACGAGGGGGCCTGTGGGGACCATTCTGGGGCTAGATCATTGGCTTTCAAGACCATTCGGCAAGGGTACTACTGGCCGACTCTCCATGCCGATGCCACCACCCTGGTCCAGAAGTGCGATCAATGCCAGCGTTTCGGCTCCGTTCCAAAGCTGCCTGCCGAACCACTCTCTCCGATTGTTAGCCCATGGCCCTTTGCCCAATGGGGTTTAGACCTCATCGGCCCTATGCCCCAGGGCAAGGGACAGGTCAAATTCGCCATCGTCGCCGTCGACTACTTTACCAAGTGGACCGAAGCCGAAGCTTTGGCAACAATCACTGCAGCCAGGGTTGAACATTTCGTATGGAAGAATATCATTTGTCGATTCGGCCTCCCGAACGCAATAATCACCGACAACGGAAAACAATTCGACTCCTCTCAGTTCCGGCACCTATGCCACCGATTTGGCATCAACCTGTTCTTCGCCTCCCCAGCACATCCGCAGTCGAACGGCCAAGTCGAAGCAATCAACAAGATCATCAAGAAGACGCTGAAGAAAAAGCTTGGGACAGCTAAAGGAGCTTGGCCCGATCTCCTTCCGGAAGCGCTATGGGCCATTAATACCTCCTATCGACGGTCGACTGGCGAGACGCCATTTTCCCTTGCCTTCGGTTCCGAAGCCGTTGTTCCAGTCGAGATCAACGCACCATCGTGCCGAACGGCATCTTACGAGCCAGAGCAAAACGAAGCCCAGCTCACTCTCAACCTGGACCTCATTGAGGAACACCGTTCCCAGGCTCAGCTTCGGAATGCCGCCTACAAACAACGGACTTCCCGCTACTACGACTCGCGCGTCAGACGCCGATCGTTTAAAGTAGGGGACTGGGTACTACGCAAAATCTCCCTCGCCACCAAGGACTCCAACGACGGCACCCTTGGTCCATCTTGGGAAGGTCCTTACGAAGTTGTCACCATCTGCCGCCCAGGCACTTACCGTTTGCGTGGTACCGATGGTCAAACCCTCGGCCACCCTTGGAATATAGAACATCTCAAATATTACTACAAGTGAACGCCCCTTCGGTCATCACCTCTGTATCATACCTTCGGTCGTCACCTTCGGTCATCAACTTTTGTAATCGGTTTAATTTGGAACTCCCTATTCTATACATACGGCACTACCATTCAGCAATATTATGTCAAACATACTCTACATACGACATGCGCACATACAGAATTAAGGGACATGGCACATTAACCCGAAACAAACTGAACATTGATAAATAAGGGGCCACAGAAGGGCCATCTGTCTTTACAATACGCCGTTCGGCACGCTCAAAAATGTTAAAAACAAAAAGTCTACGAGGTGGGTGGATCGGCTTCGGTCGCTACAACATCGACATCAGCTGACGCAGGCACAGGATCAGTCGACGGCTCGGCAGTAGACGTAACGGCAGCCCTCGGCCCGGGATGACCTTCCTCCCCACTGCTTGAATCGGTGTCGTCGGTTTCCTCGGCCTCGGCATCCTCGCCCTTGTAGGCCTCCACCATCTCTTCGGTCACCCCTTCCGGCAGCGGTGGTGGATCCCGGAGGAAGTTCAGGTTCAGCTTCTTGTCAGCATTATACCGTTTGACTCGATAGAGAAAGTCGTCACATTGCTCCATGACCTCTCTATCCACCAAACGTGTAAACTCCTCCGACGATCGGTAGTCCGCAACGGCCTTCGCCTTCTCCTCTACTAGCTCCCTGGCATGCGACCGCTCGGCCGCATCCATCGCCACCTCTACCGCTGCCTTCGCCTCATGGGCAGCCATCACGTCCAGCTCGGTCGCCGCCAGCTTCGACGCCAGCTCAGCAATTTTCGCCGCATTCTCCTCGGCACGCTGGTCCGCCTCCTGCAGCATCTTTCCGGCATCAGCGATCTTCGAACGGCCCTCTTCAAATCTCTTTTGGTACCGTTCGGCAGCATTCACAGCTCGCTTCGCGCAGAGCCACATGTCCATATTAGCCTGCCACACCAACGGACACATTAATACATGCCGAATCAAAGTATCCTTAAGCTACAAATCCTACACTTACCGCTGCTTGGAGACGGAAGGCCCGACCGGTTTGTTCACGCAACGTCTTCGTTGACAGTTGCTCCAGCTCAGCCAGCTCCATCTGAGCACCGTCAATCATACAGTTGATGAACGGCACAGCCTTCCGAGGACACGCGATGTTAACCGGTCCCTCCTCTCCCTCCACCTCATCATCAGGGATCAACACCGATGTCCCCTCGTTCGGGCCCCTTGGCCGTTTCGGCAACGGCGTCACATCGATGGGACCCTCGATCTGCCGTTTGCCCGTCATTTGGAGGTGGGCCTCCCGAACGACCTCTGCCTCCGCCGCCCTCTTCTCCCTCCGGCGGTCAGCCACCGTCTGCTCATCAGCCGACGTCCCTCCCGCTGGCCCTGCCGTCTTTCTCTTCTTCGGCCCGGGGGACTGAACCTTCTTCGTCTTTGGCGCCCCTTGCCCCTCCAGACGCCTCCTCGTCGCCTCGCTCATAGGCCTCCCTCCTGCCACTGCAAAACAGGAAAAGCACGAAGTCAAAAAGGAAACGGCAGCATAGAAAAAAACACCGACCCTGCCGAACGGCATCTCTTACTTTGCCTTTTTTCTTCTTCCTCTTCCTCCTTCACCCTCCGATCGTGTTCGGCCCTACCGATCAGGCCTGCCTTGAACAGATTCCGGAAGTAGAGCAGCTCCTTACAAAACCGATCTTCTTCGGCAATCTTCGCTCTCACCCTCTCGATTGCTTCAATCTCTCTGATCGGTGCGGCCGGCCGTTTCAAGGACACTGAAACCAAAATACCAACGGTCAGTACCCAAAAAAAAAAAAAAAAAAAAAAAAAAAAAAAAAACACTATTAACCCTGCCGAACGGCAGGTTCTACCCTACCGACTGTCTGGAAGGACGTAGGAATCCTCCTCTCAACGATAACTCCGGGTGCCGATTCCCAATCACCGGAGACAATCACTCGACGCTTGCGCCACGTCTTTTGAGAGCTCGGCACCCCCACCACAAAGTGCCCACGCTGCCCTGCCGAGAGACAGTTGGACTGAACCCACCCTCCATGATCGGCACTCTTCGCCCTCGTCACACTGTACAGCTGGGCGAACTGTTCGTAGCTTGGCTCCCCCTCACCGGCCAAGCTGAACGCCGTGATCGTCCCGAGCAGCGTAATCCAAAAATTTGGGTTATATGATCGGTTCATAATTGTATATCATTTTGTACCCTTCTAGCTTATGATTTGGTTATGTTTTTGAGTTAAACTTGTGCTTTTAATCCTTTTTGTGTTTATCTTTCAGTTCATTGAGCTTTAGGTAATAATGAGGGCTTTGGATAGTAAATGTTGCAATCCATGCATGTTAGGGCCTAATTTGGATGAATGGATGAAGAGCTTAAAGACAAACTCAATTTTGGCTACAGTCCCCTGCCAGCCCAGTTTCGTAGGTCATATTGCAAGCTTTGTTTCAGCAACCTACATAGCTCGGATGAGGCCACATTCTTCATGAAAGTTGTTCCAATGGGTGTATACTATAACATATCCGAAATTCAGCCCCATTGGATAATTGTGGAGTCTGTTACCTAGCAAACACAGAGCCATGCTCAGGATGGATTTTATCAGCGCGCAAAATGAGTTAGCAATTTGTTTTGGCCTTAACTTCCTCCTCCGACCTTGGATTGGCCCAAATGATATATGGCTGGAAAGAAGACATTCTGAACTTCAAGTTTGAGTGCTTAAAGTCTTAATTTGATTAAGGGAAGCCCAATTCGTAAGCCCTTGAAGTTGCTGGTCATGCTGACCTCAGGATGAGCTATTATTTCTGGTTGGAAGCTTGGTCATGGTGACATGAAGATGAGCTAGGGCTGCTGGTGGGATTTATTAGTGAAGTGCATCAACCATTTCAGATTTTATAATGGAAGTGTTGTATGCATTAGTGAAGTGCATCAACCATTTCAGATTTTATAAAACAAGTGTTGTATGCATTAGCCATACTTAATTCAGATTTTCAGCTTCCTTAGGCCTATATATAGTGAGGTTTCCCAAGCTTGTAAACACACCCCAAGGGGGGGAGCTCTCAAACACTTCTCTAGAGCTCCCTTCCCTTCTCTCCCTCAAATTCTCTTAGTTTTGCTTTCTAGTTCTCAATTCTAGCTTTCTTTAATGTTTTCTTAGTTGTAATTTATTTTTCTTGTAATGTACATTCTTTTCTTTAGTTTCAAGTTTGATTAGTTTCCAAGTTTCAATTATGGTTTTTGTTCTTATTCATTATGCTTATAAGTTAATATGCTAGTTTGAATGATTGATCACCATTTAGGCTTGCATGTTAGCTATCTTGGTTTGAATTAAGAGTAGACACCATGCTTTAATTCGAATTGAACTATGAATAGGAAGAGTATGTATGGACATTCGACAACAGGGATTAGATACATGCTTGGTTGTTTAAATTGTTCTTCTATGCTTAATGGGTTCCTAATGCTTAATTTTAGGTTAGACAACAAATGATCAAATTAGGGAATTAGGAACACAAGGTTATGACCAAACACCATGGCTTAATCATACTTTAGCTAGAATCAATCCATTAATCTAATTGAACTTGGGAACTTATCTGCTTGAGTTAGTTATTTCTTTCTTCCTTGTTTTATTTATTTCCTTTCTTTTTCATTTCTGTTTTGTGTAGGAAAAATGAATTGGATCATTCAATCACCAATCCTCGTGGGATCGACCTCGCACTTACATATGCTATACTACCAAACGGCTCGTGCACTTGCGAGTATCACAAGTTGAGGATGCAACTGAATCCATTTTGGTGCAGCTGTATCTACACAACAAGTTTTTGGCGCCGTTGCCGGGGATCGGTAACATTGTTTGATTCTATTTGACTTTCCTACTTTATTTTTTTTTCTTAACTAGACAATTTCAAGTTTTAAAGTTAATGACGTTAATGGACAAGTTGTGTTTGTAGTCCAACAGAAAAGGACAATTGCCCAACAAGCAAGAGAACTGGGTTTAAGTCCCAGCTTACACAACCCATTGGTGCTTGTTGCTTTGAAGCATGGAATTGGACTTGTGTTGATTTTTCCCTTTCATTTTTAGTTTTTATTTCCTAATCCTTTTAATTCCATTTCAAGTTTGTGTGTTTGTTTTAGCAATTTATGATAGCTTAATAAAAATGGAGAGAGACGGCAACCTCAATCATAAGAATGGGAAGTGTGGAGCAATGGGAGAAGTCGCGACCTCCAAGTGCATCACATTCGACCTAATCGCTTCAAGGGGGAGCATTTCAATCCTTTCTCTTCTTTGAATTATGTTTATTTCCGTCATTGTTTTTACCTTTTGGTCCTCGTTGAGTTCTTTGTTTTTCTGTGCTGAATCCAACCATATAAAGAACGTGAAATGTGGACTTACGGTTGGAAAGTTATAGCCTAAAAACTAAACACAGGTCGAAGCTGAAAAACAGAGAAACGAATCTGTCCAAATGGTGATAAACGGGTGATAGAAAGTGCTGTTTGTGTTTTTCTTTGGTTTATTGGTTTGTTTCTTTTAGTACAACAATTTATGTTGTTTGTTTGAATTTGTTTAGAGTACTTAGTTCATTTTCGTTTATGGTTTGTTGTTCCATTTTATCTTAATTTGTTTTTATTTCTTATCTTAAAAATTTTAAAATAAAAAAAAAAAGATTTTTCATATGAGCCGACTTATGGTAACCCCAGTGAGCACTTCCGTTAATACAGTGTCTAGGAGTTCTTTAGGCGACACCTTCGGTGTCTAAGAAGTTTGGGTTTTAAGCGGGACCATTGTGACCCCTCCAACCTTCCCGGATCCCCTGGCTGTGTTTTCTGAGGCCCTTAACTGGTCATCCGTGAGTTGCTTGTATATTCGTGTGTTTTTAAATTAAGTTTTCTTTATTTTCTTTGTTTTCTTTTCTGTTGAGTCTTTGTTTTTGTTTTGTTTCTGTTTTTGTTTTGTTATGTTAGTTTGTTTATTTATTTATGTGGTATGGTTAGTTAGTTTATTTCTGAGTGTTAAAACTTTTTTTTTATTTTTTATTTCAAACATTGCATAAATAAATAAATAAAAACAAAAAAACAAAAACAAAAAAAAATAAAAAACAAAAAACAAAAAAAAAAAAAAAAAACAACATCTTCATCATCTTCTTCATCTCCATCATCATCATGGCTTGCCTCTATTTTCTCGCACTTGTAGAATCTGCAGCAGCTCCACATGGTCCTCATTTTTTCTCTGCAGTGCTTCCACGTGCTGATTGGCACAGTAGAGCCGCTTCTGCAAGTCCGCCACCATAGCCTTCAAGGAAGCTATTTCCTCGCTCATCGCGGCACACTCCCTTGTCCTCGCCAGTAATCGCATGCCCAAATTGGTAGCAGAGACCGCGTGGAGCACAGTTAAATTGTGGGACTCCTCTACCGCTGCCTTATCAGACCTCTGTGCCACATGCAGATGATCTGTCGGAGTGAGCTTGCTGCTAATCATGCCTCCTAGCAGCACTGCTCTGTTCGACAGTGCCTCAGAAAAGTTCGGTATTGCCTCAGCAAAGTTTGAGGCCGTGCCGTGATGATATGAAGAGTTTGGAAAGACAGTGTTTGAAGGAGCCCTTGTCTGGGCATTCGGTGGTGCAAGTGAGAGCTCAAGGTTGAGATCATCAAGGTGAGTGCATGAGGATGCCATTTTTTTTTTTTTTTTTCTGTTTCTGGATTTTTTGATGTTTTTTCTTGAGTTGCAGGAAGAAATGCTGGGTATCATCTGCTTGCAGAGGTGTGGTTTAAATAGACATATGCTGATGAGAGAGAGCCAACACCATTTCGGATTTCCCGGGCATGCTCGACCTAATCGCTTCAAGGGGGAGCACCTTTACTTTACTTTTCTTTTTTTTTCCTCCGTGTTTTCTGGTGTTTTATTGTTTTGCCCGTTACTTTCATTTTCTAGAGCTTTGTGTTTTTGCCTTTCCCTTTCGGCTATCATCTTTATTTTATTTTAGTTAGGGAACTGTGCTTCCATTTCCGTTTGTCGTCTTCGTTTGATTTAAGTTTGGAAAGTGTGCTTTCTTTTCCGTTTTCTTTTTCCTTCTGCAAATTTACTCTTTTATTTCCAAAACAAAATAAAGACAAAAAACAACCAAAAAAATAAATAAATTAAATTAAAATAAAAACATCAATAATGCAGTAGAAGTCATTTCTTCACAGTGCTCGGTGTCTCGACCATTGGAGCTTTGAGTTTGGCCCTCTGGCTGTCCTCTTCCTGGGCTTCATGCACAGCCTCTTGGGGCTCACCACTTGAGCTCCCAAAGATCGCAATCTTAGCTTGAGCGTAACTACTCTCACGATCTGCTTGCTTGCGTTTACCCGGTCGGTCTAGGTCTTCCAGCTGTTTTCGCATGTCGCGAGAGTACAACTCTACCATCTTTGATAGGTTTCTATTCTCGTCCCGCAATACTTCTAGCTGGTGTCGATTCACCTCCACTATCCTTGACCTCTCCCTTTTCAAGCTTTTTATAGCAGTCTGACACTCTTCAACCATACTTCGCTCCGCCGCCAACTGAGCTTTAAGCACCTCTACCTCATGGGACTTCGCAAGTAGGCGATGACCCAAACTTGCGACTGTTGCCGTACTCTGCACGCTCAGTGCCAGGGCATCGCTCACGACCCGGTTGTCATCCCTTGTCCCCAGAACACGTATATCTTTAGGAGTCACCAGATTTCTGCCCACTCCAATGGCAACATCGTTGTCCAGGAGTATTGAGTCAGTTACTGTCACAGGCCCCCGTGCGGAAGCAAAGTAGGGCATCCATACTGGTGCCGCTGCTTGGCCTCGTGTTTGAGTCGGTGGAGCTAGGTTGAGATCCAACGAAAAGGGGTAGGAAGAGGCCATTTGATTTCTCACTTCTTATCTTCTTTCTTTCTTTTCTCTTTTGTGTGTTTCTGAGTTTGTATTTTTTTACCCTTTCTTTTTTTTACCTTTTATAGACTTAGTTTTTGCTAACCCTAGCCATTGCGGTTCTGAGTTCTGTGCGGCCCTTACGGCTTATCTCTATATGTCGCCGCACCCGTTTCCCAACCCCCTTAATTGCATTTTCACCTTTCACCACCTTCAAGTGAAAAAGTCGTCGCGCCTTCCTACGAGTCTAATAATTCTAGCTTGGGGGATGTGAAAGCGGCCTCTGCACGCCGACACGTCCCTCACCTATTTTCCTCGTGACTTCCCAGGAACCAAGGCATCAAGGACCACACTTTTTCTGTTTCGTAAATACCCGCCTTCGCACTCCCAATTCACGTTTCATTAAATTAAAATAAATAAATAAATAAAATAAATTAATAATAACATGTGGGCTTCGGACTTCATTGTGGGCTTCGGGTTTTCACCGTTGTTAGGTTTCAAAGTGTGTTAACTTCTTTTGGGTTGGGCTTTCAATCGTTTGGGTTTTGGTTTGTGTAAGACTGTTTGTTTTCTGTTTCGAATGTTTTACTGTTTCGTTTTTTTTATTTTTATTTTTTTTGTTTGTTTGTAATTTTTATTTTGTAATTATTTTATTTCAATTCTTGTGTTTTGTGATTTTATATTTACTTTAGTACCTTTCATTTCTTGTTATGACATTGCTTGTTCCTAATTTTTAAACATTGAGGACAATGTTCATATCTAGGTTTGGGGGTATTGGAGTTTACCAAGTAAATTTAGTTTCTCTTATTAAAAAAAAATATATATATATTTCTTGCTTGTTTTTTTTCTTTTTCTATATTTTGAGTCTTGTTTTGTTTTGAGTCACTTTCCGAACACATTTGATGAGATTGTGATAAATGTTTGCATGACTTAAATGAAAATTGAATTTTATTTATTTTTTTTTTTTTTTTTGTTGTTCCTTGTAAATTCTTCTTGTAAAATAAAATTAAAAAAAAAATTCATTAATTAATTAATTTGGCATCGTTCTAGCATGATATGTTCGAAACCTTCTTTGCACTTGCCATTTGTTTCATAATTCTCCAATTAAAGGATTTGCATGACCCAAAGAATTGTATCAAGCATAAATTAGACTTATATAACCATAAATGTGAGCTTTTGAGCCTTGTGCTTCATTTCATGAGTGTTATACACATACTCTTAATTTCTTGTCATCTAAGTTGTTGTTTGATCTCATTATTCATTGATTTGGTTGAACACTTAAAAGTCATTCATTCTTTTGCAATTCGATTTCATGACATTTAAGAAATGATATTAAGGCCCTCTTTGGATCGTTTGTGCCTTTCAAGCTAACCTTATGCATGCTTAAGCATGATTTTCCATTGTTTACCATTTTGAGCCTACATGTAAACCTTTTCTTTCATTTAACCAATTATATTTCCTCGCCTTAGCCTGAAAAACAAATATTTACCTTTCTAAGGAATTCATGAGCTCTAATTCGGATATGTTTTTCATACTAAGTTTGGGAATGGGTGTTACATTTCGAAAAAAGAAAAAAAAGAAAATCACACAATTGGTGAAAGAAAAGAAAAGAAAAAAGTTATGATTAAATGGTAGTTGAATGAAATTTTGTTTTTGGGTTTCATTGGTGTTTGGAAAGGAGTTTAAATCATTGTAAATGAAGGTATAAGGAGTTTTGATCATGTAAAAGAAAAAAAAATCTAATCGTGATGATTCGAAGTCTTGTAAACAATTTTTTTTATGCTCTTACATTGTGAGTTCCTTGGACTTTGTATTATCCATACCTTTCATTTCTCACTCACCTTACACCCTTGGCCCCATTACAACCTATAATAAAGACCTAAATTGATCTTAAATGTCATGTGGTTGAATTGCATTCATTTTTCTACTTTTAAGTGTTTGACATCCTTCTTGAGATCATATTAATGCAAGTTCTTCATCTTTCTATTTCGAGTTAAGTCTTTATGGTTTAACTCTAATCTCATGTTTATAACTGAGTGTTGCATTATAGCCCTCTTCTGAGTGATTCATTTGTGAGAGGACAACTTTGGTGAGATTTGAAGTTGAATTTGTGTTTGGTATGATTTTTGAAATTGTGTGGAAACTAAGATTGGGGAATTTGTTACATTTGGCTATCACACTACCACACTTTGAGCATGTTGTGTTTTGAACTTTGCCGCCTTGTAAATAATGTCTAAAATTGAGTTTTTATTGTTAAAATTTTTGAGTCATGTGCATGAGTAATTTCTCTTCAGAAAATGTTCGGAAAGATTGTTTTGAGTTTTTTTTTTATTTCATTTATTTTTGTTTTTGTTTTTGTAATTATATTTGTTTTGGTTTTTTTGTTTTTGTTTTTGCTTAAGGACTAACAAATCTATTAAATTTTCTAACCATTTTGTTTTGTAGAGTTAGAAAAACGTTTGTGGGTATCGTATCTGTTAAACCCTCAGGAGACACAACTCCTCCTACTAGGGATGCCTAGAGGTTTAAAGGCTTGTTGCATTCGCTCAATGCAATCGAGTTACCTACGAAAGTGGTCTAGTTAACTTCTTGTTTTGTTTTTAACTTTGTTTTGTGTTGTTTTGCTCGAGGACTAGCAAAATCTAGGTTTGGGGGTATTTGATCGGTTCATAATTGTATATCATTTTGTACCCTTCTAGCTTATGATTTGGTTATGTTTTTGAGTTAAACTTGTGCTTTTAATCCTTTTTGTGTTTATCTTTCAGTTCATTGAGCTTTAGGTAATAATGAGGGCTTTGGATAGTAAATGTTGCAATCCATGCATGTTAGGGCCTAATTTGGATGAATGGATGAAGAGCTTAAAGACAAACTCAATTTTGGCTACAGTCCCCTGCCAGCCCAGTTTCGTAGGTCATATTGCAAGCTTTGTTTCAGCAACCTACATAGCTCGGATGAGGCCACATTCTTCATGAAAGTTGTTCCAATGGGTGTATACTATAACATATCCGAAATTCAGCCCCATTGGATAATTGTGGAGTCTGTTACCTAGCAAACACAGAGCCATGCTCAGGATGGATTTTATCAGCGCGCAAAATGAGTTAGCAATTTGTTTTGGCCTTAACTTCCTCCTCCGACCTTGGATTGGCCCAAATGATATATGGCTGGAAAGAAGACATTCTGAACTTCAAGTTTGAGTGCTTAAAGTCTTAATTTGATTAAGGGAAGCCCAATTCGTAAGCCCTTGAAGTTGCTGGTCATGCTGACCTCAGGATGAGCTATTATTTCTGGTTGGAAGCTTGGTCATGGTGACATGAAGATGAGCTAGGGCTGTGATCGGTTCATAATTGTATATCATTTTGTACCCTTCTAGCTTATGATTTGGTTATGTTTTTGAGTTAAACTTGTGCTTTTAATCCTTTTTGTGTTTATCTTTCAGTTCATTGAGCTTTAGGTAATAATGAGGGCTTTGGATAGTAAATGATACAATCCATGCATGTTAGGGCCTAATTTGGATGAATGGATGAAGAGCTTAAAGACAAACTCAATTTTGGCTACAGTCCCCTGCCAGCCCAGTTTCGTAGGTCATATTGCAAGCTTTGTTTCAGCAACCTACATAGCTCGGATGAGGCCACATTCTTCATGAAAGTTGTTCCAATGGGTGTTTAATATAACATATCCAAACTTCAGCCCCATTGGATAAATATGGAGTCTGTTACCTAGCAAACACAGAGCCATGCTCAGGATGGATTTTATCAGCGCGCAAAATGAGTTAGCAATTTGTTTTGGCCTTAACTTCCTCCTCCGACCTTGGATTGGCCCAAATGATATATGGCTGGAAAGAAGACATTCTGAACTTCAAGTTTGAGTGCTTAAAGTCTTAATTTGCTTAAGGGAAGCCCAATTCGTAAGCCCTTGAAGTTGCTGGTCATGCTGACCTCAGGATGAGCTATTATTTCTGGTTGGAAGCTTGGTCATGGTGACATGAAGATGAGCTAGGGCTGCTGGTGGGATTTATTAGTGAAGTGCATCAACCATTTCAGATTTTATAATGGAAGTGTTGTATGCATTAGTGAAGTGCATCAACCATTTCAGATTTTATAAAACAAGTGTTGTATGCATTAGCCATACTTAATTCAGATTTTCAGCTTCCTTAGGCCTATATATAGTGAGGTTTCCCAAGCTTGTAAACACACCCCAAGGGGGGGGAGCTCTCAAACACTTCTCTAGAGCTCCCTTCCCTTCTCTCCCTCAAATTCTCTTAGTTTCCTTTGTAGTTCTCAATTGTTGTAATAAGATCATTCTACTAAATTTTCTTCTCCAAATCTCTCAAACACTTCTCCCATCTCTAAAGTTCTCCAAACACTTCTCCTCCCTTCTCCAAATTTCCCAAACACATTTCCCTTCTCTTCCAAAAGTCTCCATGTCTCAAACACTTCACAAACACCTTTCTCTCCACTCCCTAAGTTCCCAAAGTCTCCAAGTTCACAAACATTCTCCATGTTCTCCAAACACTTTCTCAAACAACTCTCTACTTCTACTTTCTTCTCCAAAAAGCCTCCATGTCCTCAAACACTTTTCCCAAACACTTCTCCTTTCTTCCTCAAAGTTCTCTTAGTCTCTCTTTAATGTTTTCTTAGTTGTAATTTATTTTTCTTGTAATGTACATTCTTTCTTAAGTATTCAAGTTTGATAAGTTTCCAAGTTTCAATTATGGTTTTTGTTCTTATTCATTATGCTTATAAGTTAATATGCTAGTTTGAATGATTGATCACCATTTAGGCTTGCATGTTAGCTATCTTGGTTTGAATTAAGAGTAGACACCATGCTTTAATTCGAATTGAACTATGAATAGGAAGAGTATGTATGGACATTCGACAACAGGGATTAGATACATGCTTGGTTGTTTAAATTGTTCTTCTATGCTTAATGGGTTCCTAATGCTTAATTTTAGGTTAGACAACAAATGATCAAATTAGGGAATTAGGAACACAAGGTTATGACCACACACCATGGCTTAATCATACTTTAGCTAGAATCAATCCATTAATCTAATTGAACTTGGGAACTTATCTACTTGAGTTAGTTATTTTCTTTCTTCCTTGTTTTATTTATTTCCTTTTTTTTTCATTTCTGTTTTGTGTAGGGAAAATGAATTGGATCATTCAATCACCAATCCTCGTGGGATCGACCTCGCACTTACATATGCTATACTACCAAACGGCTCATGCACTTGCGAGTATCACAAGTTGAGGATGCAACTGAATCCATTTTGGTGCAGCTGTATCTACACAACAAGTTTTTGGCGCCGTTGCCGGGGATTGGCAACATAGTTTGGTTCTATTTCTTTTCCCTACTTGTTTTATTTTTATTTTTCATTTTCATGTTTTTCTAGACAATTTCAAGTTTTAAAGTTAATGACGTTAATGGACAAGTTGTGTTTGTAGTCCAACAGAAAAGGACAATTGCCCAACAAGCAAGAGAACTGGGTTTAAGTCCCAGCTTACACAACCCATTGGTGCTTGTTGCTTTGAAGCATGGAATTGGATGTGTGTTGATTTTCCTTTTCATTTTAGTTTTTATTTCTTAATCCTTTTAATTCCATTTCAAGTTTGTGTGTTTGTTTTAGCAATTTATGATAGCTTAATAAAAATGGAGAGAGATGGCAACCTCAATCATAAGAATGGGAAGTGTGGAGCAATGGGAGAAGTCGCGACCTCCAAGTGCATCACATTCGACCTAATCGCTTCAAGGGGGAGCATTTCAATCCTTTCTCTTCTTTGAATTATGTTTCTTTCCGTCATTGTTTTTACCTTTTGGTCCGCGTTGAGTTCTTTGTTTTTCTGTGCTGAATCCAACCATATAAAGAACGTAAAATTTGGACTTACGGTTGGAAAGTTATAGCCTAAAAACTGAACAGAGGTCGAAGCTGAAAAACATAGAAACGAATCTGTCCAAATGGTGATAAACGGGTGATAGAAAGTGCTGTTTGTGTTTTTCTTTGGTTTATTGGTTTGTTTCTTTTAGTACAACAATTTATGTTGTTTGTTTGAATTTGTTTAGAGTACTTAGTTCATTTTCGTTTATGGTTTGTTGTTCCATTTTATCTTAATTTGTTTTTGTTTCTTATCTTAAAAATTTTAAAAAGATTTTTCATATGAGCTGACTTATGGTAACTCCAGTGAGCACTTCCGTCAATACAGTGTCTAGGAGTTCTATAGGCGACACCTTCGGTGTCTAAGAAGTTTGGGTTTTAAGCGGGACCATTGTGACCCCTCCAACCTTCCCGGATCCCCTGGCTGTGTTTTCTGAGGCCCTTAACTGGTCATCCATGAGTTGCTTGTATATTCGTGTGTTTTTAAATTAAGTTTTTTTTTTTTTTTTTTAAATTTTATTTTTTATTTTCTTTGTTTTCTTTTCTGTTAAGTCTTTGTTTTTGTTTTGTTAAGTTAGTTTATGTATTTATTTACGTGGTATGGTTAGTTAGTTTTTTTTTTTTCTCTGAGTGTTAAAAACAAACTTTATTTCAATTCAAACATTGCATAAAAACAAAAAAAAAAACAAAAAAACAAAAAAAAACAAAAACAAAAAAACAAAAAAACAAAATAACAACATCATCATCATCTTCATCATCATCTTCTTCATCTTCTTCATCTCCATCATCATCATGGCTTGCCTCTATTTTCTCGCACTTGTAGAATCTGCAGCAGCTCCACATGGTCCTCATTTTTTCTCTGCAGTGCTTCCACGTGCTGATTGGCACAGTAGAGCCGCTTCTGCAAGTCCGCCACCATAGCCTTCAAGGAAGCTATTTCCTCGCTCATCGCGGCACACTCCCTTGTCCTCGCCAGTAATCGCATGCCCAAATTGGTAGCGGAGACCGCGTGGAGCACAGTTAAATTGTGGGACTCCTCTACCGCTGCCTTATCAGACCTCTGTGCCACATGCAGATGATCTGTCGGAGTGAGCTTGCTGCTAATCATGCCTCCTAGCAGCACTGCTTTGTTCGACAGTGCCTCAGAAAAGTTCGGTATTGCCTCAGCAAAGTTTGAGGCCGTGCCGTGATGATATGTGGAGTTTGGGAAGACAGGAGTTGGAGGAGCCCTTGTCTGGGCATTTGGTGGTGCAAGTGAGAGCTCAAGGTTGAGATCATCAAGGTGAGTGCATGAGGATGCCATTTGTTTTGCTTCTAAATTTTTTGATGTTTTTCCTTGAGTTTGCAGGAAGAAATGCTGGGTATCATCCGCTTGCAGAGGTGTGGTTTAAATAGACATATGCTGATGAGAGAGAGCCAACACCATTTCGGATTTCCCGGGCATGCTCGACCTAATCGCTTCAAGGGGGAGCACCTTTACTTTTACTTTACTTTTCTTTTTTCCGTGTTTTCTGGTGTTTAATGTTTTTGCCCGTTACTTTCATTTTCTAGAGCTTTGTGTTTTTGCTTTTCCCTTTCGGCTATCATCTTTATCTTATTTTAGTTAGGGAAATGTGTTTTCTTTTCCGTTTGTCGTTTTTTTTTCTTTTTCTTTTTCTTTCTGCAACCTTACTCTTTTATTTCCGAAACAAAATAACGAAAATACAAAAACAACAAAATAAAATAAAAACAACAATAATGCAGTAGGAAATCATTTCTTCTCGATGCTTGGTGTCTCGACCATTGGAGCTTTGAGTTTGGCCCTCTGGCTGTCCTCTTCCGGGGCTTCACGCACAGCTTCTTGGGGCTCATCACTTGAGCTCCCAAAGATCGCAATCTTAGCTTGAGCGTAACTACTCTCGCGATCTGCTTGTTTGCGTTTACCCGGTCGGTCTAGGTCTTCCAGCTGTTTTCGCATGTCGCGAGAGTACAACTCTACCATTTTTGATAGGTTTTTATTCTCGTCCCGCAATACTTCTAGCTGGTGTCGATTCACCTCCACTATCCTTGACCTCTCCCTTTTCAAGCTTTTTATAGCAGTCTGACACTCCTCAACCATACTTCGCTCCGCCGCCAACCGACCTTTCAGCACCTCTACCTCATGGGACTTCGCAAGTAGGCGATGACCCAAACTTGCGACTGTTGCTGTACTCTGCACGCTCAGTGCCAGGGCATCGCTCACGACCCGGTTGTCATCCCTTGTCCCCAGAACACGTATATCTTTAGGGGTCACTAAATTTCTAGCCACTCCAATGGCAACATCGTTGTCCAGGAGTATTGAGTCAGTTACTGTCACAGGCCCCCGTGCGGAAGCAAAGTAGGGCATCCATACTGGTGCCGCTGCTTGGCCTCGTGTCTGAGTCGGTGGAGCTAGGTTGAGATCCAACGAAAAGGGGTAGGAAGAGGCCATTTGATTTCTCACTTCTTATCTTCTTTCTTTCTTTTTTTCTTTTGTGTGTTTCTGAGTTTGTGTTTTTTACCCTTTCTTTTTTTTACCTTTTATAGACTTAGTTTTTGCTAACCCTAGCCATTGCGGTTCTGAGTTCTGTGCGGCCCTTACGGCTTATCTCTATATGTCGCCGCACCCGTTTCCCAACCCCCTTAATTGCATTTTCACCTTTCACCACCTTCAAGTGAAAAAGTCGTCGCGCCTTCCTACGAGTCTAATAATTCTAGCTTGGGGGATGTGAAAGCGGCCTCTGCACGCCGACACGTTCCTCACCTATTTTCCCCGTGACTTCCCAGGAACCAAGGCATCAAGGACCACACTTTTTCTGTTTCGTAAATACCCGCCTTCGCACTCCCAATTCACGTTTCATTAAATTAAAATAAATAAAAAATAAAAAAAAATTAATAATAACATGTGGGCTTCGGGTTTTCACCGTTGTTAGGTTTCAAAGTGTGTTAACTTCTTTTGGGTTGGGCTTTCAATCGTTTGGGTTTTGGTTTGTGTAAGACTGTTTGTTTTCTGTTTCGAGTGTTTTACTGTTTCGTTTTTTTTATTTTTATTTTTTTTGTTTGTTTGTAATTTTTATTTTGTAATTATTTTATTTCAATTCTTGTGTGTTTTGTGATTTTATATTTACTTTAGTACCTTTCATTTCTTGTTATGACATTGCTTGTTCCTAATTTTTAAACATTGAGGACAATGTTCATATCTAGGTTTGGGGGTATTGGAGTTTACCAAGTAAATTTAGTTTCTCTTATTAAAAAAAATATATATATATTTCTTGCTTGTTTTTTTTCTTTTTCTATATTTTGAGTCTTGTTTTATTTTGAGTCACTTTCCGAACACATTTGATGAGATTGTGATAAATGTTTGCATGACTTAAATGAAAATTGAATTTTATTTATTTTTTATTTTTTTATTTTTTGTTCCTTGTAAATTCTTCTTGTAAAATAAAAAAAATAAAATAATTCATTAATTAATTAATTTGGCATCGTTCTAGCATGATATGTTCGAAACCTTCTTTGCACTTGCCATTTGTTTCATAATTTTCCAATTAAAGGATTTGCATGACCCAAAGAATTGTATCAAGCATAAATTAGACTTATATAACCATATAATGTGAGCTTTTGAGCCTTGTGCTTCATTTCATGAGTGTTATACACATACTCTTATTTTCTTGTCATCAAAGTTGTTGTTTGATCTCATTATTCATTGATTTGGTTGAACACTTAAAAGTCATTCATTCTTATGCAATTTGATTTCATGACATTTAAAGAAATGATATTAAGGCCTTCTTTGGATCGTTTGTGCCTTTCAAGCTAACCTTATGCATGCTTAAGCATGATTTTCCATTGTTTACCATTTTGAGCCTACATGTAAACCTTTTCTTTCATTTAACCAATTATATTTCCTCGCCTTAGCCTGAAAAACAAATATTTACCTTTCTAAGGAATTCATGAGCTCTAATTCGGATATGTTTTTCATACTAAGTTTGGGAATGGGTGTTACATTTCGAAAAAAAAAAAAAAAATTCACACAATTGGTGAAAGAAAAGAGAAAAGTTGTAATTAAGTGGTGGTTGAATGAAATTTCATTTTTGGGTTTCATTTTTGGGCCTTCAAAATAATTTGGTGTTTGGAAAGGAGTTTGAATCAATGTAAATGAAGGTATAAGGAGTTTTGATCATGTAAAAGAAAAAAAAATCTAATCGTGATGATTCGAAGTCTTGTAAACAATTATTTTATGTTCTTACATTTTGAGTTCCTTGGACTTTGTATTATCCATACCCTTCATTTCTTACTCACCTTACACCCTTGGCCCCATTACAACCTATGCTAAAGACCTAAATTGATCTTAAATGTCATGTGGTTGAATTGCATTCATTTTTCTACTTTTAAGTGTTTGTCCTCCTTCTTGAGATCATATTAATGCAAGTTCTTCATCTTCCTATTTTTGAGTTAAGTACCTTATGATTTAACTCTAATCCCATGTCTATAACTGAGTGTTGCATTGTAGCCCTCTTCTGAGTGATTCATTTGTGAGAGGACAACTTTGGTGAGATTTGAAGTTGCATTTGTGCTTGGTATGATTTTTGAAATTGTGTGGAAACTAAGATTGGGGAATTTGTTGCATTTGGCTATCACACTACTACACTTTGAGCATATTATGTTTTGAACTTTGCCGCTTTGTGAATAATGTCTAAAATTGAGCTTTTATTGTCAAAACGTTTAAGTCATGTGCATGAGTCATTTCTCTTCACAAAATGTTCGGAAAGATTGTTTTGAGTTTTTATTTTGATTTTGTTTTTTTTGTGTTTTGTGTTTTGTTTTTATTTTTATGTTTGTTTTTGGTTTTGGTTTTGCTTAAGAACTAACAAATCTAATAAATTTTCTAACCATTTTGTTTTGTAGAGTTAGAAAAACGTTTGTGGGTATCGTAACTGTTAAACCCTCAGGAGACACAACTCCTCCTACTAGGGATGCCTAGAGGTTTAAAGGCTTGTTGCATTCGCTCAATGCAATCGAGTTACCTACGAAAGTGGTCTAGTTAACTTCTTGTTTTGTTTTTAACTTTGTTTTGTGTTGTTTTGCTTGAGGACTAGCAAAATCTAGGTTTGGGGGTATTTGATCGGTTCATAATTGTATATCATTTTGTACCCTTCTAGCTTATGATTTGGTTATGTTTTTGAGTTAAACTTGTGCTTTTAATCCTTTTTGTGTTTATCTTTCAGTTCATTGAGCTTTAGGTAATAATGAGGGCTTTGGATAGTAAATGATACAATCCATGCATGTTAGGGCCTAATTTGGATGAATGGATGAAGAGCTTAAAGACAAACTCAATTTTGGCTACAGTCCCCTGCCAGCCCAGTTTCGTAGGTCATATTGCAAGCTTTGTTTCAGCAACCTACATAGCTCGGATGAGGCCACATTCTTCATGAAAGTTGTTCCAATGGGTGTTTAATATAACATATCCAAACTTCAGCCCCATTGGATAAATATGGAGTCTGTTACCTAGCAAACACAGAGCCATGCTCAGGATGGATTTTATCAGCGCGCAAAATGAGTTAGCAATTTGTTTTGGCCTTAACTTCCTCCTCCGACCTTGGATTGGCCCAAATGATATATGGCTGGAAAGAAGACATTCTGAACTTCAAGTTTGAGTGCTTAAAGTCTTAATTTGCTTAAGGGAAGCCCAATTCGTAAGCCCTTGAAGTTGCTGGTCATGCTGACCTCAGGATGAGCTATTATTTCTGGTTGGAAGCTTGGTCATGGTGACATGAAGATGAGCTAGGGCTGCTGGTGGGATTTATTAGTGAAGTGCATCAACCATTTCAGATTTTATAATGGAAGTGTTGTATGCATTAGTGAAGTGCATCAACCATTTCAGATTTTATAAAACAAGTGTTGTATGCATTAGCCATACTTAATTCAGATTTTCAGCTTCCTTAGGCCTATATATAGTGAGGTTTCCCAAGCTTGTAAACACACCCCAAGGGGGGGGAGCTCTCAAACACTTCTCTAGAGCTCCCTTCCCTTCTCTCCCTCAAATTCTCTTAGTTTCCTTTGTAGTTCTCAATTGTTGTAATAAGATCATTCTACTAAATTTTCTTCTCCAAATCTCTCAAACACTTCTCCCATCTCTAAAGTTCTCCAAACACTTCTCCTCCCTTCTCCAAATTTCCCAAACACATTTCCCTTCTCTTCCAAAAGTCTCCATGTCTCAAACACTTCACAAACACCTTTCTCTCCACTCCCTAAGTTCCCAAAGTCTCCAAGTTCACAAACATTCTCCATGTTCTCCAAACACTTTCTCAAACAACTCTCTACTTCTACTTTCTTCTCCAAAAAGCCTCCATGTCCTCAAACACTTTTCCCAAACACTTCTCCTTTCTTCCTCAAAGTTCTCTTAGTCTCTCTTTAATGTTTTCTTAGTTGTAATTTATTTTTCTTGTAATGTACATTCTTTCTTAAGTATTCAAGTTTGATAAGTTTCCAAGTTTCAATTATGGTTTTTGTTCTTATTCATTATGCTTATAAGTTAATATGCTAGTTTGAATGATTGATCACCATTTAGGCTTGCATGTTAGCTATCTTGGTTTGAATTAAGAGTAGACACCATGCTTTAATTCGAATTGAACTATGAATAGGAAGAGTATGTATGGACATTCGACAACAGGGATTAGATACATGCTTGGTTGTTTAAATTGTTCTTCTATGCTTAATGGGTTCCTAATGCTTAATTTTAGGTTAGACAACAAATGATCAAATTAGGGAATTAGGAACACAAGGTTATGACCACACACCATGGCTTAATCATACTTTAGCTAGAATCAATCCATTAATCTAATTGAACTTGGGAACTTATCTACTTGAGTTAGTTATTTTCTTTCTTCCTTGTTTTATTTATTTCCTTTTTTTTTCATTTCTGTTTTGTGTAGGGAAAATGAATTGGATCATTCAATCACCAATCCTCGTGGGATCGACCTCGCACTTACATATGCTATACTACCAAACGGCTCGTGCACTTGCGAGTATCACAAGTTGAGGATGCAACTGAATCCATTTTGGTGCAGCTGTATCTACACAACAGGCTGCTGGTGGGATTTATTAGTGAAGTGCATCAACCATTTCAGATTTTATAATGGAAGTGTTGTATGCATTAGTGAAGTGCATCAACCATTTCAGATTTTATAAAACAAGTGTTGTATGCATTAGCCATACTTAATTCAGATTTTCAGCTTCCTTAGGCCTATATATAGTGAGGTTTCCCAAGCTTGTAAACACACCCCAAGGGGGGGAGCTCTCAAACACTTCTCTAGAGCTCCCTTCCCTTCTCTCCCTCAAATTCTCTTAGTTTTGCTTTCTAGTTCTCAATTCTAGCTTTCTTTAATGTTTTCTTAGTTGTAATTTATTTTTCTTGTAATGTACATTCTTTTCTTTAGTTTCAAGTTTGATTAGTTTCCAAGTTTCAATTATGGTTTTTGTTCTTATTCATTATGCTTATAAGTTAATATGCTAGTTTGAATGATTGATCACCATTTAGGCTTGCATGTTAGCTATCTTGGTTTGAATTAAGAGTAGACACCATGCTTTAATTCGAATTGAACTATGAATAGGAAGAGTATGTATGGACATTCGACAACAGGGATTAGATACATGCTTGGTTGTTTAAATTGTTCTTCTATGCTTAATGGGTTCCTAATGCTTAATTTTAGGTTAGACAACAAATGATCAAATTAGGGAATTAGGAACACAAGGTTATGACCAAACACCATGGCTTAATCATACTTTAGCTAGAATCAATCCATTAATCTAATTGAACTTGGGAACTTATCTGCTTGAGTTAGTTATTTCTTTCTTCCTTGTTTTATTTATTTCCTTTCTTTTTCATTTCTGTTTTGTGTAGGAAAAATGAATTGGATCATTCAATCACCAATCCTCGTGGGATCGACCTCGCACTTACATATGCTATACTACCAAACGGCTCGTGCACTTGCGAGTATCACAAGTTGAGGATGCAACTGAATCCATTTTGGTGCAGCTGTATCTACACAACATTATACTGCCCTGGCGCATAACCGATCGCCGCCAGGATCTTCTGCACCGAATGCTTTAACGGCAGCCGAAGGCCATGCTTAAACACATCTGTGAAGAAGACCACCCCCTTGTCATTGTCACTTAGCGACTCTAAGGGCTCCGGAATTCGCATCCCTACCGATTCCGGAATGTTGTACTCCGACCGAATCTTCGCCAACTCGGATTCGGTCAGTGTGTTCGGCTCTAAGTCATCTACTCCGAACACAGGTTCCGTGGGCTTCGCCATCGGGATCCGTTGCCTACCCCTGACGACCCTCAGCACCCCTTCCCCGGGAACGGCAACAGAGACACCACCCCCATCGGCCTCACGACCCGAGGTCGAAGGCTCATCACCCCCAGGCACCCTCGTTGAAGTACCCCCAGCCTCGGCACGCCCTCCTGCCCCCTCCACTATCTCACAGCTCGAAGAGCTCGCAGATTCAGAACTCCCACTCTCTTCGGCAGAACTCCCCGAGGACGACTCATCCTCGTATGCCCTCGGACTACGCCTACGCTCGGATTCGGTATCTGACATCTACAAACAACACACGAACGTACACTAAGGGCTGTGCTAGAATCCAAATCCTATTCTACCTCCTAAAAACACTACGTTCATACGTGTTCATGCGTGTTCATGCTTGTTCATACATTGTTCAAACATAAATTCTTGCAATTCAACACTTTGATCCATGGGAATACGAAAACACGGCAACATACCTTGTTTGCACGGTGGCTCAAGTTCGTCGGAAATCGCCTCCGCCTTGTTCAAACTTGCCGGAAATCGCCTGCTCAGCCTCAGCACGGTTGCCGGAAATCGCCTCTCACAAGCTCTCTTTGCTCTCAAAATTTCCAAGTATTTGTACTCTCGTCTTCTCCTCACATTTATAAGGCCGATTTAGCATCGGGAAGCGAAGCGACGCATCGGGATACGAAACGACGCGGCTCTTCACAGCCATGCCGACACGTGTCACGCATGCATGGGAGAGACCAAACGTCAGTTGCAACGCTTCTAATCCTCGGAGACGCTTCAACTTCCCGAACGTGGCAGATCTAGCCACCTTCGAGCACAACTCCACTAACCAACGGCAGGCGCACATTGATGAGTTCTCACTCACCTCTCGTGCCGAACGGCAGGCGCACATTGATGAGTTCTCACTCACCTCTCGTGCCGAACGGCAGGCGCACATTGATGAGTTCTCACTCACCTCTCGTGCCGAACGGCAGACGCACATTGATGAGTTCTCACTCACCTCTCGTGCCGAACGGCAGGCGCACATTGATGAGTTCTCACTCACCTCTCGTGCCGAACGGCAGGCGCACATTGATGAGTTCTCACTCACCTCTCGTGCCGAACGGCAGGCGCACATTGATGAGTTCTCACTCACCTCTCGTGCCGAACGGCAGACGCACATTGATGAGTTCTCACTCACCTCTCGTGCCGAACGGCAGCCGCATATTCATGAGTTTTCACTCGCCCCTTTGCAACAACCGGCACATCATGCCGTCTCCTATCCAAGCTCACTCCCTTGGGCACTTGGGGGACTACATACCACCATCGGCAATTATGGGACCATTGTGTCCGGGTCAGAATGCCGAATACACATTCAAGTCCCCAACCGAGAAGCTTCTCAATCGGCAACTTGGGGGACTACTGTTTGTACCATATCTGACCCTCCACTCGTACAACGACACGTGGATCTCATAAACTCGCCCAAGCACCCAAGGCCTCGGACAATCGGCATAGGCTACTGATGATATTGTCTCAAAGCAGCAAAAGATCATTACAGGGCCCAACACAGCCTACAATCGGTATCCCCTACCGATTCTGCAGAATCAACCTCGAAGCACCCGCCTGAAATATCTAAGGACTCGTGTCAACCTCATAGGGCCCTCCCACGAGTCCCACATCGAAAATGAGCGCTAAGAGCATACTAAATGCCCTCTATAAGTATGCCCCTCCCACTACAATACAGGGGTAAGACTTTTCAGCTTGACTTTTATACTTTTATATGGTCAACAGCAAGAGCTCTTAAAAACAATCTTACTTGAGCATCGGAGGGTCTTAGGCTGGTTCCACACCGGTTCCATAGACTTTACGAGCTTCGCTTATCTTCTATTCAGGATCAGCATCCAAGGACAGGAAGAATCGGCATCCAACACCCAATCGATCTCTTGATCGTCCATCCCACTTGTAAGTTGCGCTCATCTCTATCTATTCAAGATTTAGTGCCAACACAAATGAAGAAAATGAAATGGTCACGAGTTTCTGTCAGTTTTAGAGTAGCCCAAAAACTTAAAGTCAATGTAATTATGGAACTACTTGAGCTTTAGAGTTAGAGAAGAAAGAAAAACGATTGGATTATGTGTGACTGAAAATAAAATTGGGGTTATGAGTTTGTAAGTTTAGGTTTTCTTCTGCCTAATTTCTGAAGAACAAGGAGAGGAGGACTCATTTTTATTTGTCTTACTTATTCATTTCTTTAATTTTTGGCAAAGGCTTCAAAAAGGAATTTTTTTTTCTTTTTATAAAAAAACATTTTATACAGTCATTTTCCGCAAGGCAAACAACGACGCGAGTGGCTGAGTTTCAGTGTCTTTGCGTTTCCTCAACGGTATTAATCAGTTAATACCACAACCCACCCAAACCCTACAGCAAGAATCTCCCGCCACCCGATGAAAACACAATCATTTTAATCACCCGCAACCAACGGTCGAGATCTACACCACTTGCCACATTCCGCTACATCCGGCCGTGTCAAATCAGACATCAACCCCCTGCGTGTTTCGTTTTGGGTCCTCCTCTGTTTTCCCTTAAAGCTAAAATCACACGCTTCTCTCTCTCTCTCTCTTCAAACTTTTTCTTCCATTTTCTCTACAAATTTTCTTTCGTATTCTCGCTGTTTCCAGAGGCTTCCAATCAGAAAATATATATTTAGAATATGTTCTTCCCTTGTTTCGTTTGTTGGAAGCAAAAGCAATTTTCTTTTTCTCGTTGAGCTCGGAAATTCTCCCATTTGCAGTCAGCAATACGGAGCGTTTTCATTTCCAGAGAATTTGAAGCAGAAATTGAGTTCCACCCTCTGTTGGAACTCTCTCTGTGTGAATTTGACATTCGATCCAAATCACAAGGTTGAATTTGGCATTTTATCCAAAGCACGAGGCTCAATTTGATATTCAGCTCGGTCGTTTTTAAAGTAACAAGGATTACAAGCTTCGTGAGTGCTTCATTTTGTGCTGCTATGCATGTTCTTCGAACCTCCTTGGTAAGCATTTTATTTATGAATTGTTGGAAAATGAGAATTCTTTATTTATTTAATTTTTATGTTTTTAGTTTGGTTGCCGAGAAAACTGAGAAGAATGAAGGAAAGTCAGCTCTTTGTCGTTTGAATTCTAAAACATTCTAAAAGTGGTTATTTCCCTACATTTTCTCAATTCTCAGCAACCTAACATTGCTTTTTTAACTTTTGGCATTTTGTATGTGTAGATGCATGTAACATATTCTTCAAAGCTTCTCTTTTCGTTTTCGCATTTTGCCTTCCAAATTTTGCTTTTGAAAACTCAAAATATGTTTTCAGAAGCGCTTCCCAGCTGGACTGATAGAGATGTGTGCCTTTTCGTTTTAATGCAGAGTTCATAAGGTTCATGATAATCAAAGATTGTTGAGATGGACAGTTCGGAGACATAGATTCCGCCAATACAAGTTTGAGAAAGAATCTTAATCTGTTTTCTCTGGAAAGATAATCAAATTAGCTTATTGCATATTGGTTGGTCGTTTAATCTCTTAACAGAGGCGGATACAATGGCTGCTCATTTGAGCTATTTGATGTCAAAGTTACAAACTCTATCCACTTCAGATCACTCCTCTGTGGTTTCCATGAACCTATTTGTGGCGCTCCTTTTAGCTTGTATTGTGATCGGACATCTTCTCGAGGAGAATCGATGGGTGAATGAGTCAATCACTGCCCTTTTGATTGTGAGTGGTTGCTTCAGTTACTGATAAAAATAAAACAGAACATAAGAAAAGTCTGAATTATATATCATACGTGTGTTATGGCAAATTCTGATTTATTTTATGTGGTTCTCTTGTAGGGAGTTTGTACTGGGATTGTTATTCTTCTGATCAGTAGAGGAAAAAGCTCGCATCTTTTGGTTTTCAGTGAAGATCTTTTCTTTATATACCTTCTGCCACCTATTATTTTTAATGCTGGGTGAGTGTTCTGTACCGTTTATATATTTGTCTGACAAGTCCATGCGATAATGTGATGGTTAGTTAATCCCTGATATATAGTTGATTATTGTTTTGCTTTTACTACATCTGTGCAATCCTCAGCACAAGTGTTTCTATATAGTAGGTGTTGTATATTACTATGCCATTTTTTTTGTTTACAGCTTCAAAAGCATTAAGTTCCTAGGATGTTAGTTTTATATAAAGCAAAAAACGGATTAGTAGTAGCTTAGAGTACTAGTAGTAAAAGAAACTGTTCTGGTTTATGAAAGTCTCAAGATCCAATTTTTTTTAAAAAAATTAAATCAGTTGTTTATAATCATAGAAAGAAAAAGCATCAGCATACGCTATGTATACATTTACAAGTGTTACTAAATGGATGTCTCAAGGACTCAAAATTGTTTTAGGCTTACAAATTAAACTGTACTTGTGTTGTGCATCCAGTGTCAGGCCTGGATGGGCGTACTGTCCAATGGATTTCAGCTCCAACATATCCATAATCAAGGAATATTAATAACTTTGTCATTAATTAGTTATTCCATTTAAATAAGCATATAAATTTGATATGTTAGCATGCTGAATTAGGCTATTTGCACATGCTAGGATTTAAGGATATTGCAATGTACACTAATGAACAATCGGAGGCTTTTTTTATTTATAAATGTGTACTGAGGCTACACAACATCATTTATTTACGTCCCGCAAGCAGAACTCTAATTTTCTCGTTTCTGTTGAAGTTTCCATTTGCCATTGCCTTAGTTACTCTCATATTGGTCACTAATCAATAAGACTTGTCTTCTTCTCTGAGCTTATAATTCATGTTTTGGTCTTTGCTATGTGTATCAGGTTTCAGGTGAAAAAGAAGCAGTTCTTTGTAAACTTCATCACTATTGTAATGTTTGGTGCTATTGGAACATTAATATCCTTCTGCATCATATCATTAGGTATGCTCATAACTCTGTACATGATGTTACCATGATGAGCATAATAGCAGTTTTAATTTATGAGTTATGAGTCCTATGACACGTGCCTTTCTTCCTGGTGGATAAAACAAGTGTGATACAGAAATCTGAACATTTTACTTATTGTGTCTTTGCTTGACTCAGGTGCTACACAAATATTTAAGAAACTGGACATTGGTTCCCTGGATATAGGGGATTATCTTGGTAATATCATTTTCTTTGTTTCACTTGTTTCTTGAAATTCTATTTGTGGTCTAACTATTTTAAGCTCCTGTTTGCAGCAATTGGTGCAATATTTGCTGCAACGGATTCTGTATGCACGTTGCAGGTAGGGCACATATCAATGTTGCTTCTGAGTTTTTCAAATAAATAAGCATCAACAATTCAACACTAAAGTTGTTTACCCAATGGTCCAGGTGCTCAATCAGGATGAGACACCTTTACTCTACAGTCTTGTATTTGGGGAGGGTGTTGTTAACGATGCTACATCTGTGGTGCTTTTCAATGCTATCCAAAGCTTTGATCTCACTCACATTGATTCCAGAATTGCTTTGCATTTTATGGGCAACTTCTTATATTTGTTTTTCACAAGCACCATGCTAGGAGTGTTTGTAAGTACCCATCTCTATTCCGTGTCCATATATACAAGTGTGCTATATTGTTTTCGTTTTTTGTACCTTGGTATGACTTCTCTCTCTTGTAGGCAGGGCTGCTCAGTGCTTACATTATTAAAAAGCTTTATTTTGGCAGGTAAATTTTCATAATTTATATATTCAAGTCATGCCTAGAGTTTTAGGGTCCTGTTTTGTTTAGCGTCTCAAGGTTTTTTATTTCTATGTTGAAACCACAGCAGTTTTAGAGAAGATTTTTTTTCCTGACACAACTTGGTTTCTGACATAATTCAGGCACTCTACAGATCGCGAGGTTGCTCTTATGATGCTCATGGCATACCTGTCATATATACTGGCTGAAGTAAGCTTCTCCTCTACTCTGGGCATTCTACAGAAGGCTCAAAGCCTTCTTCCCTCCTCCTTCCCAGCTTCAAGTGTTTATTTGGATCTTATTGCTTTAGGCATATAAACAACTTTAATAGTGATATATTTGATGTGTGTTGCAGTTATTCTACTTGAGTGGCATTCTCACTGTATTCTTTTGTGGGATTGTGATGTCCCATTACACTTGGCATAATGTGACTGAGAGTTCAAGAGTCACAACCAAGTATGGCTTCCTGAAAATTACCTCCAAGCCATTTGAAAGCAATGGTCCTGTATAGGACACAGGTTAATAGGCCGTTTAACTAATTGTTTGAATTTTTCAACAAAATTTTACAGGCATGCGTTTGCAACCTTGTCATTTGTTGCTGAGATTTTTATCTTTCTTTATGTTGGTATGGATGCCTTGGACATTGAAAAGTGGAGATTTGTAAGTGACAGGTATGTCGTTATTTGTTCACACAGAATGGTTTTGAACCTTGTATCTGCTCGTAACATTATCCCATCATATCTTTGACACAAGTTCTAGAACATAACTGATTTCTACTAACTCTCTAGTGGGTTTACATGTGGTGCTTGATTTTGCATTTGCAGTCCTGGAACATCAGTGGCAGTGAGTTCAATACTGCTAGGTCTTCTTATGCTCGGAAGAGCAGCTTTTGTTTTCCCCCTATCATTTTTGTCGAACTTAGCTAAGAAAAATCCAAATGAGAAAATTAGCCTCCGGCAGCAAGTAAGCACTCTGTTTTTTCAGTGGCACCACCTTTTTTTTCCCATCTGATATAGTGAACTAACACATTAAACCAACATTTTTGTTACTGTAGGTGATAATATGGTGGGCTGGTCTCATGAGAGGTGCTGTGTCTATAGCACTTGCTTATAATCAGGCAAGTTATACATTTTTATCTCCCTACTTGTCATAGAGAAAAATTAAAAAATCGCCATTCATGAGAATTTTATTAAATTGAGAACGTTTATTATATTGTCAAAAGATATTTGTACTATATCAGGTTTGTGTTTTTAATGGCAGTAGCACCGTCTAGTAATCAAGTAGTTTTTGGACACACACAAAAATCTTGTATAGCATTAACAATCCTTCAGAAGTAATTAAGCATTATTTGGAGAAAATATGCTAGTGAAAATTTGTTGGCCTTCTGTGGAATCTACTAGAAAAATTTCAGGATGTAAGCAGAGATTTAAGGAAAGGGAAATGGTATGATATAATAGAATTTTCCTTTGAATGCAGTTTACAAGGTCAGGCCACACACAATTGCGACCGAATGCAATCTTGATCACTAGCACGATAACTGTTGTTCTCGTCAGCACAGTGGTAAGGCCTCTCCTCTGGATTCTGTGTATTGCAGCATTGTCTTAAACTATCCTTGTTTACTTACGGAACTTGCAGTGGTTTGCCATTTTTTAATTCATTCTGTTTCCAATGGTTTTTGTGTCAACCAGAAGTTTAAATTTGATGGCCACCAATATCCACATTAATTTCATGTTTGCGGCAAATTTGGATTTACTTATGTATGATACATGTTCATTTTCTTGGAATCGGGAATGATTATTTTCACTGGATTTGTGTTCAGGTGTTTGGTTTGATGACAAAGCCTCTTATAAGGTTCTTGGTGCCTCATTCAAAACAAACAACCAGCATGGTGTTGTCAGAACCAAACACTCCAAAATCAATCATTGTTCCACTTCTTGGGCAGGATTCTGAAGGTGATCTGGGTAGCCAAGAGGTTCGGCGGCCGGCCAGCATACGTGATCTTCTGACAACTCCAACACACACTGTCCATCGCTATTGGCGTAAGTTTGATAACGCCTTCATGCGTCCAGTGTTTGGCGGCCGGGGTTTTGTTCCCTTTGTTCCAGGCTCACCAACCGAACGGAACAACACTCAGTGGCAATGAGAAGATATATAGTGGAGCAATAAGTGAAATAAATTGTAAGTTGTGTATATCCTGATAAAGGCCAACTGATGCATGACTTTCAAATCAGCATGTGATTATTTATTTATTTATTTTTGAGGTTTTAGCTTATCAAAGGTAGTGTACCATATGTTGTGACCATCTCTTTCTACAATGTAATTTTTGTATAGATTATTTTATTTGCTTCAATCATCAGATCGGATGGAGGTTGGTTGCCTCTTGTGTTGAATCTGATAGATCAATGCAATGTTAATGTAATATAATGTTGACATTATAACTTTTCCTTGCTCTGTTTCTTCACTTTGTGTGTTCTGTTGCTTTGTGCTTGCTAAGATTGGTAAGTTAAAAGAGTGTATTGAGTTAATAGAAAAGGCAACAGTTAGGCACCCATGCATTTTCTAAACACACCCGCAACGCAACAGCTTATCCCCCTCAAATTCAATACACCTCACCTTGGATACCTTTCTAGTCTAGACCCAAATGTAAAAACCTATGAAGTGAATCTATACACTAGACTCGACAAATGAATTTTTCAGAAGCGCTTAATTATGGTTTAATTGCGGCTAGGCTAGCCTAATAGATTACCACCGATGGAAATTGGAATAGTCAAAACGAGCAACTATAAAAATGAAATGAAACAGAAAACTCAAACTCAAACTCAAAATAAGAAGAGGAGCGAGAAAGAGTCAAAGAAAGACATGTGAAAATGAATCTCTAAATAATGAAATGAAATAATCCATCCTGATCCAGGTTCCAGGTTCAAAAACATTGTATTGAATCTGGTTTAAAAACATTAAAATTATTTCTAATTCAATACAATACAACGTTCCCTTTTAGTATTATGGTCAAGTTCATAACATGGTATAAAATGCGTTGGGTGGTGTATTGATGTTTTGTCTTTAAAATTTTGAAGATAAGGTGGGTGGAAATAACAACACTCTTAATAAATAGTATAAAAAAATTAGATCGCAGTTGCCTATGTTGCACAGACATAGATACACGACATGGGGACACATCAATTTTTAATTTATTATATAATAATACTTATATATATTTGAAAAAATAAATTATTGATGTTCATACTCCAATTTCACAATATCATATATAGTGAAATTCAAGCTTTCCAAGCCTTTCAAATATAGTTTATTAATTTTATATGAATTATAATTGAATTAACACATTAGTTGACCATGAGTATAAGTTGACCGGTGTTCGGAGAGTTTTTTGACCATGTATGAGGAGTGTTTTGATCGTGGACACGAGTGTCCGACACTCTGACGCTTGGGCTTAGTGGAGTGTCAGTGCAATATAGGTGTTGCACTATCATACTCAAAATAAGCATAGACTATTTAACAAACATGTTGTGGCATAAGTAAGACCCTTTAGCCAACGGGTCTAACCTAGTGGAAATGAGCCTTAATTTGCAGACAAGAGGTCTCAGGTTCGAACCCCTATGACATCATTTGTGTGTGTGTGTGAGAGAAATCCCTCTTCCCTCTAATTTAGACTATCGCTTGTACTTTATATATATATATAAAGACCTTTAGTTCAAATGATAAAAAAAAATTAATTTACTTTTGCACCAATAGATAATTTATAAACTTTTATTGCATTCATTTGGGGATTTTACAGTGTACTCTTTTTCCTGGATTTTCTTTCATTTGGGGTTTTTTAAGGCAAGATTTTAACGAGGCTATTATTGCTCCATCACTGGACTCCACTAATGTATTGTTTTGGGCAGTAGTCTTCTTTCATCTCTGTTTTTTGTTTCCTCGTGATTAGTTCATGTTGCGACTTTTTTTAAGCTCTTGCTCCTGACTCACGTTGGTTTTTGGATGTTTTCATCTTCTCCGATGTATACTCTTATGGTATTCTAATAAAGCATCTTTATCAACAAACAAACAAAAAACTTTTATTGCATTCTCAATTTATTTATTTATTTTTTTTTCCGAAACTAAAGTTTATTAGAAACCCACCAAGGTAGAGTAACACATCATAAAAGTGAGACTCAACAAACTGATCTCAGCGGGCATTTCCCCAAAACTAGAATTGGAAAAATTGCTACCCATAAACAAGTTGACCTAATTGGCAAAAAACCTTAGCTGCACCCTGGTCCCTTTTCTCATTGCCGACAACCAACTGCAAGGAAGCTAAGTGGGGGAGGTGGCCACTGCCTTTCCTCCCCTCCGCTCATCTTCCCCTTCCTCTCCTCATCTCCCTTTTTTTTTTCTCTCATCTTTTCCCTTCCTCTTATCCCTTCTTCTCCTTCCCTTCCACTCCCCAGATGGTCTAGATCTGTTTGGATCAAGGTATGTTTTTCTGTTTGTTTTGTTTGGTTGTGTTTGCAGTGTTCTAGGTGACTAGTGTTGTCTCTTAACGGCAGCGACAGTAGTGACGCTGGATTGTGTCTCTCCTCGAGAGAGTTGTGATACCTGGTGGTTAATGTTTTGTCTCTATTTTAACAACGGCAGCATCAACGACGTTGGTGATAATTGATGGGATGTGGTGCTATTCTCTACTCTGCGCCGACCGAAGAACTATGCTTGGTCATAGGAGGTTTTCTTTGTCAAGTTTTGAGTTGAAATGGAGTGCTTCTCATGAGTCCTTTTATTGTTGTTTCTGTGTTCCTCCTTCGTGTTCTCTCATGGTTTCTACTATGGTATGCCTTGCCGTTTGTGAGGGTGTCAAAGAACTATGATTTTGCTCATAAAATGCTTCTTTTGACAGTTAGGATGTTATGTGGTCCTCTCTTGTGGGTTTACTATTGGGGGGGTCCTTTTATGTGGGTCTACTATGTTGGTCTCTAGTTGTGGTTCTTGTCGGAACTCTTTGTGTTAGTTTTCATTTTTGATTTGTTCTTTTATTGTAATTGTCCAAATTGACCTGAATTGGACTCTCTTGTTAGTCCATAACATGTGTGGTACTCTTTCCTCCCTTGGGGTTTGTCTCGTGAGGTTGTCCTAGGAAGGTTTTAACGAGGCCATTGTATTATGTTGCTCTTTGTACGTCTTTGGTTTTATGAATGAATTCTCTTTCTCCCAAAAAACAAAAAAAAACAAAAAACAAAAAACAAAAAAAAAAGATCTCAGCATCAATGCAACAAGGCCAGAGCCCAAATAAAACATTCTCTATTTATTTTGTTATAAGCGACATAAAACATTATTCGTCTTCTGTAGCGTTACGAAAACCTCTCAATTTCATAGGTCTAGCAAATTTGGCCTAATCCTCGACAAAATAATTCTGTGGCGGAGAAGGTAACGACTCGTTTTTGGCGGCAATTTCAAGCCCATAAAATGCGCCTGCTAGATAAGCGTATTCACACCAATTCACATTTTTGAAAAGTAGCTTGTTGCTGCTGCTGGTGATGTTCTTGTTGTATTCCAAGACCGCAAACTTGGCAGCATTTATCACATTTGGATCGTTGGGGTCCAAAAGCTCCCAGGGAGGATGCACTTGATACTCTGTTGTACTTGCAATGGTGACAAAAAGAATAAGCAGTAAGAGCATCTCCAGTGGGGGGTTGTATAATGAGGTTTATGTTAAATATACATCAATTGTGATTGGAATCACCTGCAAAACGATTGTAAATTTACATCACAACCGTGAGATGCAAATTTAGATGCACATGTGCATCCTCTTTTACATCCCTTGCAGGTAGGGCCTACATGAGAAAAAGTGAGAAAATGTGGACAAAAGTGAGCAAAATCAATTATATATCTTTAGATTTACATATTTTTCATTGGAGGAAAAACCATATTTACAACCTCTGGAGGTGTAAAGGGGATGTAAAAGTGGCTTTACACCCTCGAAAATTACACCCACCCACTGTGGATGCTCTAAGGTAAGAGGAAAGCATTTTTTTAGAGAAGACATCTCTTGTTGTAATTGTTGATTTAACAACTCAAGTTTCTGGGATGAGGGAAATCTGACTAGCAAAGCATGGTTCATAGAGATGATTTGAATGCTGGATTGGGTGCATCTTCCAAATTTAAACGACGAATTTTGATGTGTTAAAAGGGAAACTTTTCTTCTTTTTTTTTTGGTCAATAGGAAATTTGCAATGTATGAAAATTTTAATGCATGTAAGAGGAAACTTTAGGATGGATTTGGGGTATGTTCCAAATAAAAAAGATGGGATATCATATGGTGCAATGAACCCAGCCACTTTCGAATACATTTTAAAAAAATGATTTTACTCATTCTTAATATGTACGTATACTATCTTCCTAAAGGAAAGATTATAGAGTACCTTATCACCAGGTAAAAAGTACTCCCATTCCAAATCTGCCATTTGTTAAAATTTAAAACTAATTACAGATGGATATGAAATTATACTTTTACCCCTTTAATAAAATAAAAAATCTTTTTGTTGGTATATTTATGCTATAATTTAATTGTTGCCAACGTTGGATAGTAATCGTCTTTAGTTTTGGCAAACGTGCAGACCAATTTAAACATCTTTGATCTGACATTTTTTGATATCTAGCTTTGATCTGACTTTTTCTGATGTCTAGCTTTGCTCTGACTTGATTTCTTTTACTGTGATCATATTTACTACATTAACTTTTGAATCCCATGGTGGATGCATGAACTGCAGAGTGTTCCACAATAGAAACAAAAGTAGATTATACAAACTAATAAGTTGGTCAGATAAGACAAGGGTCATTGAAAATAAAGACCAATCAATTAGCACAGACAGACACTAATCCTTAAAAACATCATGCCTCCAATTCTCATTCTAATTTTTGTTCCAAACTTTCAACCCTAGTATCACAAATTCACAATAAAATGTCTGCACAAACAAAAAGATGGCTTCTTGGCTATCAACCAAGGCTTTCACATGGTTTTTTTTCCCCCTTTTACGGGGATGAAAACAACCCGTATACATGTACTTCACTTATCTGTGAGTATATTGGCTAGACTGTCCCCTGTATACCTCATCTATACATTTATAATGAGAGGAAAATGATTTTATACGCATTTATCTAATTACTGACTGACGGTAGTAGCTTCATACACATTGTTTCAAGGGTGAAGACGGTATCCAAGAGCAACACTGATAAGCGCCACCATACAAACAAATAGTAGAGGAAACCCAACTTGGACTCTTTTCACACTCGCCCCCCTTTGGTTCAGTTGTGCCTGCAATAAAAGTACATAACAATTTCATGAATAAGAGTTTCAATAAGGTGCAAATACAAGTGCGCAGTGAGAGAGGGGTTAGCATAACCAAAGAGTTGAGCACACAAATTAAAGCACTGCCTCATTTTTAAAAGGAACATATTTCTGCATGCAAATTACAGGAAATTTAAAAGATAAACCATTTCATCCTCAATATAAACCCCAAGTAGGCAATTTAAAGTAGATGTTCAACAAAAGAAAACCTAGAGAGCGGTTGGATGAACACAGTAACAAACCAGAAATAGAACTTCAATGCACTTAAATGCTCAAACCATTGTAACATTGGATTATCCAAGCCTTAGACAGCCAATAACCACAAAAACCAAACAATTCAGACCTCGGCAGAAACTCATCCCTAGACAAACAACAAAACTACCGGAAAAGAAAAGGATGGGGTGCAAGAAATTACTAATTGCTCCTGTAATTTTTTTCTCTCCTGAATGCTTGAACTCCTCTCCTCTGTTAGCTTTAAAATAGTAACTTCAGCCTGGAAAAAGAAGTAAAAAATAAAAAGAAAAGGAGCTTGGTTAATATTATATTTTGACAACCATCCAAGTAGTGTATCAGACAAATAACCAATCAGCAAAATTTTAGCATAATTAAGAGGTATACTGCTAGAGTCCAGTTTCTACATGCAAATTACAGACAAAGAATAAGAACCACAACAATTGTATCATAAATTTGGAAAGAAAATTATGCAAAGACCAAAACCTGGCTCAGCTTTAATTCAAGTTCATTTAGCTTTGATTTTATCTGCTGAATATCTTTAACCAACTTCAAGTCTTCCACAATCTTTTCTGCATTCAACTCCACATCTCTTGCTAGTTTCAATTCCACAGCCTTTGATGGTTTCAACTCCACAGCCTTTGATGGTTTCAACTCCACATCCTTTGTTGGTTTCAACTCCACATCTTTTGCTGGTCTCAACTCCACATCTTTTTCTGGTCTCAACTCCACATCCTTTTCTGGTCTCAACTCCACATCCTTTGCTGGTTTCAACTCAACATCGTTTGCTGGTTTCAACTCAACATCCTTTGCTGGTTTCAACTCCACAACCTTTGCAGGTTTGAACTCCTCACCCTTTGCTGGTTTCAACTCCACATCCTTTGCTGGTTTCAACTCAGCATCCGTTATTGGCTTGGACTCCTTACTATTAACAGATGTGAACTTTGCATCCTTTGTAACCTGCTTCATTTAAGAACCACAAAATGACGTTACGTAAGTGAATTCAGCATACTTGCATGATGGAATTGAACCACATAACAATACATCAAGAAACTGTTCCTGAAGGTGCAAAGCCATGCTTCCTAAAAAAATTTACTCAACTGTGTTGTCATAATTAACATATACCTTTCCCTAAGTGATAATGCAATGCTCCTGGAGAAAATGAGAATGATAGAATAAACATAGAATGCAAAATGTTATAACAAGACCAATTAAAGTTTGTAACATTGTGACGTAAGAAGAGTTTCTCTAACCATGTTCTGTTGAGGGAGGATTGCAACCCCGCCAAATACTTGATCTTTCAAAGCTTCATGCCCCAGCCCCTGCTTCAAGTCTACCTTGATTGGTGACAGCATTGGTGAGTTGGGTGGACTAATAAGGGTTACTCTTAGCTTTTTCTCTTCAATGTACTTGCCATCATCTTTAGCAAACTGTAAATGAAAAAAATGAGAAACGAATACAAAATCTTAAAACAACAATTAACAATACTAGAAAATGAGAAACAAATATAAAATCTTAAGGCCAACAACAATTATCAAGACTAGAAAATGAAAAACGAATACAAAATCTTAAGGCCAACAACAATTACCAAGACTAGAAAATGAGAAATGAATATAAATCTTAAGGCCAACAACAATTATCAAGACTAGAAAATGAGAAACGAACACAAAACCTTAAGGCCAACAACAATTACCAAGACTTACCATGCTAGCTGTAATATCCTCATCAGTTGTCCCAGAAGAAACAATTGTGCTTTGGATTAAGAACTTATCTCTGCATTCCATATCAGGTGGAGCTGCCCTTGGAGCTTGCATTGTAACTATGTTGATAGTCAGAGTCAAAATTGTTAAACAAGACTGATTAAAGGAGAAAACAATCAGAAAATAGACTGCAGAGTAAGACCAAACAAATGATTCCATTACAAATCTATCTAAAGCAGATAATTGCAATGGTACTTTACTCTGTCCATGAGGAGAGAGCAGAGTAAAAATGTCAAAGTGCAACCCCAGTATAGCATATCATGATTCATAAAACAATAATTTTTTTTTTTCTTCTATCACTTAAGCCAAAAATCCAGAAGTGGAACTTAAGCTTGAAATTTCATCCTTCTGTACACGTTGATGAAGAAATGCTTACATGCAAAATCAAACATCAGTACACACTCACAATTTACTAGGTGAGATAAATGAAAAGGCATACCTGAAAATTCAAAAGTAGATTTTGGTAAGATAACACCAACATTTGGTCGCACACAGTATTTCTTAGGGGATGTAGTTTTAACCTGCCAATGTCATTGCTAAGTTACATTTCCATCTAGCATTTCATCATCCTGAATAAATTGCACACACACACACACACACACACACACACACACACACACAATTCAATAATTTGGAAAACAAATAAATGCAGTGCGCACCTTAAAAGCAACATGGCGGTTGGTCATGTTCGTTAGCGTAACTGAGCATGAGCTTTGCTTCTTCAATTCAACTATGAAAACAATTACACCGTCAGTTTACAATTCCCAAGTAATTGGTAAACTAAAACATATCCTATTTCAATTCCAATATTACCACAGCCCAGCAATACAATGTTTACATCTAGCTATGTAACAGTAACCGTTTGCAGGTACAGATTAACAAGAATCTGCACTAATCTGTTCAATATTCATAGTTTCAAAACCAATGCTCCATTCGGTACGGAAAAACTAGAGAAGAGCTAAACTCATAAATAGAAGGCAAACAGTTAAATGATTAAAAGAAGAACTAACAAAAAATAAAAATTACCGCTACATTTTAGGTCCAACTATGCGGGTCAACTAAACGAAATCAGCAAACCAACAACACCAAAACGTAATAAATTCCAAAGATGATTGTTGTGGCGATCGCAAAGATACCAGATCATAAAGAAAATGATTAGCATTGACCATCTACCAAAAACGAACTTACATAAGAATTTCAATTCTTTGGGCTGAATCTCCAAAATTTGCGTACTCATTGTTATCTCAACTTCACAACAATCCAACGCTAGATACTGATATCCAAATCTCCTTTTTCACTGCGTAGCAATGAAATGTTCAAAATATATTTAGAACTTAAAAATCCGTACACAATGCTCATAATATGTTGGTGACTGACACACCGTTTGGTTGATGAGAAAATCTTAGAAATGAAAACATAGTAATTGAGTATATGACTCAAATTATTCAATCCTTGGGACCCAGTAATATTAATTAACGAAAATAAGAGAGAGACAGAGATGAGGAAAAAGAAAACCAAAAGTAGTAAAAAGTTTCATGCACTAGATCCGAAAACCAAAAGAAGAGAATCATGATAAAGTTGTCGGAAAATCAGAATCAATTAATTTCCATTCCCGCTTTTCTCAGCAACCAAACACAACACAGACCAAAGATCAAAACACTAACACCGGGTTGAGAGTTTGACTCTTTTCTCAACTCGTACCGTCAAAACTCGTCACCGGAACGACGACGTGATTATTATTATTTTTTCTCAAAAACAAAGAACCAGCTCAACAGTGTTTCAGGTTCAGTCTAGACGAACTCAACTCAATTCCGAGTCCTTCCCCAAAACACAAAAAACAAGCAGAGGAAAACGAGCTGAAAAGGGACGACGCCGTTTATCGCGTCTTCTTCTGAAGAGAATAGTGCTCAGAATACTGAGTGGGGATGAACTTCAGAGACGACGACGTTTGGATCAGAGGGAAGAGAAAACTTTTACCTGTTTGGACAGAGAGAACCGGAGAGGAGCTGAAATGGCGTGGAAATGCCGCGTTTGGATGAATATAATAGAATAGAGAGGGAAAGTTTGATAGAATCGATAAAGTCAAGCCCTAGATTCTAGAGAGAGAGTATGCGTTTGGTGGCCTGAAACATTACAGTGCTAATATATTGACGGGAGAAAGTGAAAGGCAACTAACCAAATCTGCTGCTGGTGGCGTTAGTTGTACCCGCCGTTAGGAGTTTGGACGACCCGCCTTTCTCCAATGGTCGGGTTTTATGGAATACGGGTCCCTCTTTCTTGATATTTGCCCCTGTCTCACTCGGGCGAGTTTAAATACGGGCCGAAGCCCAAATAAACAAAAAAGACTAACTGAGCCCTTCTTACGCCGTCAGATTCCAAAACGCCATAAGGGAGAGTCAAACAAGTGCAGGCCCAATGATTCCTTCTTCATTTCGTTGCAAAATATTATGTATTTAAATTTCATGAAGGATAATTTGCTGTATTGTTGAATCAAATAAAAATAAACTTATGAAGGGGCATAAATAGAGAGGATTGATTTGAATAAAAATAAATAAATAAATATAGGGGATTGATACAATTTATGTGTGCGTGTATAAAAGTGTAATTAGAGATCAAAATCAGATGTTTAGTTATAACTAACTCCTTGGCACACTTGTGTCTATTGGTTTTTTTAATTACATAATTAAGGGCTTATTTGGGAGTGATTTTGGATAGCCCAAAAATCACTTATATGAAGAATCACTTCTTCATATAATCACTTTAAGTTATTTTAAGTGATTTTATGAAGAAGCACATGAGAGCTGCTTCTCCCTTAAATCACTTAAAATAACTTAAAGTTATTATATAGAGAAGCACGTGGGAGGTTCTTCTTCCCAAAATTGATTTTGGCCTATCCAGAATCACTTCCAAACAAGCTCTAAGAAAGATAAAATGGGTTGTTACATAAAAATAAGACCAATGTTCTGATTTGTTTTTTTTATGTTAAATTTTGTTAATAAAAAAAAAGTATAAATTGACTATATAATCCTCATTCATTTAATATTTTCACTTCTTAATATTATTACTAATCAAGAGTAATTTTTTGGTATTTTGAATGTTTCGCCATTCTCCGTATATGCTTTATATATATAGATTTCTATAATATGCAAAGAGAAATTGAAGAAAACCTAAGGAACTAGGAATGCAATAGCAAAATTATATTAAGGAACCAAATTACACGTAAATTTCATTAACATAAACAATTAAAATTCTAATGATATGTTTAGTACAAGTGATTACGTGAGGGAGGATTTACACAAATATTTATTAAGTGCTTAGGGGTTTTGAATCTCTATCCACATTGGTGCATTCTAATGATATGTTTAAAAGTTGTTATGTTATCTTTCAAGTCTCCTCAAATCTGAAAATCATTGTACCGCCAATGTTGGCCCATAAGGCCCACTAAGTCAAAAGCGTTTATAGCCCAAAAGCGTTTATGAACAGTCACTGCGTCTTCCAGTTTCTATTTGTTCGGTTCTTCAGTTCACTCTCTCTCTTTCTCTCACTTTTATGGTACACGTGTCAAGCAGGGAAGTCCTATTAGAAAACTAAGACAGGTATAAATACCCACCAGCCAACGACCTCTCTGTCATCCTCCTCGATTTCGCCGTCTCTCACCCTCCCTCTCTTCCTGCAATTTGATCTCACCAGGATCCCATCAATGGCCGCCATCTCAGGAGCTTCTTCGATCTCCCTCCGCTCTACTCCGCCTCGCTCTCATCAAAATCTCGTAATCCCAGTCTATTGTCATCATTTACCATTTCTCTGCTTCATTTTTTCCTTTTGAATATTTTTATATAGTTTAATTGCCAGTGATTTTTAATTTTAGATAGAATTATTGAATTTGGTGCCATTTATTTTTTTTTTAAATTTTCATTTGCCTTATTTTTTACTGGTTGGTTGCTGATAAAATTCAGTGATGTTACCTAATGCTACTGTTGAGATTTTACAAGAATTTGGATAATTTATTTTTTCTTATTGTACCCAACTACCCATCGATTCATCTATTGCTTTACTAAATTTCAATGGGATTTAGGTAGGGGTTTTTTTGGGGGGAGGGTGGGTGCGTTTGAAACAAACAACTTATTGAACTCTATTGGTATGCTCTCTTTGATTTGAATATGAACTGAAGCATTCATGGTTGAACAGGCATTGTCCAGGACTAATGGTTTGAGGTCAATTTCACTTTCTGATTACGGAAGAAGTTCCCTTTCTTTCGGGTTGCAGCAACGTTCAATACGCCTTTCTGTTTCCTGCGCTGTATGTATTTTTATATCATAAGCTGAGAGCCTTTCTTTGTTTCATTTATTCACAAGTCTCAAATCTTGTAAAAACTAAATGCCTAATAATATATCGATAATCATCGTTAATGTTAAATGTCCTTGAGCAGGCCAAGCAAGAAACAGTGGAAAAGGTGTGTACGATAGTAAGAAAGCAACTTGCATTACCAGATGACTCTGCAGTTACCGGCGAGTCAAAATTTGCAGTTCTTGGAGCTGATTCTCTTGATACGGTAAATTCAATATTTGTTAAGATGCTACTTACCATTTTCTTTATCCTGCATTGTTTGTCTTCCTATAAGCATGCGGCTTTTGTTTGCTAGAGATGGGGCATTGATTGGTACATTATATTGGTTCATTTGTCTTCCCTTGGATTTCTTGTTAGCAGGAGATATATTTTATAAAATAGAAAAACTGATACTGAAACGGATTGAAAAGTGAAGATATAATGTTTGTTGTTTGATTTGATCCATAAAGAGTGAAGAAATAGGAACTGTTGGGATGTTTGTTGGTACCAGGATACCAGCTTTTGTAATTCTCTTGCTTTCAACAATGTTAGTGGCTAGAATTCATTTTGGTTTTGTCTACCCATGTTAAGTGTTTCATTTGGTGTAGTTGTCATGTTGATGTAAAACGGCATGCAGGTTGAGATTGTGATGGGACTTGAGGAGGAATTTGGTATTAGCGTGGAAGAGGATAGTGCTCAGAGCATTGCAACAGTGCAGGATGCTGCCGATCTTATTGAGAAGCTCATTGAGAAAAACAAGGCTTAGAGATAGTAATCAAAGCAAGAGTCCGCCTGCCTATTCACTTCTTAGCCTGCTTTAGACTAGTTGAGTTGCTAAATATGAAATTATGAATTTACTAAGTTGCGTTTCTTTGTTTGTTTTTTTCAATTATATATTTTTAATTATATTTTTCTAGACGCCTATTTTAAAAGGTTTTGTTTCCTCCAGCAAATTAAATGTTGCTTCCATGAGCTAGTATTGGAAAGAAAAAAAATGCAATAGCTAATTACTGTAATCCCAGTATTACAGTCTCATCGTAAATTTTTGCTGAAATTTGAAGATGATAAAACAATTTAGATGATTATATGCTGTCGTAAGTTGATTACAATTACTATTTCTCATTGTAAAATACAGAACTTGGGAATACATCTGACCAACTAATTTATTTTGAAAATAAAAAAGACCAGTTAAGTTCGTTTCTTTACAGGCATGCATGCATTCAAAATGTCGATGCCTCAACATACATAAACCTGCATACTCAAGGCAGTGATGGTGGTATAAGTCTTAGAAATACAATTTTCATTATTTTAGACTGAAAAAGCAACCCAAGATACAGTATGACAAAAGATTCATTCAAGATACAGCATGACAAAAGATTCATTCAAGATACAGTATTGACTTCTATATACAGCGAGTGCGGTGACCAAATCATCTTGTGATCAAGTGTTACTGCATCACTCCCAATCAGCATCAAAGAAACCAGCATCTTTCATCTCTGAATAATACACATTCTCCAAATGTAGATCTTCCTCCTGTTTTCATCCAAAGTACAATTACCAATTGGGAAAATAAAACAAAATAACACTACCACTATCTTAAAAAGAAAAACACAAAGTCACAAATACCTGGAAGAAGTCTGCCAGAAATGTTACATACAAAAGAGGAAGATAAAGGGCATGATAACAGACAACAGTGGCACCATAGAGCCTGCAAATAAAAATTTGAGAAATATTTAAAGCAGTACTTTAATATTTGAATAAAATAATGGTCAAATGGAAACTTCAGATCAAAGACCAATCTACACACATACCAAAACCCAAATCCAGCCCCATTTCCAGTAAGCCCGCAAGCAAACAGGGCTAGTACGTTCAACATAAACATGACCGCAGTATACTTGTAGAATGCAGGTCTTGCTGTAGAACAAGAACAAAGACATCAAAAGTTTGTTCTATTAGACAGCTATGAAATTGATGTAAACATCATATGAACTTACCTGGTAACCTTTCTCTCCACTTGGAATGGTACATGAACAATATGAAGCCATAAATTGCAGTAATCACTAGCCTGTGGACAACCCACAAGTCCCACTTCATCCGATCTGTACGATCTTTGTTGTCAACGAATAATGGAATTCCAAATCCAAATAGATAGATTGCCTGGAAGAGACACAATATGAAATTATAAGTCCATTATGTACCATGATAATGCTTCATGTGAACAAAATAAGCATGTCAAAGGAATTAGCAAATTGCATTGGGTCAATCACCCTACAACTACAAGTTGGGAGCTAAGAGTTCTGGCATATGCCACTAGCAGAAAAGGAGCGAGAATGAAAGTCCATGCTACCTCCACAGTCTCATATTCATATTCTAGAAGTAACTGGCAAGCATAGCTAGCTCTGAATGGTGAAAATCCATTTTGAGAAAAACAAGACTGATACCTTGAGAAGTATATCCAAAACAACAAGGACCCCTGAGACAACGAAAGTCCGTGTCAAAGCTTCCAGTCCACTTGCATAATTCCCTTGGATCAAAAATGCCAGCAAGCTTACTTCCAAAAATAGCATCCCGGAGGTTGTGAACAAAGATAAGAAATTCCAGGCTAGTTCTTTTCCAGGAGTGCACTCCCATGCCTGCGCCAAAGAAGTGACAATTCAACCGGATCTTAGCAAAATTGTCAAGAAATGCCTCACAAGGAGAAGTTTAGACATAAACTACGATTTGAATACACAAAACTTGAATAACCGTTATTCCCCACCTCAAATACAGCTACCAAAACAATTCAAAATACCCAAACAGCAATCATTTTCATATTATTCAGAGTAATTTATGTTATCTACAATTTACCTTTGAAAAGCACACGAAATTTCCATAACCAAATATCCTTCACACTTTATTGCAGCAATTATAACCAAAGGATCGTTAAGAAAATCCAAAACAATGATCACAGGAACGGTCTAACATTAATAATCTAGAACCTTAAATTTTAGCTACAACCATTCTACTATTCAGCTTAAAGGTTCAAGGTAAAATGAAGGATCAAGGCAAAGCTACAAACTTCAAAAGGGGAAAGAGCCACGAACCTGTAAACAGCACCAAGCAAGATTGAGCAAGCTAACAAGCCAAAGGCACCCATAGTACGCAATCATAATATAAGACCGGCCATGAGAGAGCTTCGAGAAGCTTTTCCTTGCTTGATAGGCCAAGTACAGGACGAAAAGAAGCGAGGGTACAATTAGAGCGACATTGTGAAAAGCCCCATGGCACTCACCAAGCCAGCTGTAGAATCGGGAACCCGAAGCCCCTTCGCCTAGAGTTGAATTTGAGCCCAGGGAAAGTGAAATTGGGAGTCCAGGTTGTGAGGGAGCCTCTTGAAGAGCTCGCATTTTTTAATTCTGGGACAAAACAACCCTAATTTCAGTGACCCTAAGAGCGATTTGGGGGTTCAACTCGAAAACCCTAACCCTAGATAATGGGTGTGGTGGAAAAGGGGGATCCTTTATGCACTTGGGTGTACAAGGAAATAGCAGAGTCCACTTCTTCACCTGCTTCTTTACGATTGGTCAGAAGCGACGACTGGAGGTTTGGACGTAAAGCTTGGCGGGTTTAGGGACAAGCAGTACAACCCGATATACTTTATTCGGATTTTTTCTACCCGACTTTTAGATTTCTATTATTATTAAAGCAAAATATCTTCTTTTTTATTTTCTTTGCCAAGAAGAAAAATACCATTAAAAGAGAGAGTGGGCCAAATCTGTTGTTATTGCTGTCTTTCTTTTTCTCTTTTCTTTAAATTTTTTTTTTATTATTTATTTATAGAAAATCTGCTGTTATTTAAGTGACAAAGAAAGCTACCAACACTTGAAGAAATTTCGGATTATAGTAAAGAATTTTTGGTTTTTTTAAGGATATTTCCTATTGAAAGGGGGCGATAGTATACTAAACTCACATATATTATACGGATACTAGGACTCAAACCTAGGATCTTTCCTCGGGGAGCAATTGCTCCAAACCACTAGTCCTCTGCAAAGATTTTGTGTTAGATAGTTTGACATGGTATTTTTTTTTAATAACATGGTATATTAGTAAATTGTCAAATATTTAGCACCAAACGATGATACTAGCACCAAATTCGAATTGTTACTTAGCACCAAAGATCAGGGGCGGGTATGATATTTCATAATCTTGAGGGAAAGTTTTCAAAAAAAAATAACCGTTACTGATTCAAACCAAACGTGTTGTAATGAACGCCAAAAGCTCTAATTTTTCTCCCTCCGTGCCTTAATTTTCGGATCATTTCCTTTGAAAACTCCAGAATTCCTACAAGGTTGGATTTTTGATTCAGTAGGATTTCATTGAAGAAAGCTAACTTTGGATTAAAAAGCTGTACAATTTTACTGGGTTTGAAAAAGTCTTATGAAATCTCCTTTGAATTAATTCTGGGATAATGTGATATTATTGAGTTTTCTTGTGTTACAAGCAATGGCATCCCATTAAGGCAAGGAATTTGAGGCACTAGAACTGCATTTGCCTTGAACAAATCCACCGGAGCAGGTTTCTTTCTGCTAAAGATAAAGAATTCAACTTTTGTTTGTCTCTTGCTGTATGTGTATGTATTTGCCTTGGTAATTTTTCTTGGTGTTCATCAAATTTCAATGGCAGTGGGGCGGCAGTAGCCATGGATCGAATGAGGCCGGTGTATGTCAGGCAGAAGAGCGGTGGCAACACCCCCGGACCACCAACCTCTCCAATGATGTCGCCAATGCACCACCATGGGAGGTCGGGGTCGGTTGGAATGGGGGGTGCCAAGAAAGCGCAGCACACGAAAGCTGCGGCTCAAAGACTTGCACATGTGATGGCCAATAAACCAACTGAGGACGACGATGAGGACGACGATGACCTTTCTTATGATCTTAGCAGCTTGTCAAGCAGCACAGGGAGCATCGGACTTGCCGGTGGAAGATCAATGCGCCCTCGCTCCCCAATGGTAATGGGCTTGTGGGTAATGTTCTCTTGCCAGACTTTGATATTAATGAATTTAACCGTTCAGATTCACAGTCTGACAAGAGAACGTTTACGAACACTTATATTTTTAATGTGTTGTTATATTTTTATGAACATCATACTTGGTTGAATTGAAACCTAAATGTCGTTGTGCTACTATTAGTCAGTTCGTACTGTTCAAGATCAACCTACATCTACACGCACAACACCGGGTGGCCGATCATCTCAATCTGTCAATCCTGTGGAACAGCCATCTTCAACTCATTCAACACCAGCTAGCAGATCATATCAATCCTTAAACCAAGCAGAACAACAATCATCTGCTCATTCAACGCCAGCAAGCCGACCCTTTCAATCCATCAACACTAAATCCACCAACTCTGCTGCCGAACAACCACATTCTCTTCGTTCTTCGATAGCTACTAGACCATCGCAGCCGTCTAGTTCCAACGAACAACCTACCTCTGCTCGTTCTATGTCAGCCATGAACTCTGTAGAACAACCACATTCTATTCGTTCTGGCATGGCTGCAACTCGATCATCTCAGCCTACCAACTCTGTCGAACAACCTAGCTCTGCTCGGTCTATGTCAGCCATGAACTCTGTAGAACAACCATATTCTATCCGTTCTGGCATCGCTACTCGATCAAATCAGCCTACTAACTCTGTGGAACAACCTACCTCTGCTCGTTCTTTAGCCGCTGCTCGTCTACAATTAGGAACCAAGCCAGTCCACATGGTACCAGCTAGTGTACCTATATCACTTAGGCCACCCTCTTCTGCAGATGGTCCAGTTGATAATCGGAGAGAGCCAGTACCTATATCACTTAGGCCACCATCTACTGCCATTCTATCAGAAGCTGCTGCAGTTGACAATCGGAGAGATAAAAGGTATCAAGCTTTCAAATGTGTACTACTTTGTGAATCATCATCTCAATTCTTTATTTATTTCTTTTGGTATTCTGTTGTTCCATTTTTTCTTTTCTTGGGGAGGGGTTGAAGGGTTAATGTTGTAACCTTGCAATGTCATTTTTCTTTTTGCAAGTCCAGATTATGTTATATGGCTTTTCCAATTAATATGGCCTTTGAAGACAAACATGCTTTAGATAACTCAGAAATCAAAGTTTTGTTTCTAGATAGACTTGAACTCTATGGGACGATTGTTCGATCTTGGAACAATTACAGCAGAAATCTCCTGTTTACTCATACATGATTTTATGAGAGAGACTCAACATAGTAGCTCATGTTTCGATTTTGTTGTTGCTTTGATATAAAGTAGTTCTTTAATGTGGTTTGTTTCAATTCCGTTTAACAAGTATGTCTTATATCTAATCCTTTCTAGCTCTGGTCAATGAGCAGGTTGTCTTTGGATTTAGGCAGTTTAAACATGAGAGAAACTAGGACTCAGCGTTCTTCTGCTTTACAAGATGAGGTATGTAGTTACCTGTGTTTTATTACAACTTATGGACACTGCTGTGACATCTTTCGTCTCCTTTTTTTTTCTTGTTTAGAACACTGTTAGTTATATTATAAGTTAATAGACTTTAAATTTTAAGTTCATAGGCGAAAACTAGAAAATTGAAAAGGAAAAGTTATCAAATTGAGACTCAACTGATGAAGTGTAAATTTCATTGCAGCTTGACATGCTACAGGAAGAAAATGAAAGTTTACTTGAAAAGGTGATGCCAATGCATTTTTTTCTCTATAAATAATGTCAAATTGTTTGAATTTGGAAAATAAGCTTTTCCAGACCTAGTTAACCATCAGAAAGTGCTGCAATAGACATCTTCAGTTGATCCAATTTAATATAGTGCTCTCTCTTGGACATTGCTATTGCAGCACCAACTAAGCACAAGGTTTGCATTTTGGGAAATATGAAAGAGATCCACTCGTGTAAATACATTTTTGATAATTTGATACTGTTATCATATTTGTTTTTGGCACTCCATTTTGATATGTGCTTCCCCAGCTTCGACTTGCAGAAGAGAGGTATGAGGAAACAGAGGCAAGAGCTCGACAGCTCGAGCAACAGGTAATGTTTTATACTTATAAACTATCAGTTTTATTGGTTCATACACTTTTTTTCTCATACTGTAGTCGTATCTAATTGTTTGTATGTTCTTTAGGTTGCTACTCTTGGAGAAGGTGTAACATTAGAAGCCCGTCTTCTAAGCAGGCAAGCCTCAAAGTTCTCATGTATTTGTATTTCCAGATTGATTATTTAGAGGATGCTAATTTTCATTTGCTTGTCTTCAGAAAGGAGGCAGCACTGCAGCAAAGGGAGGTGTGTGTTTCAACATATCATTCATATACCTACACCGTTACACAGCACATGTACTATGTATGTGTATGCATACATAGCACATGTCACTAACTTTATTAACATTAATTTGTGCATATTGTCTTTGAAATGCTTTGGTTTTTAGACAGTATCATTCTCTATCTGGTCTAATTCAAGTTGATTGAAATATAACCTCACCATGAGTTAGAACATGTTCCTCACAGGCTGCTTTGAGATTGGCTGCACAAACTCATGGCGGCAGTGGTGGCGGTAGTGGTAGAAATGATGAAGCAGAGTATGAACTGAAATCGCTTCGGATTATGACTCAAAGAATGATACTTACTCGCGAAGAGATGGTTTGTTCTCAATTTTTTAGCTCATATTTATCCGTTCTTGTTTCGCCTTTTTTACATGATTTTCAGTGTTTTTATCTTAGGAAGAGGTGGTCTTGAAGAGATCTTGGCTTGCTCGGTACTGGAGTTTATGTGTTGAACACGGTAAGTCGTTAAGTAATAAATTCCAAGATGCATTTGTGTTCTTGAAAAATTCCTCAGGAGGTGAAACATATCATTTGCATTTCTTTACTAAACATATTTTGCATCCAATTGCATTGCATCTAATGGGAAGTAGAGTATTTTGGCAGGTATTCATGCTGAGATTGCCACATCAAGATATGAATTCTGGTCAGCTCTTGCTCCTCTTCCTGTTGAAGCTGTTTTAGCTGCTGGAGAGAAAGCTAAGGAGGAGATAGGTAAGTTGAGTGCCTCAATCTTTATTGTTTCTTCTGTATGTTTGTCTTTGCCTTCTCTATTTGAAGGATGATATTGAATTTTTTCATTAATTCAATTCTGTTCAGAACACAACGATCTAGATATAGATGAAAGAGAAGATAGTCCACGCAATTTGAATGAACTCTCGGGAGAGAGAAACATCGAGAGCATGCTTTTAGTGGAGAAAGGTCTGCGCGAAATAGCTTCATTGAAGGTTCTCTTCTGCATTCTTTTCTGCAACCCTGTTAGTCTGGATGCTGAAAAAGGGTTATGTTCACTGCTATACTTGTAGACCTGCATGTTGACTATTTTCTTATTAGCAAATAAGTTAATAAAACAGAAAACAAAACTTGTCTTTGAATTGATCTGTAGATTTGCATAGCAATGACCAGTTTTAGTGTAATTATCTCAAAGGTAGAGGATGCAGTGGCGCTGGCGATGGCTCAACATCGACGACCCAGTTCAATGAAAACTGGTCTATCAGGTGAAGGGGTTCTTGATTTGCAATTGAATGATTCATTTTAATCAATATCAGACCATGTGTATGTGCATTGTGTACAAATGATTATTTCAAGTGACATTAGCTGTGTGCAAAAGTAAACCAAAAGGATCAAATAAACCAACAGAACCAAAACTGTCCACTCCATATGGGGCTAAGTGGAAGAGTAAACTAAGTGAAACATCATGATAGTTGGCTGATGACCTTCTTCCTCCATGCATGTAGAGTTGAAGCTACCAATTGATGGACAGTTTGAAGCATTTGGTAAGATTTTATCCCAAAAAACATAATTTATAATAACTTAATCTTCTGACATAAGCCATGCCCTGAGTTGTTGATAAATGCGTTTGATTTCAGAACTAAGCAAAGAGGAGTCTGAAGATGTGCTTTTCAAGCAGGTAATTTATGACACCTTTTGCCTTCTTATTTTCGATAAAGTGTAAATATTTGTGTGAAAAATGCCATTTCTTTTGCTGGTTTGAGTTGTTTGTAGGCATGGCTTGCATATTTCTGGAGAAGAGCCAAAAATCATGGGGTGGAAGCAGATATAGCAGATGAGCGTTTGCAATTCTGGATCAACCACAACTCCAAATCACCCACCACTTCACATGACGCAGTTGACGGTGCATGCTCTTTCTTTCTAAGCTCTCTCTAATCATATTCTTTGTCTTATGAAATGCTTTGGTTATAAAGATTGGAACTTGCCATTGTAGGTATTTTGCTCTCTCTCTCTCTCTCTCTCTCTCTCTTTAACATGACAAATAGGGTATGAGCTTAAAGCCTTAAATTTGATATGCAGTTGAGCGTGGCCTTCTGGAGCTGAGGACGTTGGGCATTGAAACCCAGTTGTGGAGAGAATCTCGCAAGTGGCTTGAGCATGATTCGATGCATAGAGCCCGAAGTCTGTCTGATTTCTGATAAAAAAGTTGGAGGCAGGCCTTCTTCATTGATATAATCTCTTCTCCTTCCTTGGAATAGATTCATTTTTGTACAAGTTTTCTGGTGTGGAGAAAACCTAGCTAAAAGGAAACACCATATAGTATTTAACCATTTATTCATATGGTGTGGCAAAATACAGATTAAAGTGAAGACTTTCTTTATATAATGGATCATGTACTCTCTCTGTAGCTATGTTCCAACAGGGCACACCTTACCCATCATGGGCAGGGAGCAACTAACATTTTCTCCACCTACCTATACCCTCCACTTCTTGGGTTAACCTTGAGGGCTAAGATCTTTTACCATTTTTAGCTAATTCCTTTAGCAAACCCTAAATCATAAACCACCAAGATGTATTTTTTCGCTTACTTATCAAAATAAACAAAATACGTTTTTCTATGTATTATAGATTTCTTACTTTATTTTGTCTTGTTATTATTACAGAGGGAGTCCAGTTCTTGACCTAATCAAATTCTGACCCATTTCCCCACCTACCCTCGCCACTTTAGCTCATTCCAAGGACTTAAATTTAACTATTTAGCTAATTACTTCACCTATATAAATAGCGTATTACTACTGGAACTTCAAGTACTTGAGTGCATCATTAAATTTCGTATATACTATATACGTATCTTATACATTCCTGCTATCTAATTGCTAATTCAAAAAGACATGGACAAGTCTTCCTCAAAACTGGCTCTTCTGGTTGTGCTCATGATCATTGCATCTGGTAAAATCTATCATTCTCGTCGTTTCGCCATACTTGATGTCTAAAATTAAATTAAATTGGATAACTCCCAAGATTCAATATCAACTAATGTCACAATATTCTACTCATTATATAAGTAAATAAATAATTAATTATTGACAGGTTCAGAGCTATGTGCTGAAGCAAAAAACGTCACAATAATAGATCCTTCTTGCCCCTACGATTCAGAATGCATGAATTTTTGGTGTGATTACCCCAGAGAAGAGGCGCGTCCCATATACATAATACATGCATTGTTTGCCTACATGTATACATTAGTAGAAGATGTTTTAGGGAATTTTCAGAATCAGAAATATGTTTTTTACAATGTTTTATTTTCTAGAGGTAATGACCATATTAATCATTTACAACTTTTGCTTACCAACAAACAACAATGATGCAACTTGAATTCATACTTTTCCGGAGAACAAATTTTTGTATTCAACCTTGAAATGCGTCCTTTTTGTCTCTGGATAAGATATATATATATGAACAAACACATGAACGCTTGAAAACTCATACATTACATACTTACCTCTCTTTCCCACGTGAGATGGCCCTATCACCTAATGCCACCACCATTTTCATGTCGTTTTCTTTTTAATTGAATAGGTTTTATTGTCGTGTAGCTGAGATAGGCTTCAACTTCAAGCCTGCATGAACTTCAGCCCACGTCAAACTAAGCCTAGCCCACCCAATTACTGTGAATTTCCCATTTTGCCCCAACGTGGGTAGGTGACGGTTGATTCTAGAATCATCTCACTACCGGCTCCCTACGCGTCTCACTATAGACTGGCTCTTAATCGCACACCAGTAGCTTAAAAAGGGTCAAGCACATCGGCATAACATCCGATTCAGTTCAGATTGGTTCTTCTAAATCACCACCGTCTTTCTCTGCTCTCTTTCTTTGTTTCTCTCTAAGGGGTGTTCTGAGGTAAAGCTCAATTCTTTCCTATCTGGTAACTTCAAATTTTCAGCCTTTTCTTTTTCTTGCTGAACAAAATTACATTTTTGTGATATGGGTTTGATTCTTTTATCTAAACGTTGTGCACAATAGCTCCGTTTGGATTTTAACTATTTATTATTGTAATTGTAGTTCGACTTTCTTGATGATCTTAAAGATCTGCCTTTTATTCTTCATAATATGCCAAATGTTTTTTTTTTCAATTTCCTGTCATTTTTTATTTCTTATTAAGAATTTGACGACTGTGACTGAGCTTGAATTCTTAATTATCTACTTGGATTTAGTGTTTTTATTGTTTGTCTGTGTGTTTGTGAGTTCCATGACTGATCATAGATCTCCTCAGTTCTCGCTCTGGATGAGCAGGATACTGGTTGCTCTGATTTTTTTTTATACAAATTTTCCGCGTGATTATATGTTTATAATAAATTTTTCTTGAAAGCTGAAAGCTTTGTGGAAAATATGGACTGCTATTCTGAGTTCTTACTGTTTGGAGTGTTTATGTAACAAAAAATGGAGCTGATAGAGCAATCCATGACTCATCTTAAATTGCTAATGATATTTTTCAATTTAAGTCTAGTTGAAAGCGAAACGGTTCAGGGCTATATAATATGTGTGTGTGTGTGTGTGCATGTTCTGCTCCATTAATTATTCAATCAGGTATTTCTTGTTGTTTATCTAATAGTTATTTTGCTTAGATCACGTTGAACCATGGTGAAAGGCGTTGCTGTTCTTGGCTCCAGTGAGGATGTTAAAGGAATCATCAACTTCACCCAGGAGGGAGATGGTATGTCAAATGCTAATTGATTATTCATGGGATGTATATTGCTACTGTACTGTTCAAATTGATTGCTTTTGTTTATTCCAGGCCCAACGACTGTGACTGGAAGTATTTCTGGCCTCAAGCCTGGGCTTCATGGTTTCCATGTCCATGAATTTGGAGACACAACCAACGGTTGCTTGTCAACTGGTAAGGACCATTGACCAGTACTTGTTTAAGTTCTGGTGGAGTTGGGGCAAGATCAAAGAACCAAAGAGTAAATCTCCCCTCTGTTTCCATAAATTTTATTCTTGTATCTAATGGTCAACTACCTTGTAGGACCACATTTCAATCCTGATGGCAAGCACCATGGTTCCCCTGAAGACGAGATTCGCCATTCCGGTGATCTTGGAAATATCACTGTTGGGGACGATGGTAGATATTGTTTTGCTTTTTGTTTCTGTTTCTTAATAGCCTGAACACCCATTTTGTTGTTTAGTGACAACTTTGTGGTCATTAAATTCACTTATTCCTTTGTCATTGCGTTTTGTTTAACACTCCTAAATTTCTCTATTTTTATTATTGCGCGGGAGGCATGGTTTTCTTTTTAGTTACATTGATAGGAAGGCTCAAACGGGAATTGAGTACGTCAATCTATGTCTATTGCGACGATTTGATACTTTCTGAGTTTAATGTGTTTTATTTTTTTGCTTTAGGAACTGCAAACTTCACAATTATTGACAAGCAGGTATAATTGGCCTCCATGTTTAGTTTTAGTTTATGCTATTTGTAAAAGTTTTGTACTCCACCTCTCTTTGACGTTCATTTCCTCTTACATTATTGTTTGCAGATTCCTCTGACAGGACCACAATCAATCATTGGTAGGGCGGTTGTTGTCCATGCAGACCCCGATGACCTGGGCCAGGGTAAGTTTTAGTGCTCTCTCTCCCTCTCAAGTGTTTCCATCTTATAGCAATTAGCAGAATGAGCTAGTCAGTGAGATACACCTTTCAGTGGGTTTTCCCCACTCCACCTCTGTCTGTAGTTACGAGTAATTTTAGGCTGCTTCTCATTCCAATTGGAATACAATAGCTGCTGAATACGTGCAAATCATTTGGGACTTGGTATTTTTTTTGTTTTTATCATTGTTTTTTCTTGTGCCTCTCACCCTTTTAGATGAGCTAAAAACGCTGAAGAGTATTGGTTAACTGTCAGTTTCTAGTTCCTATGAGTTATTTTCTATTTCCATGTCAATTTTAATTACCATCTAGGTTTGAGCTGAAAAACCTGACAGTTCTGTTATTTCTCTACTTTGATCTGGCATCCATACCCCTTCTAATCCAATACTCATGTTGTACACAGGTGGACATGAGCTTAGCAAAAGCACTGGAAATGCTGGTGGCAGGGTTGCTTGTGGTAAGCTAATTGGATTAATCTCATTAAACAAAATGCTGATCTTACAGTTGTCGTCATATACTTTGGACTATTCTTGTTGTATGATCATATTAAGGTGCTTTTGACATCTCTGGAAATGGACGGTTATCCATGAAATTACATTGGTTTACTTGCAAATTTTGGTTTGCTTAGTTTCCAATAGAAATGAGAAGGGGAACTTGCATTAAGTTGATTCTATGCGGTTTATATATATATTGTCTTTTGCGTTCATCTGTAGAGGTCTATCTAGGTTGCAAATTTTTTATAGAGGTCTATGTTGCACAGTTTTTGTGTTGTATTGTATAGCCCTCTCTGTGTTGTATAGCATTTATAATTTATATTGTATTGTAGAGGGTGGTTGTAGAGGTCTCTCTGCGCTGCGTAGTTTTATATTGTTTTGTGAAAGTCAACTTGCTTATAATTTTATGTTCTGTTCTATTTTTGTGCAGGTATTATTGGTCTCCAAAACTGAACTTGATCACTAAGCACAAGAGAAGACATGCAGTTTCAGTTGAATGTACTAGTTTCTATAAGCTTTGAGAGGGGACTGAACACAAAACTCCTTTGAATAAGAAGATACATCTGTCATATTTGGCTGACGTTGTTTTGTTTGTTGCTATTTACAGAGTGCTTATGAGTTTGAGCGTGTTTGTTTCTTTATCTCTCTTCAATATCGCTGGTTCAAATTCAAACTTTAAGGATAAAGAGATTGTTTTGGAATATGTTTCTTTATAGTCGTCATTTGCTTTCAGAAATCTACTCCACTTGAAAGTGAAGAAGAATTTAAATATCCTGATGATGTTCCTTCTTTTTGGGAATATGTACACAACCGCCAAACTCTCACTTGGTTTTTAATTTAGATGGCATTATTCAGTTATATTGCATCATAACAGTTAGTGTGACTTTTGCAGCTACTTTTTAGCCTATTTGTAGTATTTTCTTATAGCTATATTTTGTTGAATGTTATTTCTAACTATATGGAGAGCAAAATCAAAGCAAATGGGAGAAAATGACAACCTTGCACGCTTGGGCCTTTTCCTCATTCGATCTGGAGGCCAAAATGCATACGTTTGAAATTTAAAGGGTAAAAACTAAAATTATTATCATTAAAGTCAAAATGCATTGTTACTATGAGCATGTAGTAGATTGAACATCGCCAGAATAATGCAAGACTGGTAGCGCGATGAGAGTATTATCAACAGTACTAGTGCTGCTTGCTACAAGTAGAAAAAGAGTCCTCCTCCTCCTCAATCGGCCGTGGAGGCGGCGACGTAGTAGTCATGATGAGTGGCGATTTGTTCCCTCGTCGCATTCAAATGGTTTGTGATGATATCAAGGTAATGCTTTGTCGAATTCAATTCATGTGCCTTGAATTCAAGGTATTGCTTTGAAAAATTACAACTAGTGTTGCCCGCGCCCACACTCTCCACCTTCGATACAACATCCCCAAACCCAAGTGCAAATTCTATAATAAATAAGCGAAATAAAACGCAAGGTACTTGTAATTTAAATGCTTAAGAGTAAAAATTCTCTCACGTCTCTAGATAAAAAAGTGACATTGTAACTTAATAAGCGAAATAAAATGCAAGGTGAGCAATTAGTGAAATAAAATGTAAAGTGCTTGTAACTTAAGTGATTAAGAATAATTACCGTTGCACCTAAAATTATGTGCTTGGTGTTTGAATTCGTGTACCCAAATATCACTTTTATAAAATAAATAAAAAATGTTAACAAAGCGAAGCTAAAAGGCCCATGGCTTTTAACCAAGGTGGTTGGTGTGAGTGGTCCGGCATTCTCATTCTTTAAGAGAGGTCAGGAGTTCGATCTCTGCTCTCGTATGGAATCACCACTTTGGCCAGCACTTTACCCCTTACGGGCCGATCCGGTGTGAGCGGGGATTAGTCTGGATTGTGGTTAAGGCTTAAAGGTGCCACCCGTAGTTGGAGCCCATCCAGGACCACCTCATGGTTCAGAACAAAAAAAAAAAAAAAGGCCCATGGTTTTTTAAGTACAAATTTTATGAATAAAATTTAAGTTCCACTTAGAGTTCACTAGAATTGGGCCAAGCGATCAGTTTTATACAGATTGGGCCAAGATTTGCTTAAAGAGAAAATCCATTAAATGATGTAACAGTAAAGCACGCTCGCTAGGAGGAAACAGAGAGAGAGAGCGTAAAACGCGCCTAACTGGTTCTGGCCGACACTCCTCTAGGGACCAAATTGCAATCGACTTCGTTAGCCTTTAACTGAGCGATGTCCAGCACGGTGGAGAAAATCTCAGGGGAGCTTCATATGAGGCCAGAGCTCCGCAAATCCTTCAACCTCCTGAAGACCCATGCGTCCAAAGTTGCCAATTTTACCCTCCAATGGCAGGACCTCGAGGAACACTTCCTCTCCATCGACAATTCCATCCAATCCAAACTCGACCAACTCCAAAAACAACAATCCAAAGAGACCCATCTCACTCCCACTCTGCAATCACAACCCAGTTTCAAAGAAACCGAATTGGATTTCCACGACAATTCTAAAGAAACCGAATTCAATCCAACTGACCCCCAACCGAGTTCCCGAGCCGATATTAAAGATACCCAACTCACTGCAACCCTCCAATCCTTGAAAACCCAATTCAATTTCGTCGAAACCCAAGTAAAAACCGGAGAGTCTTTGCCAGAAAGTTCGAGTTGCAATGGTGTCCCAATACATGATGGCAAGGCATTGCTGTTGTATTTGATTGAGCATTTGAAAGAAAGGGATTCGGTGCGTGACCTCATCGCAAATGCGCTTAAGGTTTCGGTGGACGCTGCGAAGCTCGTGCTCGAGGCAGTAAGATGGTTTTATCCATCGGAGTCAACTGAGGGAGATGGGGACCTTGAACTCACTGTTGTTAGGAAAAGTTGTGTGCTTTTGTTAGAAGAGCTGATGAAAGTGAGACCTGTGATAAAACCTGAAATTAGTCAAGAGGCAATGAAGCTTGCATTGGTTTGGAAGGCAAAGGTGAGAGGTCAAACGACGAACTCTCTGGAGGTTTGGGGTTATTTGCAGCTTTTGGGTGCTTTTGGGTTGGTTGGTGAGTTTGACAGTGATGAGACTCTGAAGCTTGTTGGTTGCATAGCAGAGCGTAAATGGGCACCGGAGTTATTTAGGTCCCTTGGTTTTGCCAATAGAGCCTCTGGTGAGTTTTTGGAGAGCCTTTCTTATTGTTGTTCTTTTCCATCTTTATTAGATAGTTACTTTATGAATTGGTTTTGGTGGCCTAGATTATTTGTAGTTTTACTCTTAGAAATTGGATTATCCGTTGGTTATGGTGGAACTGTGTGGCATTTCTGTAAACAAAAGTATATATTTAAAGTCTGGTTAGTTTGAGTGCAACTTTCTAAACAAAATTATATAGATGTCACGTTCTAAGCTTTGATGTGATATTGTTTCTTTACAAAGACTTATTGTAGTTCTGTCCCAAAAGACTTATTGTAAAGAGGACAGTTCCTTATTTGATCACCCCACAATCCAGCATGGCCTGGCCATGAGACATACTTTTTGTATAATTTGGTGCTTTAGAGTTGTTGCAACTTGCAATGGCAGTTTTTGTTACCAAAATGTCGTCTTTACCTTTGTTCATGATTATGGTGTTTTAGTAACTCTCGTCCCTTAATGAACATGTTATCAATAATGTAATGATAAATTATTCACACCAAATATGAGATGTTAAGAAAATTTAAGAAGATTTTTCATACTTTACAGTTTCATTCTAAATGTGAATGATAATCTGTCCTCCAAGAGTTACAGCCCCAATTGTAGCATAAAAATTGGGTTTTCGTAGAGATATATATAGTTTGTCAATTGAAATGGTCTGATGTATATCTATGGCTGAAGCAACAATTTTGTGAACATTTTTAGATCAAAACAAATGGAGCCTTGTTATTATTTGGAAACATGTTTTAGAAGCTTTTAATACGTGACAAATACTGTGCATATTTGGAGTTTCCACTAGTCTTTGAGGAGTATCAAGTACATGGCTACAGGGAAAGAAAGTTTGTGGTACCTATGCTTTCGTTATTGTGTTTGTCTTCTGTTATTTGCTGCTAGAGTTTCTCCTATTGTCATGTTTCATTAATGTTTGTGATTCTTCATCATTTTGGACCATTTGGCTGTTTTTATTTTATGACGGTAGTCTTGAACTAAGAAAATCTATATTGTTTTTTTTGCTACCTCTGTTAAACCTACAAATTTGTTTTGTCCTGCAGATTTTATTCAAAAGCTTGTATCAGAGAACAAGCGACTTGATGCTATTAGATTCATTCATGCATTTGAACAGCTTGACAAGTTCTCCCCTGTACCCCTGCTTAAAGAACATTTGAAGTTCGCCAAAAAGGATGTGAGTTGCAAGAGGGGGCAAGATCGTCTTAGTGCACAGGTATAGGTTTTGTTTCTTTTGCCTCTTCAACCCTCCTTAGACTCAGATGAAACAGCCATCTTTTATGTACTGTATCTCATTAAATTAAACCCCATGCAGGATGAGGCCAGAGAGAAAGAAATAGTCGCCCTAAGAGGCATAATACGATGCATTGATGACTACAAGCTTCGCGTTGAACCACAATATTCTCCTGAAACCCTCAGAAAACGCATCACACAGTTGAGAAGGCAGAGAAAAGAGAGGAAAGCAACTCTAACAGCTCCTGGCCGCGAGGCTCAGGTGCAACACCTGAGTGGAAAGAAACGTACTGCCCCTGATTCAAAGACTCAACCAAATAAGCAGAGCAGAAATAAGCATCAGCGGACAGCCCCAGCTTCAGCTGCTCGAAATGCTTCTTTTAGAGAACCAGCCACAGTACATTCTATACAGCCATCCTATCTTCGGCAAGTAGGCTTGTTTGAGAGTCGAGGTACAGAATACTTTTTAACATCAGCTGGAATGCCTGGACAAGCAACCACTCCTCCCAATACTTCATATGGAACCACTTCCGTCTTTAACTCACTGCGAGCATCTCATCATCAGCAAGGAGGCTCATTCTTAGGTCAAGGTGCAGAATACTCTTCTGGATACTATGATTCGGCACACTACGCTCCTGATACTCATAATAACTTATCCGCTCGATCGTATGGTTTGGTGGGTTCCTCTCCTGTTATCCATACCCAGCACTTGACAGCTCGAGACTATGGGTTGAACTCAGCAATTGCGTCCTATGGACTGGAGGGCAGTAGTCATGTGTCCTCACATATGAGTCCGTTAGCCACACGATATGGGACAAGCATAGCTGCAAATGGGAGGAGTGGGCAGTTTGGATCAGCAGGAAGCCCTCCACCCGTTCGCATTACAAATGGGAGCCCAAATAGTTCCATCGCTTATGTCTCTAGGGATCCAGTGAGGATGCCTAATTACAATGACCGGTCAGTGTCTTCCAGTAGTGGATATGGCACCCTGTCTCAGTGCCCGCCATCTATTTATCACCTTTAGCACAATCCTGGCGTTCCTGGTAATTTATACTCAGTTGTTGGTATTTCTCTTCTGTGTTATGGTTATGGGTTTGTGTTCGTGTTTTTCAACCATTAGTATAAGAGAACTGTATTCAATTAGATTTTTTAGCTTTTCAAAGGGTGGTTTCGGGCGAGAGCATATTTATATCAGGGGTCGTTGCCTTACCCGCTGAAAATTACAAGGCTGGTGTCTGCTCCAGATTTGGAGCACGTTGAAATTAAGATCCTATTACAAAGGTAAAGATTAATGTTATGTGTCGCTTTACTTGGGGTCCGGCCTGATTCGACATTTTCATTTATAGTCATATGCCAACCCAACCCAACCCAACCCAACCCAAGAGGAATTGGGCCTACATGTTTGTGTAATGGGTCCAACTGGGGACTAGAAATTTTGAGTCCCACCTATGCACCTATGTCCCAAACCCAATTGCCAGCTAGACGACATAAGATCTGTGACAAAATTACCCATTTCCCAAACTAAAATGGTAAGCAGATTTTGCATTTAATTGAATTTCATCTGATTATAAAACACCTCACCATTGACAGACTCGTAACCATATAGCCGCGGCAGAGGGAGGACTTGTAGTGTCTCTCTAGATCTGGCAAAAGCGAAAGACCCCAAATGTAATTCGAAGGGGGCACTACGAATTCTATTTCAATTATACGAATCCTTTATTTTTCAAGTCTTCGTTCATAGATATTTGTGCTAAAAAATTAGACAAATTGATGAATAGATAAATACAGTGTTTCAAGAAATCACTAGAATGAATAATAACCAATAATTGAGCGATCAAATGATTTTGAATTTAAATTACTTTTGCAGATTTACTTTTTCAATAAATGCCTAAAAGATAGATGGTTGGGGTCATCTGAAGGTAAATACTCTATAAGCCCAATCACATATCATGGCCTATATTACATTTTGTATTTTCGAAAAGAAAAAACAATTTCAATTTTTTTTGTTGGTCTAGGAGAAACGAACAGCAGAACAAAATACACGGACAGAGCGCGAAAGCGATAAACACAGAGAGAGAGAGAGAGAGAAAAGGAGAGAGAGATGGGTAGAGAGGTCTCAGAGAGCTGCGTGGACAGTCTACTAACAGAGATGGTCTCTATGTACTGCAATCGACTATATGCCAATAAGCCTGAGCTCGCCGCCAGCAGGATCGACGCTATTGGCTACCAGGTCGGCCACCAGCTCTCCGAGCGGTACACCTTCCCGCACTCTATCTCAAACCCCTTTCTACGCCCTGCCCTCTATGATTGCTCTTCAATTTCATTTTATTCGAATAGCCTCTGTTTGATTTCATAGCAATTGGGCTTTTAGATCTGAAATGCGTATTTTCAAGTGTTTGATTTCAGACTTTTTTCTCTTTTTAGTTTATAAGAGTTTGGTGGGGTGTTTGGTTGTTGAGAAATTGTAGGAAAGCAGACCACCTGTATGCATATGCGGCCCTTGCCTTTTTATTTTTTGATCCCAATCAAATTATAGGAATAGGAGCAGTGAGTGAGAGCATATGTATCTGCTTACTTGTAATAAAAATGGAGGCATTTTTTAGGGTGCAGCCAGTGATGATTAAATTTTACTTGTTAGGTACACAATGGAGAGGCCTCGGTTTACTGATCATCTGGATGCAATTAAGTTCATCTGCAAGGACTTCTGGTCCGAGCTCTTCAAGAAGCAGATAGACAACTTAAAGACCAATCATAGGGTAAATTTTAGAATCAATTCTGAATTGGGGTTCTTTTTCATTGTGTGAATCTGATCAGAGTAAGATGGTCTTTGTTTATATTGTAGGGTACTTTTGTATTGCAAGATAATCGATTTCGTTGGGTTTCACGCATGTCCCTTGATCCATCTTCTGAAAACGGAGACTTATCTCAAGAGAATTCTGAGGCTGCGGATGAAAGCAAGGCAGCACAAGAACCAAACATGCATCTCCATTTCTCATGTGGAGTCATAAAGGGGGCTCTTCATAACTTGGGGATTGCTTGTGCTGTTTCTGCTGACACATCCCAGCTTCCTGCTTGTAAGTAGCTCTCTATTTAGCGGTTTTGAATTATAAATACATTTTCTGTGCACATTAAGTTACCTTTACAACCCTCGATCATGAATTGTCTTGGGGTTATTAATATTATGTTGCATGATGGTCATTGTTGCAGATTGTCTATTCATCAAGCTAACAATGCTTTTTGTTGAATTGGTTTTCCACGAATATAATCTCCTTGACATGTGAAGTCGGATAACTTGACTTACCTGCGATAATTCATTGCCCTCCACAATCCACTTATATGTTAAGCATCACTTATTGCGGTGTTAATTGCTTATGAGTATACCATTTCAGTACTCTTACCAAAACTTATTTAAGTTATGGTATTTTGAGCTACTGAATATAAATGTCCAATTGTTTCACACTAGTCATGAAATTCAATGGTCCAGTTATGGAATTGTCACGAGATGATTGGTCACCTATGCTAGTTGGTTTAATGGTCTTCAACTTATTCTAGGTGGCTCATCTTTAATTAGAGAACAGTGGATTACTTGGTAAACATTAAAAAGTGGAGAACTCTTGGGGAATTTTGCTGTGCAAGTTGCAACCATGCTTAGAATTCCAAGTTGCCTGGATAAAAAGTGACGAACTCAGCCATAATCTGTCTGGATAGCAGCACCTTTGAACCCTGTATGATCTGCTTCTGGGCTCAAGTATCTGTTTCCTATAGAATCGACACTTCTTAGGTGTATCATAGGTTTCGCCTTGACTATTGCTTGGGATATCAATGATGTCAGTAGATCCAGTAGCTCGTCCTGCAAAATTTGTTCTGCGCTAATGCTAGCATCAGAAGCCTTGACTCTTCTCCTCTACTATAGTCTTAATTCAGAGTTAACCCTTTTTTCACTCTAAATTTTTCTAAATTAGAAAGGATGGGTGAGTTTTATCCATGGGGAATTTTTCCGTGTTCTTCTTGCTCCTTAATTTCAGTTTGAATCAATAAATATCTGTCTATCTTATTTTATACTTGTTTTTCTCATCATTATTTCATGCACTGAATCTGACACGATTTTACGACCCTGTCGACAAATATTCCATTCATTATAGTTATCTTCTTGGTTTACTGGCACTCCCTGTTGTAATAGTAGTTGTTTGAAATTATTGAACAGGTTCATTTGTGGTTCGTATAAAGCCCTGATGAATGCTTCTCCAAGGAACTGTCAAAACAATTGGGGTTTAATTCATCGACTTATCAAGATTTGTAATCTTCTCTTCTCTCTCCTTTTCAAGAGTTTTCACTTGATTTCAGAATTGCCTTGTAATCTTCAAACTAACACGAGTATCTGGGAAAAATCTCTGTTGCAACTTGCAATGCTATAGGAGAATGTTGAAAAGCAAAAATTGTTTTTATCCTTATATGAGACGGTGTCCTCCTTGCATCAGGAAGTTTGCCTGAACAGAGACTACATGATTGTATTTTATAATTAGAATTATTATTTAATTATGTTTTATTTAGTGAAATCCTCTAAATTTTATAGGAATTAGGAATTTGATATGTGATATGATGGGCCTACTGTCCGTTCTCCTTGTAACTCTCATCCAGCTCAATCGTAGGTTTAAATGCCAGTACGAGTCTTAATGAACTCATTAAACTCCTATTAAACCAAATGCAGAACCGTTGGATGATTTTAAACTTCTCTCTAAATGAAATTGGATGGCTGAGACACAAAATGTTGGACAAGTTTATTTCTTTTCTTTATTTAAAATTGACAAAGTAAGGATAAGTGTGTGTTTGTTTGAGATAATGAACTTATAATTCAAAATACCCTTATGTAATGAAAATGTTAAAAAGAAATCAATTTATCAAATGGATAATATATTTAAAAAATATTGTTTTGCATTGTCAAAAGGCTTAGTTATTTATTAAAAAATTGTAGGTGTTTCCTAGATTTTATTTAAGGAAGTTTCTAGTAATCTCACTAAGTCTGATAAATAAAATATATGAAAAATCTCACTAAGCGTTGGTAATTATGGATGTTATGATATATTCCGTTATTTTTTCCAAATAATGAGAGCAGTTAAAATCTTATTAGAAATTGATTCGAGTAGTACTAGTAGGAGTAAAATTAGGAAGATAATGGATTCCACCTCAACCGTCGGTGGCGCACTCAAATTGTCGTCTGCAAAAGGTCAAAATAATTCGTAGTCAAATAGGAACAGACCGATGCGAGGTAGGAAAGATTTGCACACGTGTCCAAGCTGTATGGTTTGCGTGGCCCCCACTGCACACACCACTCTCCCCTCTCCTCTTTGTTTTTGGTTTACAACTCTCCTCGTTCCGTGAGAAACAAAACAACAACAGGTTTCTTTGCGTTCGCTTTAAAATCCAGAGACGATACAAACCACATACCACACTCTCTTCTTTCTTCTCCTCCACTGTTTCTAGGGTTTCGACCAGACGTTTCATCGCTGCGGTTTTTCTTGTTTTCTTCGTTTTCAGTCTCCCGAATCTCCACCACGACGGGGACAATGGAGAAGATAGAGTCGGATTTGAAAGAGTCTGAGTTCAAGCAGAGGAGCCTGGCCAAGGCGTACGATATTATACATGCGCAAGCTAATTCGTTCCTCATTTTTACTCTGCAGTGGAAGGACCTCGACGACCACTTTGAGTCGACTCGGAACTCGCTAGAGACCCGGTTCCGAGAACTCGAGGCCCGCGAGGAGGATATCGGAGTCCGGGAGACGAAGTTGGAAGCCAAAGAGTGGAACTTTCGCTCGGAGAAGGAAGCGAAAGCCTGCGAGGTGCGCGGCCTTGATAGATTGATCGATCAGAAATTGAAAGAGGTAACTGACTGTAAGAACCACTTGCATTCACTTTTGTCATTGATTCAAGAACACAGCGATGAGGTCATTGTTCAAGAGAAGCGGTTGATGGAAGTTGAGAAGTTTGTTAGAGAGAAGGAGATGGAGTTTGATTCGATTGACCGGCGTGTTAAAGAGAGGACAAAAAAATTGAATTGGGTTGAGAAAATTGTGGAAGAGAAGGAGATGGAGTTTGATTCGATTGACCAGCGTGTTAAAGAGGGGACCGAAAATTTGAATTGGGTCGAGAAAATTCTGGAAGAGAAGTCGAAATTAGCCGAGTCTAAGGAGGAGGAAGTGAAACGGTTTCAAGAAGCGTTGAACAAGTACGTTGAGGACATAGAGTTGAAGAAGAGGCAATTGAATGAGATTCTTGGGTCAATTGAGAAGCACAAGAAAGAGTTTGATTTGAAAGAAGAGCTTGTTGAAGCAACGAAAAGATCGATTGAGGAATGCGACAAGGAGTTGATATTAAAAGAGGAGAAACTTAGGTTGATTGAAAAATCGTTAGTGGAGTGCTCTAATACACTCGAATCGAGAGAGAAAAATATTAGGGAAATAGATTTGAAAGAGAGAGATTTTGGTATGATTAAGAATTCAATGGAGGAGTGGTCTTGTAAACTTGATTTCAGAGCGAGGGAACTTGAATTGATGGACAAGAGGGTAAGTGAACGCCTCAATGAGGTTAAGTTGAAAGAAAAGAATTTGGATGAACTCCAAAAATCGATCAGAGATGGCGAGAAACATTTGGATAAAATGTCTAAGGGACTTCAAATGAAAGAGAGTCAACTTGAAGACCAGGTCAAAGAGCTTGCATTGAGGCAGACAGAAGTTGATTCGATCAAAAAATCCAATGAAGAACACACCCAAAACCTGAAATCAAAAGAGAGGCAACTTGAAGACCAGGCCAAAGAGCTTGAATTGAAGCAGAAAGAATTATTTTCGATAAAAAAATCCACTGAAGAACAGACCTTATCTTTGAAATTGAAAGAGAGGCAGCTTGAAGACCAGGCCAAAGAGCTTGACCTGAAGCAGAAAGAATTTATTTTGATAAAAAATTCCACTGAAGAACACAACAGAATCCTGAAAGCAAAAGAGAGGCAACTTGAAGACCAGGCCAAAGAACTTGAATTGAAGCAGAAAGAATTTGATTCGATCAGAAAATCCAGTGAAGAACTCATCCAAAACCTGAAATCCAAAGAGAGGCAACTTGAAGACCAGGCCAAAGAGCTTGAATTGAAGCAGAAAGAATTTGATTCCATTAAAAAATCCACTGAAGAACACACCCGAAACCTGAAATCGAAAGAAATGCAACTTGAGGACCAGGCCAAAGAGCTTGAATTGAAGCAGAAAGAATTTGATTCGATTAAAAAATCCACTGAAGAACACACCCGAAACCTGAAAGCTAAAGAGAGGCAACTTGAAGTCCAGGCCAAAGAGCTTGAATTGAAGCAGAAAGAATTTGATTCGATCAGAAAATCCTGTGAAGAACACATCCAAAACATGAAATCGAAGAAAAGGCAAATTGAAGACCAAGCCAAAGGGATTGAATTGAAGCAGAAAGAATTTGATTCGATTAAAAAATCCACTGAAGAACATACCCGAAACCTGAAAGCGAAAGAGAAAACTAATGCCCTTCATTCTCAAGTGAAGATTGAGCAACTGGAATATATCCCTTCCAACCAGGCCTTTGTTCCTTCTTCTGCAACTAATCAATCCAGCATCTATAGGGATGGTAGAGGCTTGCAGTTGTTCATGAATGAGCATTTGAAGAGAATTGATTTAGTGGGTAGTGAAATCTCAGCTGTTCTTGAGGCCTCGTTGGACCCAGCAAAATTGGTTTTGGATGCAATGCAAGGGTTTTACCCCTCAAATTCGACTGCAGACAACAGGGACTGTAATTTTGATTTGAGAGTTATTAGGAGGAGTTGTATTCTTTTGTTAGAGGCTTTAAAGAAAGTCTCACCACAAATTAATCCTCCGGTGAGAGAAGAAGCAATTAAGTTGGCGGGTGACTGGAAGGCTAAAATGACGGGGGCAACTGAGAATTGGTTGGAGATTTTGGGTTTTTTGAGGCTTGTTACTACGTATGAAATCACCTCTGAGTATGATGGGAAGGAGCTTCAAAGTCTTGTTGCTACAATTGCAGAGTATGAACAGGCAACTGAATTATCCCAGGCCCTTGGTAGCACAGAAAAGGGATCTGGTAAGTTCTTTTCATTTATTTGCTGTTTTTGTCACATTTAGATCTGAGTTTATAATTTGTATAGCACTGCCTACTTAATTTTGTTATCTGATGTACGGCTGAAGTCAATTAGGTTATATGTTATATTTCTGACCCTTGTCAACCCAACAAATAGAAGTCTATACCAGCAGCAAAATGCCCTCTGCATGTTGTGGGATGGGATAGGCCTGTGAATCATTGTCAATTTTTCACAGTGATGGCCCATAAATGTCACAAAGAACAGTTCTGAAATTCTGATTTCTTGCCTTACTTCTCTTTAGAGGGAAAAAGTTTTAATGATAATAATTCTTATTGTAGAGTAGCATTGGTTACAATTTCCCATTGGACATGCGTTTTACTCTTGTTTTTAGAGCAGTGTTGAAGAGTACTTGTTACTCTAAGAAGTTTCTGCAATCAATGATTTTTAAACATGTTTCAAAACCATTGTCCTTTTAGGCCTTGTTCTTTTATTTAGAAAGATGATATTGTACATTGCAAATAGTTTTACCCTCTTTATTTTTTTTTTATAAGAAATGCTTTGTCCTTTGTGCTGTCCTGAAAATCGTTAATGGTTTAAGTTGCACCTATTTTATGAATATGTTGTTCAAATCTTATAGCATCTTGACACCATTTCGTCCTAGCTCTTGTTATTGAAAATTTTGCTTGTACTTCTAAATTAGCCATTTGGGCAGTCTCTATCTCCTACTTGCCCATAATACCGTCTGATGCTCTCATATATTCAAAACAAGACTTTTCTTATTCGTTTCGGGGTTTTGCTTGGTAAGACTTGAACCTAATAGCTATCCCCATCCCCTCTCCACATAACACTCAAAAGCAATTTGCACATAATGCTATAAATATGTTTTAATATGTTAAGTTCAGAATTATTCACTCACTAACCTGTCTACTGCAATTGTATTTTTTGGCACAGCCAGCATCATTTGTTCCCCTGTCAAAACTGAGAAACCAGAATCTTCCCTGACCAAAAATGCAGCAGCTGTTTCTTCTCCGAATCTTCAACTAACTGCTACTACAGATGCAAGGAATTTGCAGGGGTTTGTACATGAGCTTGCAAGAGGGAATCATTTAATACAAAGTGAAACTTTGGCTGCTCTTCAGACGTCATTGGACCCAGCAAAATTTGTGTTGGATGTGATGCAAAATTCTTTTGCTCAATACTGGGGAAATGGGGATGTTCATTCTACGGAAACTGTCATGTTGAGTTACATCAACCTATTGGAACAGCTAATTTGTGTCTCACCGCATGTTGAACCTCATGTGAAGGACGATGCAAGAAAGCTAGCAATCCAGTGGAAAGCAAAAATGGGAGCTGATACTCAAAATTCATTGGAACATTTGGGTTTTTTGCAGTTTATTGCTACATATGGGTTGTTTTCTACCTTTACTAGATATGATATGGTATCGCTTCTTGGGAGGATTTCTCAGGATAAACAGACTCGAGAATTATGTCAGAAACTCAGTTTTGCAGATAAGATCCCTAGTAAGTTTCTTGAATATGAATTTTCATATTGTGTTCATTGTGCTGTTTGTGTTTGGCTTACCATCAATCTTGTTTATTCCTTGGTAGGCTCTTTAATTTCCTTTTGCAATTTACAGTGTTTTGGCTATAGGTGTTTGTAACTCTGAGTGTCCTATATCCCATTCTTGTGTCCCTTGTGCTAAAGTGATAATTATCTTTGGGTCGGTATTGACTGCTAATGGGTCGAATATTAGCAAATGGCTTGAAGATTTTTAATTTCGAAGATAAAATTCATGATATGAGGTTAGGAATTAGGAAAATGTACAATGAAGTTAAGATTCACTTAGAATATGTTATAAAACCCAACCAAATTAATCTGTAAATAATCCCTTGCATTGGGTTTTATAATATATTCTAAGTGAATGGTTTATCACTCTGTGGTTCAGAACCTCAGTATATTTATGCAGATTTGTAGCTATTGATTCGTTTTATATCCAGTTTGTTGTGAATGATTATCCTCTCGTACTACTAGAGTTGGTGAATTCACGTTCTTGCTCCACTGGTATTCTGTGTTTTCCTTGCATAAATATGATTGTGTTCTCTGTTCTTCTTTTTTCCATCCTAAATATTTTTTCTTCTTTTGTTAATGCATTTGCCAACATTACCCTCTTTTAAGTTTGGGCTATTGTATTCTCCTTTTGAAACTTCCGTGGAGTACTATGGGTAATCCTGCAATTTTGTTTTACATGCAGCCCATTTTATTCTGAATCTTATTGAAAGAAGGCAACTGATTGAGGCTGTTAGGTTGATTTGCACATTCAAGTTAATTGACACTTTCCCCCCTGTTCCAGTCTTAGAAAAGTTTGTGGAGAATACAAAGAACTGGAACAGGAGAATTTGCAAGAAAAAGAAATCACTAGATGAAAAGGTACCTTAGCTCTTCTCTGGTTGTCCAATATTTGGTTCCTGAATAGTTAAATATAGGAAAAATGTATGACTGTAAAAGCTTACATGCTATGTTTTTGTGCTCACAGGTTAAGGTTTTAGATAATGAAATTGCTGATTTAAGAGCTGTGATTCAGTGCATCAAAGATTGCAATCTCGATTCTGTATACCCAGCCGGGAAGATTGAATTACAAATAGCTATGGTTGAGAAAATAAAGGAGGATCAAAGACGTTCAGCGACATCTCTTGCCTGCAAAGTTGGGCGACAAGAGGAGAACAAATCTCTTGTCTGTGAAGTTGAACAACATGAACAGAGTAAATTTATTGCCATCAGGACTGAACAACAAGAGGCTAATAAGTTTGAACAACAAAAGCAGACAAATTGGAATAAACGCAGAGGGGCTCAACCACATCAACAACAACAGCATCCAAATAAATTCCAACGAACATGGGGATCGGCCGCTAGACCATATCAAATGCCAACTTCCAGTCCTGACTATCAGCATAGAAGTGTGCCATCTTGGCAGCATGAGAATTATAGACACCCTGGGCAGTTTGGTACGGCTGCGGCCAACGAATATGGAATTGGCGCTAATTGTGGACACCCTGGGCAGTTTGGTATGTATGCCAACGACTACGAAACTGGTGCAATGTCAAATTCTGGAATACATCGGCCGCATCACTTCACCCCCAGCCCTCCTCCACTTGGCCCTTATCAACCCTAGTATGAACTGCCACACATGTGTACATAGTAATTCCTGAAAGGTGGCTGCTCCCCAGTCTGCAGTGCTGCTGATCTTGGTTTACCATCCTCGTATAGTAATTTAATGAGTGGCCAAACTTTGGTAGGTTGCCAGCCTGCTTGCTTTTGTGAGTTGCACAACTTCCATTTCAGAGAAGCAACTGTTTTGACTGACTTCATTGTAGGGGACCCTTGACAACATAGGTGGAGCATTTGAAATATTTTGAGAACATGTTTACTGTTCATACAATGTTTTTTGGTCTTTTTGGTTCTAGGCTAGATGTTTATGTTGATTTATTACAGCTTAGTGATAATGTTAACGCAGTATCTGATTGCTGCACCCTAGTTACTTTCTTTAATATATTTGGTTCACCACCCTGATTTGCTTTGATGCCGAACCTAAACCTCTTTCGCAAGTGATGTAATTTCGTTTTTTTGTGTGTGGTCAAACTGGAATAACAATACCAGGGCAAAATGCCAAACAGCAACATTGCAACGTAGGCGTTTTCTAAGATCAAGAATGATGATGGGGTTTGGATTGAAAACCCAGAGGGAATTAGACAGACTGGAGGAACATTTCATAAATTTGTTAACAACTGGTGGTCATAGAGATTGGGGGGATTTACTTGATTGTGTTTCTCATTTTGTTAGTGACGAGATGAATGCAGCGCTGACTAGCCCAATCTTGGAGGTTGAGGTGAAAGATGTGTTGCGTAGATACAGCTGCACCAAAATGGATTAAGCTGCATCCTCAACTTGTGATACTCGCAAGTGCACGAACCGTTGGTAGTATAGCATATGTAAGTGCGAGGTCGATCCCACGAGGATTGGTGATTGAATGATCCCATTCATTTTCCCTACACAAAACAGAAATGAAAAAGAAAGGAAATACATACAACAAGAAAAAAGGAAATAACTCAAGCAAATAAGTTCCCAAGTTCAATTAGATTAATGGATTGATTCTAGCTAAAGTATGATTAAGCCATGGTGTGTGGTCATAACCTTGTGTTCCTAATTCCCTAATTTGATCATTTGTTGTCTAACCTAAAATTAAGCATTAGGAACCCTTTAAGCATAGAAGAACATTTTAAACAACCAAGTATGTATCTAATCCCTGTTGTCGAATGTCCATACATACTCTTCCTATTCATAGTTCAATTCGAATTAAAGCATGGTGTATACTCTTAATTCAAACCAAGATAGTTAACATGCAAGCCTAAATGGTGATCAATCATTCAAACTAGCATATTAACTTATAAGCATAATGAATAAGAACAAAAACCATAATTGAAACTTGGAAACTAATTCAACTTGAAAACTTAAGGAAAGAATTTACATTACAAAGAAAAATAAATTACAACTAAGAAGAAAAAGGAAAGCTAGAATTGAGAACTAGAAAGCAAAATTAAGAGAATTTGAGGGAGAGAAGGGAAGGGAGCTCTAGAGAAGTGTTTGAGAGCTCCCCCCCTTGGGGTGTGTTTACAAGCTTGGGAAACCTCACTATATATAGGCCTAAGGAAGCTGAAAATCTGAATTAAGTATGGCTAATGCATACAACACTTGTTTTATAAAATCTGAAATGGTTGATGCACTTCACTAATGCATACAACACTTGCATTATAAAATCTGAATTGGTTGATGCACTTCACCAATAAATCCCACCAGCAGCCCTAGCTCATCTTCATGTCACCATGACCAAGCTTCCAACCAGAAATAATAGCTCATCCTGAGGTCAGCATGACCAGCAACTTCAAGGGCTTACGAATTGGGCTTCCCTTAAGCAAATTAAGACTTTAAGCACTCAAACTTGAAGTTTAGAATGTCTTCTTTCCAGCCATATGTTATTTGGGCCAATCCAAGGTCGGAGGAAGAAGTTAAGGCCGAAACAAATTGCTAACTCATTTTCCGCGCTGATAAGATCCATCATGAGCATGGTTCTGTGTTTGCTAGGTAACGGACTCTATATTTATCCAATGGTGCTGAATTTTGGATATGTTATAGTACACACCCATTGGAACAACTTTCATGAAGAATGCGGCCTCATCCGAGCTGTGTAGGTTGCTGAAACAAATATTGCAATGTGACCTACGGAACTGGACTGGCAGGGGGCTGTAGCCAAAATGAGTTTATCTTTAAGCTCTTCTTCCCTTCATCCAAATTACGCCCTAACATGCATGGATTGCATCATTTACTATCCAAAGCTATCATTATTACCTAAAGCTCAATGAACTGAAAGATAAACACAAAAAGGATTAAAAGCACAAGTTTAACTCAAAAACATAACCAAATCATAAGCTAGAAGGGTACAAAATGATATACAATTATGAACCGATCAAGATGCGGTTTTCCAAATGGGGGAAATGAAAGCCCCGGAGCCCCGGGCCGGACGGGTTTCAAGGAATGTTCTATCAGGCGTATTGGGACACCATTCTTGCTGAGGTGCAAGGGACAGTGAAAGATTTTTTTGAAGGTATTCTCCCCAATTTCCCTCAACTCAACCAACTTAGTGCTGATTCTGAAAATCCCATGTCTTGAGATTGTTTCCCAATTTCATTCGATTGGGTTGTGTAATTATTCGTATAAAATTCTCTAAAACATTATGGCAAATAGGCTCAAACCTCACATGCCTAACCTCATTCATCACATCCAGAATGCCTTTGTCCCTGGGCGCCAAATTCAAGACAATATTATCCCTGGCTCATGAGGTATTCCATTACTTGAAGCTTAGGAAATCGAATAAGGTGTTTGAAATGGGAGTCAAAGTTGATATGAATAAATTGTACGACCGCATGGAGTGGGATTTCTTGGAGGCTGTGATGATTAGAATGGGGTTCACTGAGAGGTGGGTGGAGTTGATTATGAGCTGTATCAAAGCGGTGCATTTTTTTGTGATCCTTAATGGACAGCTAGGGGGAGGATTTAAACCCACTCGTGGATTGAGACAAGGAGACCCACTCTTCCTTTACTTGTTCTTATTGGTGAGCGAGGTTCTCTCCTTATTAGTGCTTAAGGCTTGCGAATCTGGTTTTTTGCAGAGCGTTAAATTAAGTCGGTCGAGACCTACTCTCTCCCATCTCATGTAAGCCGATAATACCTTAATTTTCCTAAGGGCCTCATAGTAGAATTGTACAAACATGGTGCAGCTTTTAAATGCCTATTGTAGAGCGTCTGGACAACAAATTAGTCTGGCCAAATCAACTATCTTCTTCAGCCCCAATACTCAATCAAATTTGGGCCAGCGTCTCTGCCATATTCCTGGGATACCACAGGTTGATGATCCTGGGAGGTATCTCGGTCTCCCTACTATTTGGGGCTATTCAAAGCTTGAGGCACTGATGTACATTAAGGAGAGAATTATGTCTAAAATCCAAGGTTGAAAACAACAACTTCTTTCGCATGTAGGTCATGAGGTTCTGATGAAAGCAGTGGTTCAAGCTGTTCCAGCTTATCCAATGCACATCTTTGTGTTCCCTTCCAAAATCTGTAAGGAAATTGATTCATTAATGTCAAATTTCTTGTGGGGCTAGAGGGGAAATGAGAAAAGGATACACTGGATCAATTGGAATTCTTTGGGTCTCTCAAAACAGGCTGGCGGTATGGGCTTTCATGACCTTCATGAATTTAATTTGGCGTTGATAACTAAGCAATGTTGGAGACTCATCACCGAACCTGACTCTCTTTCGGCAAAAACTTTGAAGGGTCTTTATTTCCCAAATGAAATTTTTCTTCAAGCCAGAAAGGGTAGTCGGGCTTCCTGGGCGTGGGCTAGTTTACTGCAGGGGAGGGATATTTAGTTGCAAGTCGCTTACTGGCAGGTTCTTGATGGCTCTCAGGTTAGGCTATGAGTTGATAATTGGATTCCAAGTTTTGAGGGTGGAAGGCTGCAACCTATGGCTAATGGTATGGTGGATTTAGAGCAAATAGTCAATTCCATTATTAATTTTGATATCCGTAATTGGGACCTCAACCCAATTCGGCACCTGATTGATGATAAAGTTGCTGAAGCCATTGCCAAGATTAAATTTGCAAGCCCGAGGAATAAAGATAGACTGGTGTGACCTTTCGAAAAGAATGGATGCTACTCTGTAAAATCTGGGTATCACTGGCTGCATAGCTCCTCAATTACTCGGCAGCAAAATAGACCCTCCTCCTCTCACGATGTTGATGCGGTTTGCTAGAAGTTTGTTTGGCAAATAAAAGCTCCCCCGAAAATTTGTAATTTTATTTGGAGAGCTTTCCGGAATGGAATTGCCACGAAGGAGAACTTATTTCTGCGAAAAATGGGCACCTCCCCTATTTGATCTATTTGCGGTGAATTTTCCGAATATGTTGAACACATGCTCTTACTCTGTCCTGGGGTTGAACCTGTGTGGTTTGGTGGCCAATTGAATATCAAGATAGACAAAGGAGCGATCACAAGTATGGATAGATGGTTGTTGTCAATCACAAATGAAGGGGTTCTAAGTGTGATCGATCGAGAATGGATGAGTACTATTATTGCCCACACATGCTGGCACATTTGGAAAGCCTGTTGCAAAGCTGTTATGGAGCATAAGGCCCCGCATCCCCTATCAGTTATAAGGGCAATCAAAACCACCCCAATGGTGGTCTCCTCCCCCAAGTAATATCATCAAAGTTAATGTAGACGTTCCATGGCAATCTACTGTTCAACAAGCAGGTGTGGGAATAGTCCTTCGCAGTGCTTTGGGGGATTTTGTGGCAGGTGAGGCTATTCCAATTATAGCTTATTCGCCCTTACTCTCTGAAGCTTTGGTTGTGTTGGAAAGGTGCAAATTCGCCAAGCAGCAGGATTGTGCTCACATTGTAATTGAATCAGACTCCAGGGAGATTATCAATGCTCTTCAAGGGTCCATTTTAAGAGGCAGGTGGCATGTGTATCCTATACTCACATTGATAAAAGAGATTCAGGCAGAATTTAGGGTGTAGTTGGTCTTGGGTTCCCAGAAACGCAAACTTGGCAGCAGACCACTTGGCCAGGATAGAATTGTCGAGGATGATCCCATCTTTTTGGGTCAATAGACCCCCATCCTTGCTGGTAGGCATTCTTAATAAGGATGGGTTACCTTGTCCACCCCATCATTAGTTTGGGACTAGTGTGGAATTTGACAATGCCACCACCAGTTGGTTAGGCCGTCTTCTACCTCTAATCTTTGTATTTGTATGCTTTGTTTTTCTGGTTGCGGCTGTCCATTAACTTTGGACTCTGGCTTTGTGATGTAATTTCGTTCATGCTATGTTTTCCAAAGTTTCAAGCATCGGACTATTTTCTTTTGCTACAGAGTTTGTTGTTATAAATTTAGATTTGGAAAATATTATTATTATTATTATAAGTATTTCTTAATTTGTATTTTAAGAGGTTGCTAATCCGACTAAATGTTAGCAAGTGGGCAAGTCTTGCAAGATTTGCAGTTTTTGGAAACTTCTAATTCCATGGGATGCAATTGCAACAGTCAAGGCGGATCTATAACTATAATATTAATGGGGCACTACACTTTCTAGTTTTTATTTTTACCCAAAAAAAATATTAATCTAACTAAATCTATATATATAAAGCAAAAGGTAGAGAATAGTAAAACATTTAAAATACTAAAAAATGTCATTAGTTAATGCAAACATTAAGAATTGAAATTATTAATTAATTGAGGATAATATGGTAAATTCACACTTTTTCATATTAAAAAAATAAAAATAAAAGAAAATTCAGATAATATATCCTATTTTTATGGAACACAACCACCCAATATCTTTTTTAATCCACGTTCAAATGTTTTTACTAACCTTCTTATGATGTTTGTCATACTCAACCTCTAATCGGTCCGTTGTCATCCCTATGTTTCACTTTTAAGTTTGATTTGTATGGTTATAATTTAAAAGAAAAAATAAGAGGCATTGACATAATAATTAAATTACTTTGATGATGTGTTTGCTAATCAGGAATTAAATTCTATCTATAGAGCCCACACAAAATTATTATTATTATTTTTTGAGAAAGATAATTCATTCATAGAACCAAAGATGTACAAAGAACGATATGATACAGTGACCTCGTTAAAACCTTCCTAGGACAACCTCATAAGACAAACCTCATGGGAGGAAAGAGTACCACACATGTCATTGACTAACAAGAGAGTCTGATTCATGTCACTTTAGACCATTATAATAAAAGAACAAATAAAAAATGAAACTAACACATAGACCTTCGATAAGAACCGCAACTATAGACCAACACAATAGACCCATATGAGAGGACCGTAAAACATCCCAACTGTCAAAAGAAGCTTTATATGAGCAAAATCATAGTCCTTTGACACCCACACAAACTGCAAGGCATATCATAGCAGAAACCAGGAGAGAACATGTGTGAGGAACATATAAACAACAGTAAAAGGACCCCTGAGAAGCACTCCATTTCAACTCAGAATCGGACAAAGAAAACCTCATATGACCAAGCATAGTTCTCTTATCGGCACAGAGTAGAGAAGAGCACCACATCCCAACAACTACCACCAGCATTGTTGTTGCCCCCGCCATTGAAACAGAGACAAAACATCAGCCACCAGGTATCATGAGTCTCCCAAGGAGAGACACAATTCAGTGTCACTACTGTCGCTGTCGTCGAGACAAAGACAACACCAGACACCTAGAACACTGCAAAAATAATCAAACAAAACAAACAAACAAACAAACATATCTAGATTATCTAGGGAGGGGAAGGGGAGGAGAAGAGGGGATAAGAGGAAGGGAAAATATGGGAGAAAAAGACAGGGAGATGAGGAGAGGAAGGGGAACATGAGCAGAGGGGAGGAAGGGTAGTGGCCACCTCCCCCCTTAGCTTCCTTATGGTTGGTTTTCGGCAAGGAGAAAAGGGGCTAGAGTGCGGCTAGGGTTTTTTTATATATGAAAGCGATGGCTTATTGCTTTGATCCACACAAAATTAGGAATTGAATTCCTGATTTTGAAGGAATTCAATTCTTGGGTAGGAGGTGGTATTCTAATTCCAGGAGAACTAACCTATTAGGAATTCATCTTTTTTACCTATTATATCCTCACACAATTTTCAAATTTTCAAATCTGCCATATACTTTAACCCAATAACGAAGACATTTTAGTAATTAGTATCACTCCTACCCCAATGCCATATGGTTTAGTAAACAACTTTAATAGGAATTTGGAATCTAACTCCCCCAATCCATATGGTTTAGTAAACAACTTCAACAGGAATCTGAAATCTAATTCTCATCAATCCAACTCCTCCTCAATTCAATTCCTCATAATCCAATTACGGATTTGGACACGTGATACCTTGCATGCTTGGGTGGTCCCTCCTTTTAGGGAGATAGAAATTATAGAGACTTGAGGAGGATATGTTGCGTAAATTTCAGCTGCACCAAAATGGATTCAGCTGCATCCTCAACTTGTGATACTCGCAAGTGCACGAGCCGTTTGGTAGTAGAACATATGTAAGTGCGAGGTCGATTCCACAGGGATTGGTGATTGAATGATCCAATTCAGTTTTCCTACACAAAACATAAATGAAAACAAAAGAACATAAAACAAGTAAGAAAGAAAATAACTAACTCAAGCAGATAAGTTCCCAAGTTCAATTTAGTTTAATGGATTGATTCTAGCTAAAGTATGATTAAGCCATGGTGTTTGGTCCTAACCTTGTATTCCTAATTTGATTAATTTGTTGTCTAACCTAAGCATTAGGAATCCATTAAGCATAGAAGAATGTTTTAAACAACCAAGTATGTATCTAATCCAGATTGTCGAATTCATACACACTCTTCCTATTCATAGTTCAATTCGAATTAAAGCATTGTGTCTACTCTTAATTCAAACCAAGATAGCTAACATGCAAGCCTTAATGGTGATCAATCATTCAAACTAGCATATTAACTTATAAGCATAATGAATAAGAACAAGAACCATAATTGAAACTTGGAAACTAATCAAACTTGAATACTTAAGAAAAGAATTTACATTACAAAGAAAAATAAATTACAACTAAGAGAACATTAAAGAAACTAGGAGAATTTGAGGAAGAAAGGAAGGTGTTTGAGAACTTGGAGGAGGGAGAAGAAAGTGTTTGAGAACTTTAGAGAATTTTGGAAGAACATGTGTTTGAGAGCTTTGAGGATTTTGGAAGAGAAGAGAGATGTGTTTGAGAACATGGAGAATTTGAAAGAGAATGAAGAAGTGTTTGGGAAGTTTGGAGAAGAGAAAGGAAACGTGTTTGAGAACATGGGGAATTTGGAAGAACATGTGTTTGAGAAACTTAGGAAAGGGAGAGAAAGGTGTTTGTGAAATGTTTGAGACATGGAGACTTTTGGAAGAGAAGGGAAATGTGTTTGGGAGATTTGGTACAACACTTGAGAACTAGAAAGGAAAACTAAGAGAATTTGAGGGAGAGAAGGGAAGGGAGCTCTAGAGAAGTGTTTGAGAGCTCCCTCCATTGGGGTGTGTTTACAAGCTTAGAGAACTTCCCTATTTATAGGCTTAGGGGAAGTGAAAATCTGAATTATACAATAGAGTTCACTAACCACACTCACTTCACCAACTTACAACACTTAATTCACCTAACACACTATTGCATTTGAAAACAATTCCTCTTGTCTGTAGGCTTAGTGTTGCAGCTCTCACTTCATCTTCTTTTAATTCATTTGGCTGCTGCAAAATTTCACTCAAATATAGATATTGAATATGCTTCACCAAACTTTCCCACAATCAACAACACTTCATCATGCATATGTCATGCATGACAATGCATTGCAGTCAGCTTGTGGCTCCATTCTGAAAAATCTGGAAAAATATGTATCTTGAAGCTATTTGTCTTATCTTTCCAAGCATATGCAGCCCAGCTCAAGAAAAAATCGGAAAGCCCTTCAAATGTGATTTTTGGCACAGTAACGCAGATGCTGCCGAATTTGACCTTAAGCTGCCAAAACATATATAACTTCCTCTAGGAGACTCGGAATCATGAACCGTAAAATTCTAAAGAAACTAGACTTCCGTATCTTTCCAATGATATATGGCTCATTATCTGGTTCTTCTTGAGTAAGTACAGTCTAATACGTGAAGTTGACTGATATGCAGACACCATTTCGAGCTAACTTGTCTCCAAAATGCAATAAATGAGTCTCAAGCTTATTACACTGAAACAAACACAAAACTTATTAAAAGCACAAGTTTAACTAAAAAACATAACCAAATCATAAGTTAGAAGGGTACAAAATGATATGTAATTATTGCACCGATCAGGATACGTGAACGTGAAAGTTGTGCGACTCTCTCCCTCACAACACAACGCTCTCTCTCTCTCTCTCTCTCTCTCTCTCTATGATACACTCTCTGGTTTAGGGTTTCAGAAAGCAAAATCATCATAGGTGGTTGTTTGGACCATAATTTCATAAGGCACTGTAATAAATAAGCCTACAATATATGCAATAAAAAATAAATACCTTTAGAGCCTTTGGTTTAGAGTCCCCATTGTGGGAAAGATACCTTCCCTATGTTTGGATGAGGGAAAATAACTCCGAATTTAGTTAAAAGTCGGGAATTTAAGAGGATAAATTCACAATTCCGTTGTTTGGCAACTTAAGCACGGAATTTATTAAATGACGTGCAAAAAAAATCATGAAAATTGGGTCATCAAATTCCCGAGTTTAATTTCCACCAAATAGGCGTCATTTCACAATTTTCATAGTGTCATTTACAAAATTTGACATACATAAATCTAAACATTGAAATTTTTAATTGCCAAAATTGAAATCCTTAAAATCTAAATTCCGTCATTTTAGAATTCTATATCATTTTCAATTCCTTCATCCAAACGGAGGGTTGGAGTCTAGAATATTCCACTGGAGCTCTAAATGAGTTTCTATTCACTATTTTTAGAGCCCCATTTAGGAACTATGATTGGGATTGCTCTTAGAGCACTTCTACCTATGGTAACATGCCAAAGATGCTGCCTGGATTTGCTTATATCGTGCTAACATCAGTGACCAATTTAAATATAAAAAAAACAAAAACAAAATATTGTTGTCATCTCTCTCTCTCTCTCTCTCTCTCTCTCTCTCTCTCTCTCTCTCTCAATTTCCAAACACACACAGACCGTATAGTCTATCTCTACAAAGAGATAGATATAATAAAATCCACTCCCAACAATAGTATAAAATATCGATAATATTGACGAAATATCGATAATATTGACGAAATATCGATAATATTGACGAAATATCGAGGATATTATCATTTTTTCGAGTCACGGATATCATATAAATATCGATAATATCGGAAAATATCGATGTCGATAATTTCACTCATACTTCAACAATATTTTGTCAAAATTTCTCTATAATGAAAAAAAAAAAAAATACAAAGCACACACACAAATGGGATTCGAACCCTTACCATTTCACTCCTCCAACGCCTTAACCACCATGTTGCTTATGTTTTTGTGATAATAAGCAAAGAAGAACTCTATGTGGTACTAAGTCACTCATGTATCTTACCATGCAATGTATAAAGTATAAAATATAGTAAATCATTATATATAAATGATTATGGTATGTTTAATATTCTTTCATTAATTAAACTGCTAGTGTTTGTAAGCTCGCTATATAATCAACTTAAATCAATTAAACCCATCATACAATGCATTTCCTTCTATTTTTTATTATAAACTAATAAATAATTGACTAAATAAACATCCTCCAAAGTTTTAATAAAAATTTTCAAGTTTTTCTTACAATTTATGTGGTTTTTATTCAATTTTTATCAATATCGATAATATCCCGATATTTCTATCGAAATTTCTATTTTGTTAAACTACCGATATTTCAAATACCATCAATATTTTAAACCTTGCTCCCAACTAATTGGCTTTCATTTCTAACATGTGGGCCATCCACACCCACTCATTTACAACACTAATGATATATATTTTTTAATCAACAACACTATCCCTCAACCATTAGTGGCGCACTCTAATTGTCGCCTGCAAAAGACATAAACAATGCACACTCTTATTAAAAAATGAAAGTTAATTAGGAACAGACCGATGGCCAGGGTGGAAAGATTTCCACACGTGCCCCAAGTTGCATGCTTTGCGTGGTCCCGCCTACACCCACCGCCCTCCACTCTCCTCTTTGTTTTTGTTTTGGTTACAGCAGCAGGTTTCTTTGCGTTCGCTTTAAAATCCAGAGAAGCAACCGCATACAAACTACACTCTCTTCTTTCTTTTCCTCCACTGTTTCTTTCTAGGGTTTCAACCAGACGTTTCGTCGCTGCGTTTTTTCTTGTTTTCTTCACTTCCAGTCTCCAGAATCTCCACCACGTTTGAGACAATGGAGAAGATAGAGTCGGATTTGAGAGAGTCCGACTCTAAGCAGAGGAGCCTGGCCAAGGCGTACGATATCATACATGCGCAAGCTAATTCGTTCATCATTTTTACTGTGCAGTGGAAGGACCTCGAGGACCACTTTGAGTCGACTCGGGACACCCTAGAGGCCCGGTTCCGAGAACTCGAGGCCCGCGAAGAGGATATCGGAGTCCGGGAGACCAAGTTGGAAGAAAAAGAGTGGAAATTTCGCTCGGATATGGAAGCCAAAGCCATTGAGTTGCGCGGCCTTGATAGATTGCTCGATCAGAAATTGAAAGAGGTAATTGACTGTAAGAACCACTTGCATTCACTTTGGTCATTGATTCAGGAACACAGCGATGAGGTCATTGTTCAGGAGAAGCGGTTGATGGCAGTTGAGAAGTTTGTTTTAGAGAAGGAGACATATTTTGATTCGATTGATCAGCGTCTTAAAGAGAGGACGAAAAAATTGAATTGGGTTGCGAAAATTGTGGAAGAGAAGTCGAAATTGGCCGAGTCTAAGGAGGAGGAAGTGAAACGGTTTCAAGAAGCGTTGAACAAGTACGTTGAGGACATAGAGTTGAAGAAGAGGCAATTGAATGAGATTCTTGGGTCGATTGAGAAGCACAAGAAAGAGTTTGATTTGAAAGAAGAGCTAATTCAAGCAACGAAAGGATCGATTGAGGAATGCGACAAGGAGTTGAGTTTGAAAGAGGAGAAACTTAAGTTGATTCAAAAATGGTTAGTAGAGTGCTCAAATACACTCGAATCGAGAGAGAAAAAAATTAGGGAAATAGATTTGAAAGAGAGAGATTTTGGTTTGCTTAAGAATTCAATGGAGGAGTGGTCTTGTAAACTTGATTTCAAAGCGAGGGAACTTGAATTCATGGACAAGAGGGTAAGTGAACGCCTCAATGAGGTTAAGTTGAAAGAAAAGAATTTGGATGAACTCCAAAAATCGATCAGAGATGGCGAGAAGCATTTGGATAAAATGTCTAAGGGACTACAAATGAAAGAGAGTCAACTTGGAGACCAGGACAAAGAGCTTGCATTCAGGCAGAAAGAAGTTGATTCGATAAAAAAATCAATTGAAGAACACACCCAAAACCTGAAATCAAAACAGAGCCAACTTGAAGACCAGGCCAAAGAGGTTGAATTGAAGCAGAAAGAATTTGATTCGATCAGAAAATCCAGTGAAGCACTCATCCAAAACCTGAAATCGAAAGAAAGGCGACTTGAAGACCAGGCCAAAGGGCTTGAATTGAAGCAGAAAGAATTTGATTCGATTAAAAAATCCACTGAAGAACACACCCGAAAGCTGAAAGCGAAAGAGAGGCAACTTGAAGACCAGGCCAAAGAGCTTGAATTGAACCAGAAAGAATTTGATTCGATCAGAAAATCCAGTGAAGAACTCATCCAAAACCTGAAATCGAAAGAAAGGCAACTTGAAGACCAGGCCAAAGGGCTTGAATTGAAGCAGAAAGAATTTGATTCGGTCATAAAATCCAGTGAAGAACTCATCCAAAACCTGAAATCGAAAGAAAGGCGACTTGAAGACCAGGCCAAAGGGCTTGAATTGAAGCAGAAAGAACTTGATTCGATTAAAAAATCCACTGAAGAACACACCCGAAACCTGAAAGCGAAAGAGAGGCAACTTGAAGACCAGGCCAAAGAGGTTGAATTGAAGCAGAAAGAATTTGATTCGATCAGAAAATCCAGTGAAGCACACATCCAAAACCTGAAAACGAAAGAAAGGCGACTTGAAGACCAGGCCAAAGGGCTTGATTTGAAGCAGAAAGAATTTGATTCGATTAAAAAATCCACTGAAGAACACACCCGAAACCTGAAAGAGAAAGAGAAAACTAATGCCCTTCATTCTCAAGTGAAGATTGAGCAAGTGGAATATATCCCTTCCAACCATGCCTTTGTTCCTTCTTCTGCAAGTAATCAATCCATCATCAATAGGGATGGTAGAGGCTTGCAGCAGTTCATGAATGAGCATTTGAAGAGAATTGATTTAGTGGGTAGTGAAATCTCAACTGTTCTTGAGGCCTCGTTGGACCCAGCAAAATTGGTTTTGGATGCAATGCAAGGGTTTTACCCCTCAAATTCGACTGTAGACAACAGGGAGTGTAATTTTGATTTGAGAGTTATTAGGAGAAGTTGTATTCTTTTGTTAGAGGCTTTAAAGAAAATCTCACCGCAAATTAATCCTCTGGTGAGAGAAGAAGCAATTAAGTTGGCGGGTGACTGGAAGGCTAAAATGACGGGGGCAACAGAGATTTGGTTGGAGATTTTGGGTTTTTTGAGGCTTGTTACTACGTATGAAATCACCTCTGCTTATGATGGAAATGAGCTTCAAAGTCTTATTGCTACAATTTCCGAGTATGAACAGGCAACTGAATTATCCCAGGCCCTTGGTAGCACAGAAAAAGCATCTGGTAAGTTCTTTTTAATTATTTACTTCTTTTTTTCACATTTAGATCTGAGTTTATAATTTGTACAGTACTGCCTATTTAATTTTGTTTTCCGATCAACAGGCTCAAGTTGATTAGGTTCTTTGTTATATTTCTTACTCTTGTTAATCCAACAAATAGAAGTCTATACAATGATGACCCATAAATGTCACAAAGAACAGTTCTGAAATGCGTGATTTCTTGCCTTATGGAGCTTCTGTTCAGAGGGAAAAAGTTTTAATGATTATAATTCTTATTGTTGAGAAGCATTGGTTACAATTTCCCACTGGACATGCGCTTTACTCTTGTTTTTAGAGCAGTGTTGAAGAGTACTTGTTACTCTCAGTTACTATATTCAAGAGGATGAAACATAAAGGGGCCTCATTTTAATTTTTGGCCCTGGGCCATCCAAAAGTCAGGGCCGGCCCTGGGTCTTATAACATCTTGATACCATTTCATCGTAGCTTTTGTTATTGAAAATTTTGCTTGTACTTCTAAATTAGCCATTTGGGCAGTCTATATTTCCAACTTGCCCATAATACCGTCTGATGCTCTCATATATTCTAAACAAGACTTTTCTTATTCGTTTTGGGGTTTTGCTTGGAAAGACTTGAACCTAATAGCTATCCCCGTCCCCACTCCACACAACACTCAAAGAACAATTAGCACATAATGCTATAAATATGTTTTAATATGTTAAGTTCAGAATTACACTCACTAACCTGTCTACTGCAAATTTTTTTATTTTTTTGGCACAGCCAGCATCATTTGTTCCCCTGTCAAAACTGAGAAACCAGAATCTTCCCTGACCAAAAATGCAGTAGCTGTTTCTTCTCCGAATCTTCAACTAACTGCTACTACAGATGCAAGGAATTTGCAGGGGTTTGTACATGAGCTTGCGAGAGGGAATCATTTAATACAAAATGAAACTTTGGCTGCTCTTCAGACGTCATTGGACCCAGCAAAATTTGTGTTGGATGTGATGCAAAATTCTTTTGCTCAATACTGGGGAAATGGGGATGTTCGTTCTAAAGAAACTGTCATGTTGAGTTACATCAACCTATTGGAGCAGCTAATTTGTGTCTCACCGCATGTTGGACCTCATGTGATGGACGATGCAAGAAAGCTAGCAATCCAGTGGAAAGCAAAAATGGGAGCTGATACTCAAAATTCATTGGAACATTTGGGTTTTTTGCAGTTTATTGCTAAATATGGTTTGTTTTCTACCTTTACTAGATATGATATGGTATCGCTTCTTGGGAGGATTTCTCAGGATAAACAGACTCGAGAATTATGTCAGAATCTCAGTTTTGCAGATAAGATCCCTAGTAAGTTTCTTGAATATGAATTTTCATATTATGTTCATTGTGCTGTTTGTGTTTAGCTTACCATCAATCTTGTTTATTCCTTGATAGGCTCTTTAATTTCATTTTGCTATTTACAGTGTTTTAGCTATAGGTGTTTGTAGCTGTGTGTGTCCTATATCCCATTCTTGTGTCCATTGTGCTATAGTGATAATTATCTTGAGTCGGTATTGACTGCTAATGGGTCGAATATTAGCAAATGGCTTGAAGATTTTTAATTTCAAAGATAAAATTCATGATATGAGTCATGAGATTAGGAATTAGGAAAATGTACAATGAAGTTATGTCTGTAAGGGATTATATACAGATTGATTTTGTTGGGTTTTATAATATATTCTAAGTGAATTGTTTATCACTCTGTGGTTCAGAACCTCAGTATATTTATGCAGATTTGTAGCTATTGATTCGTTTTATATCCAGTTTGTTGTGAATGATTATCTCTCCTATTACTAAAGTTGGTGAATTCATGTTCTTGCTCCACTGGTATTCTGTGTTCTCCTTGAAACTTCCGTGGACTACATTGGTTAATCCTGCAGTTTTGTTTTACATGCAGACCATTTTATTCGGAATCTTATTGAAGGAAGGCAACTGATTGAGGCTGTTAGGTTGATTTGCACATTCAAGTTATATGACACTTTTCCTCCAGTACTACTCTTAGAAAAGTTTGTGGATAATACAAAGATCTGTAACAAGAGAATTCGCAAGAAAAAGAAATCACTAGATGAAAAGGTACCTTAGCTCTTCTTTGGCTGTCCAATATTTGGTTCCTGAATAGTTAAATACAGGAAAAATGTAAAAGCTTACGTTCTATGTTGTTTTGCTTACAGGTTGAGGTTTTAGATAATGAAATTGCTGAATTCAGAGCTGTGATTCAGTGCATCAAAGATTGCAATCTTGAGTCTGTATACCCATCTGGGAAGATTGAACATCAATTAGCTTTGGTTGAGAAAATAAAGGAGGATCTGGTTGAGAAAATAAAGGACAATCAAAGACGTTCAGCGACATCTCTTGCCTGCAAAGTTGGGCAACAAGAGGATAACAAATCTCTTGTCGGCAAAGTTGAACAACATGAACAGAGTAAATTTATTGCCATCTGGACTGAACAACAAGAGGCGAATAAGTTTGAACAACAAAAGCAGACAAAATGGAATAAACGCAAAGGGGCTCAACCACATCAACAACAACAGCATTCAAATAAATTCCAACGAACATCGAATACCAACTTCCAGTCCTGACTATCAGCATAGAAGTTTGCCTTCTGGGCACCATGAGAATGAGAGACCCTGAGCAGTTTGGTATGGCTTCAACACTTGGCCCTTATCAACCCTAGTACGAACTGCCACACGTGTACATAGTAATCCCCAAAAGGCGGCCGCTCCCCCAGTCTGCAGTGCTGCGGATCTTGGTTTACCATCCTCGTATATTTACCAGTCAGTTAATGAGTGGCCCAACTTTGGTAGGTTGCCGACCTGCTTGCTTTTGTAAGTTGCATTACTGCCATTTTGGAGAAGCAACTGTTTTGACTGACTTCATTGTTGGGACCCTTGACACCATAGATGGAGCATTTGAAAACATGCTTTTACTCTTCATACAATGTTTTTTGGTTTTTTTCTTGTTCTAGGTTAGATGTTTATGTTGATCATTTTAAGGCAGCATCTGTTGATGCTAAAAAATGGTTTAGTCCTTTTCGGGCGCAACTTAGTGGTTTTGGGCCTTCGGTATCCTGATGGCCTCGGTAGGGATTGTGATTTGCAATATGAGAAAAACGCTCGATAAGGCCTAGGGCACCAGTGTGGTACCGGCCGAAAGCTCTCCGATGCTTAAGTAAGTTCGGATTTAGTTAAGTTAACTGACAGATCAAATAGGCAGTATGCCATGAGTTCTGATCACCTCTATTTTGGGGTAGTTGGCCTCCTTTATAGGCCTTGGGAGGTGTGCACTTGGTGTAGAATTTCGATGTGGGACTGTGGACGTCGATTCTGAGCGTGCCACGTGTCCCTGGTGAGGGCATTGCCCTAATGGATGGATCGGTAGCCTAGGTGCCGAAGGCAGCTTGACCAGGTGCTGGGTGCCAAAGGCAACTTTGAGCAGGCTCGACTTTGTCCGCGTGTCTTATTCTTATTGGCTGTTCATTTTGGTATAAACAGCATCCGATGATGCATATTTGGTTCACTCCCATGATTTGCTTTGATACCGAACCTAAAGCTCTTCACACGTGATGTAATTTCTGTCATGCTATGTTCTCCAAAGTTTCAAACATCGGACTACTTTCTTTTGCTGCAGAGTTTGTTGTTATAAAATCAGATTTGGAAAATATTATTTTTATTCTAAGAGGTTGTTAATCCCACTAAATGTTAGCAAGTGGGCAAGTCTTGCAGGGAAGGATTTGCAGTTCTGGAAATTTCTAATTCCATGGGATGCAATTAATAGGGCAGTGAACTTTCTAATTTTCTTTTAAAAACCATAAATAAATAATAAACCAACTAAATGTTAAAACAATGAAAGGCATAATTATAAGTGCCCGTTTGGCATTGCTTATTTGGGGTGATAAGTGATTTTTAAAAAATTTTGGGAAGTCCAGCCCGTTTGGTAAACTGTGAGAAAATCAATTATTGTTAAAAATTGTTGTGAGAGAAAGCTATAAGGGAAAGCAGCTAATGAGGTGTTTTCATTTTCTGATTATACAGTAATCAGTTTTGAAGATGCGCTGGGTTTAATGATTATGACACAATCATTTTCTGATTATGAGGAAATCAATACCAACAACACTTTAACAAAAAGTTTACCAAACGCCAAACTGCTTTCCCTCACAGCTAATTTCTCTCACAGCAAATCTAACAGCGATTATTTTCACAGCACAGCAATGTCAAACTGGCCCTAAGTCCTCGACATCTTATAATTTAAAAGAAAAAAATAAAAGCCATTGAGATAATAATTAAATTTGTTTTTTAACTAATAACACACGCTCACGTGTTTAGCAATTGGTTTTCTGTTTTGTTTTGTTTATTTATTTATTTTTATTTTAGAATTTAAAAAAAAAAATAATGTTCCATATAAATAGAACAGGTAGGACTGGATTTGGACACGTGGTACCATGCATGCTTGGGTGGTCCCTCCTCATAGGGAGAGAGAAATTATATAGAGACTTGAGAAGGATACGCGAACGTGAAAGTTGTACGACTCTCTCCCTCACTACACAACGCTCTCTCTTCTTCTTCTTCTGTTATCTCTCTCTGATACACTCTCTCTGGTTTAGGGTTTCAGAAAGCGAAATCGTCACAGGAGGGAAAGCTCCGACTAGGCGCTAGGGTTTTCTCGTCTTCTTCCAACTTTCAATCTTCATTTTCTACCACCACCACCACCACGGCGTCCGTACGTACGGTTATGGAGAAGATAGCCTCGGATTTGAAAATGTCTGAGACGAAGCAGAGCTGTCTCGGCCAGGCCTACGAAGCCTTGCATGCCCAAGCTTCATCCATCCTCCACTTTGGTGTGCAGTGGAAGGAGCTTGAGGACCACTTTGAGTCGACCCGGAACTCGCTCCAGACCCGACTCCGAGAACTCGAGAACCGCGAGAAGAAAATTGACGACCGAGAGAAGCGTTTGGGAGCCTTAGAGTTGAATTTTGACTCGGAGATGGTGTCCAAAACCGAGAAATTGCGTGGAGTTGAGAAATCGATCGAAGAGGTTGAATCAGGTAAACACCACTTCAACTTGCAATCGCTTAAGTTACTGATTGAAGAGCATAATGAAGAGCTTGATGTTAAAGAGAAGCGATTCTCAGAACTTCAGAGATTGGTTGGAGAGAAAGAGAGGGAGTGTGATTTAATTGATAAACGTGTTAAAGAGCGCGCAAAGAAATTGAATTGGGTAATGAAATGTGTAGAAGAGAGGTCCAAAGAGGTTGAATCTAAGAAGGAGGAAGTGGAAGTGGTTCAGGGGGTATTAAACAAGTACAGAGAGGATATTGAGTCGCAAGAGAGGCAATTAAATTGGATGATGGGAATGATTGAGGAGCGCAAGAAAGTATATAATTTGAGAGAAGAGCAAATTAACGCAGCTCAAATATCTATTGAAGAATGTGACGATAAGATGAAATTGAAAAAGGAGGAACTTGGTTTGGTTCAGAGATCATTGGAGGAATGCTCTAATACTCTGGAATCCAAACAGAATATAATTAGGGAAATGGAGTTGAAAATGAGAGATTTTTATTTGCTTAAGAAATCAATGGAGGAGTGGCCCAGTGAACTTGAAGTTAAAGAGAGGGAACTTGAAGGATGGTTTGAGAAGCTTGAACTGAAAGAGAAACAATTTGAGCCAAAACTCGAGGAACTTCATTTGATGGATAAGAGGGTCAATGAATGCCTCACTGAGGTTCAGTTGCAAGCGAAACATTTAGATTCACTCCAAAAATCAATACAGGAACGTGAAAAGAATTTGGATTCACTCTCCTATGGACTTAAATTGAAAGAGAGGCAACTTGAACAACAGGCCAAAGAGCTTGAATTGAAGCAGAAAGAAGTTGATTCAATTCGAAAATCCACTGAAACTAATACCAAAAAAGAGAGATTGAAGAAGAAGACTAATATCCTTGATTCTCAAGCGAAGATTGAGCAATTGGAACATACTCCTGCTAACAATGCCACTGTTCCTTTGTCCAAAAGTATCCAGTCCCGCATCTACAGGAATGGTAGAGACTTGCAGTTGTTCCTGAATGAGCATTTGAAGAGACATGATTTATTGGGTACTGAAATCTCAGCGATTCTTCAAGCATCATCAGACCCGGCCAAATTAGTTTTGGATGCAATGCAAGGGTTTTACCCTTCAAATTCGGTTGTGGAAAACTGGGAGTGTGACTTTGATTTGAGCGTTATTAGAAGGAGTTGTATTCTTCTGTTACAAGAGTTAAAGAGAGTCTCACCACAAATTAATCCTCAGGTGAGAGGAGAAGCAAAGAAGTTGGCAGGCGATTGGAAGGATAAGATGATCGTGGTGGTAGAAAATTGGTTAGAGGTTTTGGGATTTTTATTGCTTCTTACTACATATGACTTGACCTCTACTTATGATGAGAATGAGCTTCAAAGTCTTCTTGTTGTAGTTTCTCAGCATTCACTGGCTACTGAATTTATCCAGGCCTTTGGTGTATCAGATAAGGCAAATGGTAAGATTTTCTTTTTTTGTTTCTTTCTCTTTTTATATTTGTTGATGTTTATATCTCAGTTTCTAATTTCTATGATACTCTTTCCCTATAGTATTTGGAGTATGTAATAAATTGTTTCTGATTAAATACTCTGCGTTCAGGAGCCATATTGGATAATTTGTTAGGTCAACAAATAAAAATCTATACAATGATACCCTTCACATGTGATGCGATGGGATATGCTTGTAAATCTTTCTCATTTTATAGCTCTGATGGCCCATGCATGTACATGGAAAAGTTCTGAAATGTAGATATTGTGCCTTATGGGAGCTTCTTTTAGAGGAAAAAAAATAAAGGAAAAAAAATGGAAATTGAATGCTTAAAGTTTTTGCATTGTAGATTGGTTACATTCCCTATTGCACATGCCTCAGAATTTTGCATTTTGAAGCACCACTGTAGAGTGGTAATTTTCTCTAAGAAGCTGTTGCAAGCAATGATATTTAAGCATATTTCAAAATAGTTGTCCTTTTAGGCCTTGTTATATTCTGGAAAGAAGTGTTTTCATTTTATTTTTTAATCAATAAATACTCTCTTGTCCTGGTCTGAAAATCAAAGTAGTTTCATTGCCCCCATTTTATAATTATTTTGTTTTAGGCTAATAGCATATCTTGTTCCATGTTTCTTTCTGATTTATCTCATAAGAATTTCAGTGCTGGGGCCAGGCACTCATGCTCTTCATTTGTTGTCATTTCATCCTAAATCTTGTTCTTCCATATTGTGCATATACTTCTGACTTGTTCTTTTAGGCAGTATCTATCCCCAATCTGAGCATAATACCTTCTGATGTTTTGGCATATAGCAAAATAAGTGTTTTCTTATTTATTTTTAGTTTCGCTAGGTGATATTTCAACCTAATTGCAATGCCGACCACCACTTTCGCTCAAAGCTTACGTGGCACGTAATGCTATAAATATCTTTCCTTACTATCTTAAATTCAGAATTACACTCAGTAACAGTCTATTACGTTTTTTTATGTTCCTTATTGTAATTGCATAGAGAGCAGCATAATTAGTTCCCCAGTCAAAATTGGCGAACCCATATCTTCACTGGCCAAAAATGGAGCAACTTGTTCTTCTCTGAATCTTCAACCAGGTGCCGCCACAGATGCAAGGAACTTGCAGGGGTTTTTAAATGATCATTTAAATGGAAATCATTCGATACAAAAAGAAATGTCGTCTGCCCTTCAAACGTCATCGGACCCAGCAAAACTTGTGTTGGATGAGATTCAAACATCTTTTGCTCAATACTGGAGAAAAGGAGATGTTGGTTTCGATGAAACTTTCATGTTTAGTAACATTGCCCTATTGGAGGAGCTAATGAGGGTCTCACGGCATGTCGGACCTCATTTGAAAGAAGATGCAATAAAGCTAGCAGAGCAGTGGAAAGCAAAAATGAGAGCTGACACTCAAAATTCATTGGAGAGTTTGGGATTCTTGCAGTTTGTAGCTACATATGGGTTGCTCCCTACTTTGAATGGAGATGAGATTAAAAAGCTTCTTGGGATGATTTATCAGCATAAACAGGCTCTAGAATTATGTCTTACGCTTGGTTTTGCAGATAAGATCCCTGGTAAGTTTCTTGGAAATTGGCTTTCATAGTGTGCTGTTTGTGCTCCATTTACTATTACCCATTTATCTCTTGGTATGCGATTTAATTTTGTGCAATTTATAGTATTTTGGCTAGTGTCGTAGATTCCATTCGTGTGCCCCTTGTGCAAGGGTGATACAGTTATCTTCGGGTTTTGAAGGATAGTTATTTTTCGGTTGGTTTTATACCCTGTCAGGAGAGCTAATGGGTTGAATATTAGCAAATGGCTTGAAGATGATTAATAAAACTAAGATAAACTTCATGAGACAAGATAAGGTGTAGAAAAATTCACAATGAAGTTAAATAAGTAAAAGACTTTTTACAGACTGGTTTTGATTGCTTTTATGGTTATTTATTATATATTGTAAGCTCACGTGTTATAATTGTCATTCAGACTGGAGAAATGTGTCCCTTTGTTGGCTTGGTATTTAGTTTGTTGGAATTGTGTACCTTCCTAGGATGATAGTTTCGTTACTCATGTCTTTTTCTCGGTATCATGTTTTCCTGCATACTTATTTTGGTGTTTGAGTTTCTTCTTTTGTATCTTAAATATGATTTCTTTTGTTAATGCATTTACTTATAGTAACTTATTTAAGTTTGGGTCGTGATACCATGCAATTCTCCTTTTGAAATTTCTCTGGAACAGTATGATGAATCATGCAAATTTGTTTTACATGCAACAGATTTTATTCAGAATCTTATTGAAAAGAAGCAACTGTTTGAGGCTTTTAGGTTTATTTGCACCTTCAAGGTAAATGACAAGTCCTCCTCGGTACCACTCTTAAAAGAATATGTGGAGGGTGCAAGGAAGTCTTACAGGACAACATGGAGCAAAAAGAAATCACTTGATGAAAAGGTACATTCACTCTTCTTTGGACTATCTGATAGCTGCTTCTTAATTTGTTGAATCTAGGGCCATCCCATTGTAAATCTACATCTATCTACGCTTATTTTTGCTCACAGAATGAGGTTGTAGACCACCAAATAGCTGATCTAAGAGCTGTGATTCAATGCATCAAAGATTACCGCCTCGAGTCTGAATACCCATCCAAGGACATCGAAATACAAATAGTTCAGTTGGAGAAAATAAAGGAGAATTGGAGAAAAATGGCGAAATCTCTTGGCTCTAAGGCTGAACAAGAGGAGAAATCTCTTGGCTCCAAGGATGAACAAGGGGAGAGATCTCTTGCCGCCACCCAGGTTGAACAAGAGGACAAAGCTCTTGCCTCTAAGGAGAAGAAACCTAGTACCAGCACTTCTGTCTCCAAGGTTGAACAAGAGGATAAATCTCTTGCCTCTCAGGAGAAGAAACCTAGTACCAGCAATTCTGTCTCCAAGGTTGAACAAGAGGATAAATCTCTTGCTTCCCAGGAGAAGAAATGTAGTTCTATAATTTCTGCCTCCAAGGATGTACAAGAGGAGAAGAAAAAGAAGAAACGCAGAACCAGAACTTCTGCCTCCAAGGCTGATGAAGAGAAGAAAAAAGAGAAGAAACTTAGTCCTGGCACTTCTGCCTCCAAGGCTGAACAAGGGGAGAAAAAAGAGAAGAAATGCAGCACCAGCACTTCTGCCTCCAAGGCCGAACAAGAGGAGAAAAAAGAGAAGAAATGCAGCGCCAGCACTTCTGCCTCCAAGGTTGAACAAGAGGAGAAAAAAGAGAAGAAACGCAGCACCAGCACTTGTGGCTCCTCCTCCAAGTTTGGACAGAGACAACATAGTAAATATAAACGTCCTCGGACATCTGCTACACCCTATGCATTTCCAACTTTCCCTCGTGGCTATCTGCAGCCAAGTTCGTCCTTATTGCCGAATGGAAATTATGGACACCATGGACATTTTTGAAAGATTATGAGCAAGCCACACTCACTTTATTCATTGAGTTGTGCAAACGAAAGGAGACAAAAAGTCCCTAATACAAGGAAACAGTCCAGGAAACATGAGTCCGGACTATCAGGTCCATCACCTAGGAAACATAACTCTAGGTATTGGGGAATCACAACCCTACGGTCTATCAATTTTGGTATAGCTTCCGTGCCGAATGCTGGAATGCAGCACTAGTATCTGTTCTTGCCCAACCCTCCTGTATATGGCTATTATTAAATCTAGTACGAAGCATGACTGCTAACTTTGAAGGACCAATGTGCAGTGCTAATTGTGTTGATGGCACAACTTTGGTAGGTTGAAGGTAGACTGCCTGCTTTATTTTTGTTTTTGTTGTTGGTTTTCCCGAGTTGCATTGCTTTCATCTTGGAGAAGCTAAGTTCTTGTATTTTGACTGACCGACTTTATTGTAGAAATGTTTGACTGAGATGGACTTGAAATATTGAAAAATCTTAATGCTCTTTTCAGATCAGTGTAAGCCCAATCTTACTAACTTATCCAAAACAGAAGCTCATTCATTCAAAAGACCCATATGTTTTCTTGTGGGGAAACTTATAGTTCTCGTACATATATATATATTATTATTATTTTCCTGTTATTCAGTAGATAAATTTACCGAGAGCACATTTGAATATGAAAACAAAAATGTAAATTTGGAAATCAAACAAAAAATATAAGAAAGTGAGAAATAATGAAGTCTGGATATTTATTTAAAATAATTGAATGTGTAGTTTTTAGATTTTTTTATGATCACAAAAAATATCATATAGATATAATAATGAAATACATGCTGACAAGTTACAATTAAAAGAGCCCAATCTTCTGCAAATTAAAAAAACTGAGGCCCTTTTTTTTTCTGCCAAATTAAAAAAAAAACCTAAAAGACTGAATTTCGAACATCACCTACCTACATTATTTTCCTTATTTTTTATTTTTTATTTGGCTTATTATCACAAAAGGTCCCTAAGGTTTACGAAACTATCAGATTGCATCCTTAATGTTTTTTTGTGTCACTCGTGGTCCTCAAGGTTAGTATGTATAATCACAAATGGTCCCTGCCGTTAGGTTCCGTCAAAAACTCCGTTAGTTTGCTGACGTGGCATATATACATATCACAAAACATCCCTAAGGTTTACACATCTATCACAAATGGTCCTTGCGAAATTTTTTAATTTTTTAATTTAAAATTCATAAAATTTTGGTTTTCTTTTTTATATTATTTAAAAATATATATTGTATTTTAAATACATATGACACTATATTTTTGAAGATGTGGGCTCCACATATATGCCACACCAACAAACTAATGAAGTTTTTTTAAAATAATTTAAAATTCATAAAATTTAAAAATGAAAAAACCATTTATATAAGGATTTTAACCTTAAGGACCATTTATAATCCCTAAACCCTTGGTTTTTTTCATTTTTAAATTTTATGAATTTAAATTATTTTTTAAAAACTCCATTAGTTTGTTGATGTGGCATCTATGTAGAGCCCACATCTAAAATAATATAGTGTCATGTGTATTTAAAATACAATATATATTTTAAAATAATTTAAAAAATAAAACCAAAATTTTATGAATTTTAAATTTAAAAAATTAAAAAAAATTGCAGGGACCATTTGTGATAGGTGTGTAAACCTCAGGGATGTTTTGTGATATATATATATATGGGGGGCTTCTCCAATGCGAACTCTAAGATGCGAACTCGTTGCGAACTTTTGTTTTTAACCGTTGGAAGAAGAGCGAAAAGAAAGAAAATAAAGCCACACAAGCCATCCAACGGTTAAAAACAAAAGTTCACAACGAGTTCGCATCTTAGAGTTCGCATTGGAGAAGGCCCCTATATATATATATATATATATGCCACATCAGCAAACTAACGGAGTTTTTGACGGAATCTAACGGCAGGGACCATTTGTGATCATACATACTAACTTTGAGGACCACTAATGACACAAAAAAACATTAAGGATGAAATCTGATAGTTTCGTAAACCTTAGGGACCTTTTGTGATAATAAGCCTTTTTAGGCTTATTATCACATTTATCACAAAACATCCCTAAGGTTTACACATCTATCACATGTTTGCCTAATTTGATGCCACGGTTTTATTTTCCCCAAATTGCAATTGCAACAGTGAGAAATGCTAGCTAGTAGCTCTAGTATGAGAAGGTAACGACAAAAACCCAACCAATCCCAAAAGGAAAAGGAGCTCATAAAAGGGGCATGTCATAATCGAATAAATTAAAAGAGGCTTTTTATCACAAATGGTCCTTGACGTTTATGAAATTATTACGAATGGTCCTTGAGGTTTTTTTGTGACACTAATAGTCCTTAACGTTTGGACTTTTTATCACAAATGGTCCTTGTTGTCAAAAATTCTGTTAAGTATATGATGTGGAAGATAAGTGGAGCCCACATGTACAATCACATCGTGACATGTGGATTAAATAAATAAATATATATTTTTTTTTATGAAAATCCATTAAAAAACCATTTAGCCTCTCTCTCTCTCTCTCTCTCTCTCTCTCTCTCTCTCTCTCTCTCTCTACTCTCTAAGAGGTTTTTTTAATGGATTTTCATAATATAAAAATATTTATTTATTTATTTAATCCACATGTCACGATGTGATTGTACATGTGGTCTCAACTTATCTTCCACATCATACACATAACAGAATTTTTGACGGCAAGGACTATTTGTGATAAAAAGTCCAAACGTTAAGGACTATTAGTGTCACAAAAAAACCTCAAGGACCATTCGTGATAATTTCGTAAAGGTCAAGAACCATTTGTGATAAAAAGCCATTAAAAGAAGGTTTTTTTTTTTTTCAATCACAAATGGTGCTTGAGGTTTGTGAAATTATCAACTTCGGTCTTTTATGTGTTTTTATGATATTATTGGTCTTTATATTATACTTCGCACATCAATTTGGTCCATGCTATTAAGCATTGTCAAAATTTCTGTTAAATTAATGATGTGGCATGCATATTCAATAAGATAATATAATATGGATCTAAATAAAAAAATTATTATTTTAAAATAGTTTCACATTTAAAATTTAAATTTTTTTTAAAATTTCGGCGAAGTTACAGAGGGACCTGCAAAAAACCTTTTGTTTAAAATAAAGATTTTAAATGTGAAACTATTTAAAAATAATTTTTTTTAATTTAAATCTACGTGACATTATCTTATTGGATATATGGACACTACATTCATGCCACATCATCAATTTAACAGAAATTTTGATGGAACCTAATCATCAATTTAATAGAAATTTTGACAGAACCTAATGGCATGACCAAATTTATGTGTGATGTGTGACATAAAAGACCAATAATGTCAGAAAAAAACATAAAGAATTAAATATGATAATTTCGCAAACCTGAGGGACCATTTGTGATAAAAAGGGTTAGAAAGACGAAGAAGATATCAATGGCTAGAAAGACCCATACTGTTTCATTTACGATGGATGGACACGTGGCAACTTGGATGCCGTCCAGATGAAATTTGTAAAGTCATGGAGATTGCCCATTTTATAGAATCACAATCACCTGCATGGAACGACAGTGCTTGTGACTCGTGAGCTTGTGAGCTTCAGAGCTTCAGAGCTTCAGAGCTTGAGGGCCGCTGGAGATTGAAGAAGTAGAAGAAGAAGAATCTTCGGCCTACTTGTTCCCTAAGTTCATTGCAAGAGAAAATCTGGAAAACCCAACCCAAGGTATGTCACATGAGACCCTCATTCATTCTCTCTGTCAATCTCGTCTCCTCTGTTTTAGGGTTTTCAGAAAAAAGAACCGTCTTTTACTTGTACTAGCCACCACATCCACAACTGGGCACAACTGGGGTTTTCTATTTTCTAATGCGGCTCTCCTCTGTTACTCTGTTTTGGGGTTTTGAGAAAGCTCGCTGTCACTCTCGTCCCTGTCCGTACAGCTACCACAAAGCTCTAAGCTTTTCTCATTTTCTTCAACTTTTTTCACTCTCCACCGCCACGACTGGCCATAACCGTTACTAGTGTTTTCTTTCGGGAGGTACAGCAGCGAAGTAAGTAACAATGGAGCAGACAGCACCTGATTTGGAAGAATCGGAAATGAAGCAGAGTAAGCTCAAGCTCACCCGGATGTGGAAGGACCTTCTGGAGCACATTGACTTCACCAGGAAGGATCAGGAAACCCAATTTGGCATCCTTGATAACCAGTTGGAAGCCAAAGCCAATGAATTGGATGGAATTGACAAGTTGATACAATCATACAAGAGAAAGTAAAGGAGGTCGAATCGGGTAAGCAGCACTTGTGCTCCCTTCAGTTACTGATCCAAGAACATGAAGAAGAGCTTTCTCTGAAAGAGAAGCAATTCTCGGATGTTCAGAGATGCGTTGGAAACAAGGAGAGGGAGTGTGAGTTAATTGAAATACGTATTCAAGATCGAACAAACAGATTCCAAGAATGTGAAGAAGAGCTTTCTTTATTAGAGAATCGATTCTCGGATTTTGAGAGATCGGTTGGAGAGATGGAGAGGCAGTATGATGTAATGGGGAAACGTATTCAAAATCGAGAAAATCGATTGAATTGGCTTGAGAAAACCGTGGAAGAGAAGTCGAAATTGGTTGAGTTTCGGAAGAAGGAACTGAAAGTCATTCGTGCAAAGCTGGACAAGTGCTCCCAGAAGATTGAGTTGAAAGAGAGGCAATTCAATGAGATTCTGGGGTCAATTGAGAAGCAGCAGGAAGAATTTTCTTTTAAAGAAAAGCAAATTAAAGCGGCGCAAAGATCAGTTGATAACTGTGACAAAGAGATAAAATTGAAAGAGGAGAAACTTAGTTTAATTCAGAAATTGATAGTGGACTGCTCTAATACACTCAAATCGAGAGAGAAAAGTATTAGGGCAATGGATTTGAAAATGAAAGATTTTTGTTTGCATAAAAAGACAATGGAGGAGTGGTCCTGTAAACTTGAACTGAGAGAGAAACAGTTTGAGTCCAAAGTTGACGATCTCAATAACAGGATCAATGAATGCCTCAATGAGGTTCAGTTGAAAGACAAGCATTTTGATTCAGTTGAAAATTCGATACACGAAAGCGAAAAGCATTTGGATTCGCAAGAAAAGTCATTACAAGAATATTCCAATGGACTTGAAATGAAAGAGAGGCAACTTGAGGAATGGGCCAAAGAAATTGAATTGAAACAACAACAAATTGATTCAATTCAGGCGTCCACTGAAGACCACACCCAAAATCTGGAGTACACCCCTGCCAGTATTATCGCAGTCCCTTCTTCCTCAAGTAATCAATCCAGCATGAAAAGGGATGGTAGAGGCTTGCAGTCGCTCATGAATGAGCATTTGAAGAGAATTGCCTTATTGGCTAGCGAAATGTCTGCTCATCTTAAAGCATCATCAGACCCAGCAGAATTGGTTTTAGATGCAATGGAAGGGTTTTACCCTTCAAATTTGGGTGCGGACAAAATGAAGTTTGATTTTGATCTGACAGTTATTAGAAGGAGTTGTGTTCTTCTGTTACAGGAGTTAAAGAGGTTGTCACCACAGATTAATCATCAGGTGAGAGAAGAAGCAATTAAGTTGGCGGCTGATTGGAAGGCTAAGATGACGGTGGCAGCTGAGAATAGTTTGGAGATTTCGGGGTTTTTGTGGCTGCTTACGGCATATGAATTGACCTCTACTTATAATGCGAGGGAACTTCAAAGTCTTCTTGCTATAGTGGCTCAAATGGAACATGCAACTGAACTATGCCAAGCCCTTGGCATCACAGAAAAAGCACCTGGTAAGCTCTTCAGTATTTATTTTTCATATTTATATCTGAGTTTCTTATTTTATCACTCTCTTTGTTTTTTAATACACACACGCACCTAGAATAATTCTCTAAAGTGCACCATCCCAAACTTGATTTTCTGATTAAACTCTCAATGTTTGGAGGAGGGAGGGTCATGTGGGTTTCTACCTTTGATGTAGATGAGATGGTAAAGCTTCTTGGGATGATTTCTCAGCATAAACAGGCTATAGAATTACATCAGACACTTGGTGTTGCAGATAAGATCCCTGGTATAAGTTTCTTGAAAATTGGCTTTCATACAAAAGCTTACAGGGAAAACATTTTAAATTGTTAATGCATTTTCTATCGTAACTTCTTTAAGTTTGGGCGGTGATACTGTGCAATTTTCCTTTTGGAACTTCTCTGGAGCAGTTTGATGAATCTTATAATTTTGTTTTGCACATAGCAGATTTTATTCAGAATCTTATTGAAAGGAAGCAACTGATTGAGGCTATTAGATTTATCTGCACCTTCAACTTAATCGACAAGTTCCCGCCAGCACTACTCCTCAAAGAATACATGGAGGATGCATGGCAGTCTTTCTGGACAATTTGGCTGGCAAAAGAATCACTTGATGAAAAGGTACCTTCACTCTTATTTTCGCATCCAATAGCGCTCCTTAAATAGTAAAATCTAGGACCATATCCTCGGTGCATATTTACATCTATCAAGGCTTATTTTTGCACACAGAATAAGGTTGTAGACAAGCAAATAGCTGATCTAAGAGCTGTGATTCAATGCATCAAAGATTACAACCTCAAGTCTGAATACGCATCCAAGGACATTGAAATGCAAATTGTTGAGCTTGAAAAGCAAAGGGGTACTTGGAGACATTCTGGGAGACCCTATGCCTTTGAACAAGAGCTGGAAAAAAGGAAGGAAAGTAGTAGCAGCGCTTCTGACCCCAGATTTCAACCACCAGAGAAACGTCAAGCCATAGCAGCTGCGAGACCCTGTGCATTGCCAACTTTCACCCGGGGCTATCCGCAGTTAAGTTCGTCATCTCAGCTGCGGTATGGACATCCTGTGCAGTTTGACATGGCGGCCAACGACCATGAAGCTCCTGGTGCTAACTTTGGTTCCATGCAGTTAAGTCTGTCATCTAGGCTGCATTCTGGACACCCTGAGCAGTTTGGTATGGCTGCCAACGTCCGCGAAATTGGTGCTAATTTTGGTTGGATGCCATTAAGAATGTCACCTCAGCTGCTTGAAAATGATGCACACTGATAAGTGCATTATTTACTATATTTTTATATCTCTTTTATTTGGTTTTTGTAGGGAAAGTTAATTTAAAATAGCATTATTACCTTACTTTCTTTATTTTCAGCTATTCTGCACTCTTGGAAGGATTTCGACTGAAAATCGACTTTTCAAATGAATTTTAGCGCAAGGCCAATTGGAGAAGAAAGCTAAGACATTGAAGATCATTGTATCAAAGTTTCATAATTTTCTACCAAGCCAAATGCTCCAGACTTGCAAGTCAAGACAGCCTAAGTTGAAATTCCGTCAAAACTGCACTGCTGTGGAAGATTGAAGATTTGAAGACCTTTCCGATTTTTCCTAGTGGCGTGTAATATATGCCTGGAAAGCTTAGACATAAAGCTACGTTTCTCATATTTTTCCAGAATTTTCTAGGAAGTGGAATGACCCCAAAGTGTACGTGCAAGTTGGCTGACGTGTTTCCAAGTCAAAGAAGGATTCTTTCCTAATTTGTTTCCTTAATTGTTTGGGATTGTGTTTTGCTTTAGGAGAGTTTTTCCAGACCTTTTAAGAGTAGGGTTTAGTTGTTTTACACTATATAAGATCACCCTAAGGATCTCTTCAGACCATCCTCCCATATACCATATTTTTCCACCAACATTCATACACCCAGAGAAACATCAGAGAGAGCCAAGGATTTGCTGCTGCACTACTTGAGGAGCTTTCGAAGGTGTTCCTGTGGAGACTCGGAAGATCAAGTCCATCTGCCAAATCGGTTTTATGACAACAATTCTCTTGTTTATCTTTTCTTTTGTCATGAACTAATTATCCTTGCTAGGGCTATGTTCGGTTCATTTTTACACATGATTTTTCATGTTATTCACCCACTATTTTGAGTTAGTTCTTGACATTTTATAGCTTTTTACTTCTTTTTTGTGTTTTAATAGGTTTTACTTTGGTTTGTATGAAAATGAGCTAAAAGTGCATTATTTGATATAAATTCTGTTTTTGTTCATTTTCGTAGGTCAACTTCGTGGCCTTGGATCAGCATGTTCCGGCCCTTGGATGAGGTGATGATCTTCATAAGACTTGTTCCAATGGATGTTGACTACAACATATCCAAATTTGAGCTCCATTGGATAAGTATTGCCTATCCAACCAATCCAGCATGTTACCACAGCTCTGGAAATCCGAGTTGGCCAGTTTTCACCTCCACTTAGTGTGATCTTACTTCTACTTGTTACCATGCCTTTCGTAACAATATTTTACTTTAGTTAAGTGGAATTTTCTGAGAGTATATTTGTGAGGACAAAACTTCATCATGAGAGGAGACAAGAAAACAAAGGCAAAAGTGTGCCATGATGAAAAGGAGGAGAGAGAGGAGCATAGAGAGGAATCAATTGACTTTGGGGCAGCAGCTAGGCAACGGATCATTCATTTCAGTTTTTATTACAATTTGCAGAGACTTTCTAAAAGCTGGGAGCTAGAGAGCTAGAGGAGGAAGACAAAGTCATCCAAGCAAGAAGTGGAAGAGATTTCCACCATTGAAGACCTTGAGCTTCCACCTTCACAAAAGCTGTAACTTCTTTCTAGTTTTATTTCGAATTTGTGTTTGAAATGATTATGAGGAACTAAACTCCATAGCTAGGGCTTAGGTTGAAGCCCTAAACATGAATACCTTATTGTTTTGATGCTTGAGTGTATGAATTTCTAGATATTGTTGATGAATTCCAATTCACCAAATTAATCTATCCTTGATGTATGTTCTTCTTTGATTGATCACCTTTGAAAGCATGCTTCTTGAGATTGTTGGGATTATGTGTATCCTCATGTTATCCTAAGCAATAAATGGATGAAGTAAGAATCATCCATGTGAATTGGTTTCTTGAATACCTAATGTAAACATCATGCTATTAGGATTCTTGTGATGTTCATATTCTCTTTGAACTTAATGGGTTCTCCTTGTAATTGAATCGAAGTACGAACCATACCTAGGTTCGGTTATGAGAAGGGCACAAGTATTGTAGCACGAACCATGCACTTTACGTATATTAGAGAGAATCAATGCGTCTTGAGCCACGACCCATGGTCTTGATTGCGAACATCTTCATCAACACGTTTAGAGTTCATCACTTGAGTATTCATGAACTTGGGTAGAATTGTTTAGGGTGGATTCCGAAACCCTAGTGTTTGTTACATTTTGATTTCACATCTTGATAATTCATCTCTTCCATTCTCATTTAAATTCGAAGTCCATTTACTTACATGCAATAGAAATAGATCACTTGAACCAAATCAAACCCCCCCCCCCCAATGTGTGTGTGAGTTGCGTATTTGACACGTTACGTGTCTTTGTTACTGAATTTTATTTCTTTCTGTAATTATTTTGGACTTTTGGTCCGCGTTGTGTTCTTCCATTTTCTGTGCTGAATCCAACCGTATAAAGAACGTGAATTTTGGACGTACGGTTGGAAAGTTATAGGCAAAACACTGGACAGAGGTCGAAACTGAAAAACAGAGAAAACGAATCTGCCCAAAAACGACCGGTCGCTTTTACCTGACGACCGGTCGCTTTTCAAGTCAAAATTTTGAGTTTCGAATCTGCCCAAAAACGACCGGTCGCTTTTACCTGACGACCGGTCGCTTTAGCACTGTTCATAGGTGATAAATGGGTGATAAAAGGGTGATAGAAAATGCTGTTTGTGTTTTTGTTTAGTTTTCTTGTGTTGTTTCATTTCTTTTACACTTCTTTACTCATTTTTAGTTTCCATTTTGCATTTGTGCATTTGTGGTGTGTCAATTAAGTGTTCTTTACGTACTCAAATTAGAACTTATAGGAAGCCGACAAGTTCTTCGTGGGATCGACCCCGTACTTACATAATCTATACTTCAATAGATTCGTGCACTTGCGGGTATTTTTAATTGGTTGTTTGCACATTAATTTGTGTCCTCTTAGGAATGCAACAATTTTTGGCGCCGTTGCCGGGGAACTGGCACGGTTGCTTATATGTTTTGTTTGAGTATATTTAGAGTACATAATTTTATTTTCATTTTTTTTCTTTGTTTGTCATTTCATTTTATTTGAGTTTGTTTTTGTTTTCTTCTTATTGCAGGAACATTTTGCTTATGTCCCTTCTGAATTTGTATATTTCATTATATTGCACTGTAGAAGATATCCAAGCTCAAGCTTTGAGAGAAAGGAACATCCAACTAGCTGTGTCTACTCCATTGCCTTTTTCACTCTCGCCATTTTCATCATCACCAAGCTCACCAAAAGTCGAGTCACCTCCACCTTCACCAATGGCGGCAGCAGCTGCAAATGCGGAACTTACTATGCAAGAATACTCTTCACCGCCAACAACTGGACAACCATCTTGCATAGTATATCCCGCAAGCACTTTGGAAAACTTTGAGTTGAGATCGGGCATGATACACATATTGCCTAAGTTCTTGGGAAATCCTGGAGAAAATCCTAATGCACATATCCTAGACTTCGAGGAAGTGTGTTCCACAATAAAGATCGAAGGCATGAGTAGTGATGAGATAAGAATGAGACTTTTCTCATTTAGTTTAAAGGATACAGCAAAGGAATGGCTTCACTATCTACCTCCAAATTCCATCACAACATGGACGGATCTTGCTTCAAAGTTCTTGCAACATTTTTTCCCAGCACAAAGGACAAATGAACTCCGAAGTCAGATTACAGGAATTCTGCAAAGGCCGGGAGAAAGCTTCCAGGATTATTGGGACCGTTTCAAGAAGCTTCTAATCACTTGTCCGCATCATAACATACAAGCTTGGCTTCTAATGCAACACTTCTATGAAGGACTTTTGAAGCGGACCAAAATAATGTGAATGCAGCTGCAGGAGGAACTATAATGACCAAGACTCCAACAGAATTGCGAGCAATATTTGATCTTGTTGCTGCAAATGCTCGCCAATATAATTCAAGGCAAAGACCAGTCAGAAAAGGGGAATCCTATGATGTAAGTACCCTTTCTAGTATGGAAGCTCAGATTGCAAACCTAACCAACATGGTGAAGAAATTGGCACCGGGATCATCCAAGGTTTGTGCATTTTGCTCCACAATTGGTCATGACACTGAAGATTGTCCCTTGGCACATGAGGAAGCAAATGCAGTGGGCTCATTTCAGAGAAATCAGTGGCCTAAGAATGATCCTTTCTCACAAACATACAATCCGGGGTGGAGAAATCATCCAAATTTCAGGTGGAGTGACAATTCGAATGTTCAACAAGGGCCAACTCAACCATCTCAAGGGCCAACTCACCCACCTCAAGGTCAACAACATACTCGCCCACCTTATGGTCAAATGCACTACTACAATCCACCACAACCACCACCTCAACCACAATCTACAGGAAAATCTTTGGAAGAACTTGTTGCTTCCATGGCTAGAAACACAGATAGTTTCATCACTGAGACAAAAAGCTACATGCAGAGGAATGACACCCACATGCAGAAAACGGATAAGGCCATTGCCAATCTAGAAAATCAAGTGGGACAAATTGCTCAAGCTTTGAGTCAAAGGGAACCTGGTATGATGCCTAGCCAACCAGAGATTAATCCAACTGGGCGTGAGCATGTTCAAGCAGTTACCTTGAGAACTGGTAAGGTAATTGGTGAAATAAAAGGTTCTAAAGATTTGATTCACAACGTTGATGACATGCAGGTTGAACAAGTGGCTGAGCCTAAAGAAAAGGATGAAAGCAACAAAGAGAGAGATAAGCAAGCAGCTTCTTCATCCGAGTGGATCCCAAAGCATGAACTTGCAAGAAGGGCAAGAAAGGAGAAGGTAAGTCGTGAACCTACTGACGAAGAAATCTTACGTGCTCCTTTTCCTCACAGGCTTATGAGTTCTAAAAAAATTCAACAAGCCAAGGAAATATTGGAAACCTTCAGAAAAGTGCAAGTCAATATTCCTCTCCTGGATGCAATCAAGCAAATTCCGAGTTATGCAAAGTTCTTGAAGGACCTTTGTACCAACAAGAGGAGATTCCAAGATCATGAAACGGTTGCACTAACGGAAGAAGCTTCTGCTGTTTTGCAAAGGAAGCTCCCTCCCAAATTAAAAGATCCAGGAAGTTTTACAATTCCTTGCATTATTGGAGATAAATTGTTTGACAAAGCTTTACTTGATTTAGGTGCTTCAATTAATCTGATGCCTTATTCTGTTTTTGAAGCCCTTAACTTAGGTGATCTTAAACCAACTTCTGTCAGCATTCAATTGGCGGACCGATCAGTGAGATATCCAAGAGGAATTTTGGAAGATGTACTTGTGAAAGTAAATGATCTCATTTTACCAGCTGACTTTTTGGTGCTAGAAATGGAAGAAGCTCCTATTCCGGGTGCGGATCTTCCATTGATTCTTGGCCGCCCTTTCATGGCCACTGCAGATACTGTGATCAATGTTCGACAAGGAACATTGACAATGACAGTTCAAGGGGAAACAATAAAGTTCAAAGTATATGATGCCTTCAAACTCCCCAATGATGAACATGAATGTTTTCGTATTGATACATTGTGTCATATTGTGCAAAATACATTTAATAGTACTCATGGTACAGATTCATTAGAAAAGGTGTTGACACAAAATCCTCAAGTTGCTGAAATTGTTGATAATGAGTTACTTGAGGCTGTGAAATTCCTTGATGCATGTCCAGCCATACCACGTAAGTACACTCCAAATTTTATACCTTTGCCAGTCAATACTGAAAAGCTTGTTCCTTCTCTTGACAGGGCACCCGAGTTAGAGCTCAAACCATTGCCATCCCACTTGAAGTATGTTTATTTAGGTAAAACAGAGACATTGCCCGTGATTATTGCTAGCAATCTCAATGTGGAAAATGAACAGAAGTTGATGCAAGTGTTAAGAGAACACAAGAGAGCAATTGGTTGGAGTATTGCGGACATCAAGGGCATAAGCCCAACAAGATGCATGCATAGAATTTTATTGGAAATTGATTCCAAACCCACAAAGGATGCTCAACGCAGGTTAAACCCAATCATGACAGAGGTAGTCCGAAAAGAAATTCTGAAGCTATTGGATGTGGGTATAATTTATCCTATTTCCGATAGCAAGTGGGTAAGCCCGGTCCAAGTGGTTCCTAAAAAGTCAGGAATAACTGTTGTAAGAAATGAGGAAAATGAACTTATTCCTTCTCGTGTCAAAACGGGATGGCGTGTTTGTATTGATTATAGAAAATTAAATACCGCCACCCGAAAAGATCATTTTCCATTACCATTTATTGACCAAATGCTTGAACGTCTTGCAGGTCACAGTTATTACTGCTTCTTGGATGGCTATTCAGGATACAACCAAATTGCCATCGCTCCTGAAGACCAACACAAGACGATGAAGTGCTCCACTTCATTGATGTACCTGCTGGGATGCAACACTGAGTTGGGAAGGTAAGTCCCTAAAAAAAAAAAAAAAAAAAAAAAAAAAAAAACGACCGGTCGTTCTTCCATCGCGACCGGTCGCTCTTCGTGAATTGCTGAAGATTTGATTCTGTATAAAAACGACCGGTCGCTTTTGCCTTGCGACCGGTCGCTCATTTGGTGTTTTAAAAAATAAATAAATAAATAAAAATTGAATCTGTGAAGAAACGACCGGTCGCTTTTCACAACGACCGGTCGCTCTTCGCGCAATTCTCTTATTTTGAATCTGTTTCAGAACGACCGGTCGCTTTGCACTTGCGACTGGTCGCTCGTTGCGTTTTTTTTATTTTATTTTATTTTTCTACAACCGCCTCTGTTTTTCTTCTTTTCCCTCTTGTCTCTTCTCACATTTTTCCCTCAAGTATTTCATCAATTCTTGAGAGATTTGCAGTTAGGGTTCCAAGCCATCCAAGGTAAAGTTTCGTTTCGTTTTTTCTTGTTCTTCCTCTTTGATTTTCTAACTCTAATTGTTTTTCTTATTATTTTTTTTCTTGTTTCTAACTTGTTTTTCTTTTGAATTGTGGCATATTTGTGCATAATTGTGGTTAATTCTTTTTTGGGTATAATTGTGGCATATTATAAGTTTGGGAAGTGTTTTCAATTCATTAATGCACAATCAGAATTGGGCGTGAATGCTTCTTCTATTTCATAACATGTGATTACATACATACTAGTGAAAATGCGTACAGTAAATTCCTAATCACATGTTCATTGTTGCATTCTGCGCCCCCAGAGGCTTCTGCTAATTGCCTCTGTCTGTTCTTGCTTGTAGAATCTGCAGCAGCTCTACATGATCTTCGTTCCTTTTCTGCAGCATCTCTACATGCTGGTTGGCGCTGTAGAGCCGCTTCTGCAGGTCCGCCACCAGAGCTTTTAGGGCCGCCACTTCCTCACTCAGTGCCCCGCACTCCCGTGTTCTCGCCAGTAGGCGCATGCCCAAATTTGTGGCCGAGACCGCGTTGAGCACGGTTAGGTTGTGGGACTCGTCCACTGCCATCTGGTCAGACCTCTGCGCCACATGCAGATGATCTGCAACTGTAAGTCTGCTGACAGTCATGCCCTCCGGCATTACTGCCCTACGCGGCACCACCTCAGAGAAGTTTGAGGCCGAGCCATGGTGGTATGAGGAGTTTGGGAAGATATGGTTTGGAGGAGCCCGTGTCTGGCCATTTGGTGGTGCAAGGGACAACTCAAGGTTAAGGTCATCAACAAGCATATCTGGGGATGCCATTGATTTTTCTGTCTGGGCTTTTTGATGGTTTTTCTTGAGTTTGCAGGTTGAAATGCAGGATGCTCCTTCTTTCAACCGAGAAGTGGTTTAAATAGCCATATGCTCATAAGGGAGCCGACACCACTTTGCATTTCCTGCGCAATTTGCGGTTGCGTCCGGTTAAAAGGGGAAGCATTTCTACTTTCGCTTTGCTTTCTTTTCCTCCCTGTTTTCTGGTGCATTATGTTTTGATTTCTTTTTAGTTTGTCGTTTTTGTTTTATTTCAGTTGGGGAAGTGTGATTTGTGTCTTTTTCATTTGTCGCATTCCTTTTATTCCGGTTTGGGGAAGTGCGTTTTATTTTTCTTCTTTGTCTTTTGCAACTTTCTTTTCTTTTATTTCCGAAAACGAGAAATTTAAAATTTTAAAAAAAAAAAACAAAAACAAATACACGGAAAGGGCAAAGACAACCAGGCACACCACTAATACATTAGAAATTATTCTTTCACAGTGCTCGGTGTCTCGACCATTGGACCTTTGAGTTTAGCCCTATGGCTATCCTCTTCCGGGGCTTCATGCACAGCCTCTTGGGGCTCATCACTCGAGCTCCCAAAGATCGCACTCTTAGCTTGAGCGTACCTACTCTCGCGATCTGTTTTCTTGCGTTTACCCGGTTGGTCCAGGTCCTCCAGCTGCTTTCTCATGTCATGGGCGTAAACGCTTACCATCTTTGAGAGATTTTTGTTCTCTTCCCGCAACGCCTCTAGCTGGTGTCGATTCACCTCCACTATCCTTGCCCTTTCCCTTTTTAAACTTTTAATAATACTCTGGCACTCCTCCACCATACTTCGCTCCGCCGCCAACTGACCTCTTAGCACCTCCACCTCATGGGACTTCGCAATTAGGCGATGACCCACACTTGCGACTGTTGCCGAGCTTTGCACGCTTAGTGCCAGAGCATCGCTCACGACCCGGTTGTCATCCCTTGATCCCAGCACCCGTATATCCTTGGGAGTTACTAGATTTCTAGCAACTCCAAGGGCAACATCGTTGTCCAGCAGTATCGAGTCATTCACTGTCACGTGCCCCCGTGCAGAGGCAAAGTAAGGCATCCACACTGGTGCCACTGCTTGGCCCCGAGTCTGAGTCGGTGGAGCTAGGTTGAGGTCCAGCGAGAATGGGTAGGAAGAAGCCATTTGAACTTTCTTTTCTTTTGTTCTTTCTTTTCTCTGTTGTGTGTTTCTGCGTTTGTGTGTTTTTCCCCAACTCTTTCTCTTCTTCTTTTATAGAGTTAGTTTCTACGTAACCCTAGACACGGCGCTTCTGCGTTTTGCGCGGCCCTTACGGCCTATCCCCTTAGGTCACCTAACCTGGTCCCCAACCCCTTTAATTACAGTTTCGCCTTTCAGCGCTTTTGAAAAACGAAAGTCGTCACGCCTTCCTATGAAGCCAATAATTCTGGCTTGGGACCGTGAGAGAGACCTCTGCTTGTCGACACGTCTCTCACTTTGTTTCCCGTGACTCACAGGTGTCGAGACTTCAGGGCCCACTTTTTCTATTTTACTGAATCCTCGCTCTTTGTGCTTCTGACTTGGTTTCTTTGTTTTATTTACTTTCTTCGCTTTTGGGCTTTCGTTTGGGTTGGGCTTTCATTTGGTTTGTGCGTTTCATTGGGTTGGATTTCTGCATGTGTAAGACTGTTGTTAGGGCTTACTGTTTTATTTGTTTCTGTTTGGTTTCGTTTTTGTTTTTGTTTTTGCAACCGTGTTGTAGTTGTTTTTCGTGTTTGTTCTTGTATTTACTTGCTTTATTCCCTTTAATTCTTGTTATAACGTTGTTGGTGCCTGAATTCTTTAACATTGAGGACAATGTTTGTTTCTAAGTTTGGGAAGGGATAGCAAGTCTTTTTCGTTTCACTTAAATTCTTACTTTCTTTTATTTTATTTTATTTTCTGTTTTGAGTCTTTTTTGTTCTTAAGTCACTTTCCGGACATATATGATGAGATTGTGATGAATGTTTAAATGACTTGATTGAAGATGCAAAAAAAAAAAAAAAATAATTTGTTATTCACTAAATGGCATCGTTCTAGCATGATATGTTTGAAACCCTCTACGCACTTGCCATTTGTTTCATAATTCTCTAGTTGAGGGACTTGCATGATCCAAAGAATTGTATCAAGCATGAATTAGACTTGTATAACCATATAATGTGAGCTTTGAGCCTTGTGCTTCAATTCATGAGTGTTATACACATATTCTTACTTTTCTTGTCATCTGAGTTGTTGTTTGATCTCATTATTCATTGATTTGGTTGAGCACTTAAAAGTCACTCATTCTTGTGCAATTTGATTACATGACATTTGAGAAATGATATTAAGGCCCTCTTTGGACCGTTTGTGCCTTTCAAGCTAACCCTATGCATGCTTAAGCATGATTTTCCATTGTTAACCACCTTGAGCCTATATGTATGCCTTTTCTTTCAAGTAACCAATTATTACTTCTAGCCCTAGCCTGAAAAACAAGAATTTACCTTTCTAAGGAACTCGTGAGCTTTAATTTAGATGTGTTTTTCATGCTAAGTTTGGGAAGTTTGTTATTACATTTCGAAAAAAAAAAAGAGAAAAAATAAAAATAAAAATGAGTACCTCACTCAAAGGGTGAAAGAAAAGAGAAAAGTCGTGGTTAAGTGGCAATGGTTTCAAATTCAATTCCATGTTTCTTGGTTGTTCAAATGGAAGGAAGGAGTGTGAATCATAATTAGTGGAGGTATAAGGCTTTGTGGTCTAATTGATCACATATAAAAAATAATAATTAAAAAAAAAAAAAAAAGAGTGAAAATCTCAAGGGTGATGTTTCAAAGTCTTTTAGTCAACGATTATATGCTCTTACATTGTGAGTTCCTTGGACTTTGTTGTATCCATATCCTTCATTTCTTACTCACCTTACACCCTTAGCCCCATTACAACCTATAATAAAGACCTAAATTGATCCTAAATGTCATGTGGTTGATTTGCACACATTTTTCAGCTTTTAAGTGTTTAGCATCCTTCTTGAGATCATATTCATGCATGTTTTTCATCTTGCTAATTGTGAGTTAAGTCCCGTATGGTTTAACTCTATTCTCATATTTACTATTGAGTGATGCATTGTAACCCTCTTCCGAGTGATTCATTTGTGAGAGGACAACTTTGGTGAGATTTGAAGTTACATTTGTGCTTGGTATGATTTTTGAAGTTGTGTGAAAACTGAAATTGGAGAATGAGTTCCATTTGGCCATCACACTACTACACTTGAGCATGTTGTGTTCTGAACTTTGCTGCCTTGTGAATGATGTCTAAACTGAGTTTTTTCTTGTGAAAACTTTTGAGTCAGTTGCATAAGTCACTCTCTCTTTGGAAAGTGTTCGGAAAGTTTTGTTTCGAGTCTTGTTTTAATTTCTGTTTTGCTCGAGGACTAGCAAAAGATAAGTTTGGGAAGTTTGTTCGGTTCATTTTTACACATGATTTTTCATGTTATTCACCCACTATTTTGAGTTAGTTCTTGACATTTTATAGCTTTTTACTTCTTTTTTGTGTTTTAATAGGTTTTACTTTGGTTTGTATGAAAATGAGCTAAAAGTGCATTATTTGATATAAATTCTGTTTTTGTTCATTTTCGTAGGTCAACTTCGTGGCCTTGGATCAGCATGTTCCGGCCCTTGGATGAGGTGATGATCTTCATAAGACTTGTTCCAATGGATGTTGACTACAACATATCCAAATTTGAGCTCCATTGGATAAGTATTGCCTATCCAACCAATCCAGCATGTTACCACAGCTCTGGAAATCCGAGTTGGCCAGTTTTCACCTCCACTTAGTGTGATCTTACTTCTACTTGTTACCATGCCTTTCGTAACAATATTTTACTTTAGTTAAGTGGAATTTTCTGAGAGTATATTTGTGAGGACAAAACTTCATCATGAGAGGAGACAAGAAAACAAAGGCAAAAGTGTGCCATGATGAAAAGGAGGAGAGAGAGGAGCATAGAGAGGAATCAATTGACTTTGGGGCAGCAGCTAGGCAACGGATCATTCATTTCAGTTTTTATTACAATTTGCAGAGACTTTCTAAAAGCTGGGAGCTAGAGAGCTAGAGGAGGAAGACAAAGTCATCCAAGCAAGAAGTGGAAGAGATTTCCACCATTGAAGACCTTGAGCTTCCACCTTCACAAAAGCTGTAACTTCTTTCTAGTTTTATTTCGAATTTGTGTTTGAAATGATTATGAGGAACTAAACTCCATAGCTAGGGCTTAGGTTGAAGCCCTAAACATGAATACCTTATTGTTTTGATGCTTGAGTGTATGAATTTCTAGATATTGTTGATGAATTCCAATTCACCAAATTAATCTATCCTTGATGTATGTTCTTCTTTGATTGATCACCTTTGAAAGCATGCTTCTTGAGATTGTTGGGATTATGTGTATCCTCATGTTATCCTAAACAATAAATGGATGAAGTAAGAATCATCCATGTGAATTGGTTTCTTGAATACCTAATGTAAACATCATGCTATTAGGATTCTTGTGATGTTCATATTCTCTTTGAACTTAATGGGTTCTCCTTGTAATTGAATCGAAGTACGAACCATACCTAGGTTCGGTTATGAGAAGGGCACAAGTATTGTAGCACGAACCATGCACTTTACGTATATTAGAGAGAATCAATGCGTCTTGAGCCACGACCCATGGTCTTGATTGCGAACATCTTCATCAACACGTTTAGAGTTCATCACTTGAGTATTCATGAACTTGGGTAGAATTGTTTAGGGTGGATTCCGAAACCCTAGTGTTTGTTACATTTTGATTTCACATCTTGATAATTCATCTCTTCCATTCTCATTTAAATTCGAAGTCCATTTACTTACATACAATAGAAATAGATCACTTGAACCAAATCAAACCCCCCCCCCCCCCCCAATGTGTGTGTGAGTTGCGTATTTGACACGTTACGTGTCTTTGTTACTGAATTTTATTTCTTTCTGTAATTATTTTGGACTTTTGGTCCGCGTTGTGTTCTTCCATTTTCTGTGCTGAATCCAACCGTATAAAGAACGTGAATTTTGGACGTACGGTTGGAAAGTTATAGGCAAAACACTGGACAGAGGTCGAAACTGAAAAACAGAGAAAACGAATCTGCCCAAAAACGACCGGTCGCTTTTACCTGACGACCGGTCGCTTTTCAAGTCAAAATTTTGAGTTTCGAATCTGCCCAAAAACGACCGGTCGCTTTTACCTGACGACCGGTCGCTTTAGCACTGTTCATAGGTGATAAATGGGTGATAAAAGGGTGATAGAAAATGCTGTTTGTGTTTTTGTTTAGTTTTCTTGTGTTGTTTCATTTCTTTTACACTTCTTTACTCATTTTTAGTTTCCATTTTGCATTTGTGCATTTGTGGTGTGTCAATTAAGTGTTCTTTACGTACTCAAATTAGAACTTATAGGAAGCCGACAAGTTCTTCGTGGGATCGACCCCGTACTTACATAATCTATACTTCAATAGATTCGTGCACTTGCGGGTATTTTTAATTGGTTGTTTGCACATTAATTTGTGTCCTCTTAGGAATGCAACAGGCTACGATGTAGCCTAACCATGAATACTTAATTTTTATAGTTATATTAATTTCTTATTACTATTCCATGTTGAGTATTTGTTACTGTTCTTAATGCTTTGAATATCTGGCCAATATTTAATTGATTTGATGATCCAAGCGGAGACCGAGAGGAGATGTTTGGTGTTTGCTTCTTGTAACAAATACCATGTCTTGAATGAGTGCCCGAGAGGGACTAACATGACTCATGCAGTTTTCTTGCAGGTTCTCATAGAACTTAATGGGTTCTTGATTTCCTAAATCCGTTGCTCGAGAGAGAATGGGTTGTTAATTAAGAATACTTTTGGTTGAGCCCGAGAGGGGATATCGAATGAATTAGGAGAAACCAACTGTCAATATGGATAGTAATTAGGGTTAATTGGCTATAAGAATTAAGTGGAATTGGTTATGGTGAAATCGGATGCTCTAGTGTCTCATCATCTTAATTTTCTTTCATTAATTAAATTGCTATTTTTCATAATTGTTTTAGGTTACTTAAATCAATCAATCTTCTTAATCAATTGTTCAGATAAACTTTTGAATTAATCATAATTGGTAATTAATAGGAAATTACAGTCTTCGTGGGAACGATACTTTACTTATTTCTATATTACTTGTGCGAATTGTGCGCTTGCAATAATTTCACAACACACACCCTGCACGGTTTCGTGTGGCTGCTAGCGACCATGAAATTGGTACTAATTTTAGTGCCACGCAGAATGCTGGGTTACTTCTAGGAGTGGGCACGGTCCGGATTGGATCGGTTTTCCCTCAAAACCACGGCCGAACCAATTACAATATGACGGTTTGGTTCGGTTCGGTTTTAGTTACAATCAAAATGAAAACCAAACCAAACCAAACCATTCATAATCGGTTTGGTGCGGTTTGGTTCGGCCGGTTTAGACATAAAACAAAACATCTTACAATAACAAAGAACCTGTTAACAAACATCCTAAAACAGAAACTGATCTAGCTACAAATAACAAAATTATCATCAAATAATCCAAAAATCCAATACATCAAACATGGAAAGTTAAGCAAATTTCCAGTAAAACAAAGTTCAACATGCATATAATCCCACATTTGCGTACAAATAGAAATAAACTTCAATATCCAACTAATTAATACAAATCAAACTAGAATTTTAAAAAAAACAAAAAACAAAAAACAATACGCAACATGTCTTCATTTCCTTTCTCAATCACAAGAAACATGTAAAGGCCCCATAGCATTTGATTTCTTCATTTCTACATAAGAAACACAATCACAAATTTAGTTTCAACATAATAAACACACAAGTTATAAACAATTAAAAGAGATGTTATTACCTGATTCAATTGTTTCATAGAACTCCATCTCTTCAATGGTAGGCTCAACTTCTAAAGATATTGAAGTGGACTTTAACCAATTCTGTGTACAAATCAAAGCCTCAACCGTAGCAGGACTCAACGAACTACGAAACGAGTTAATTGTTCTCCCTCCCGTGCTAAAAGTAGATTCTGAGGCAACTGTAGAGACTGGAATTGCAAGCACATCCCTTGCAATGGTTGCCAACACTGTATATTTAGAACCATTCACCCTCCACCAATTTAAAATATCAAACTCTTCAACATCCTGTTCTGCAGCATCTGACAAATATCTATCTATCTCATGAGATAGAACTACTGCCTCTTTATCTTCTTGCCTCTTTTTCCACTTTTCTTTCATAGCCTTTTTCTTATCACCTCCAAAATTTGAGGACTGAAAACTACTACCACTTTGAGTTTGATTACTAACCATTGAAGGTGTACTACAACTACTACCACTTTGAGTCGGATTACTAACAAAACATGCCTCATACAACCCATAAAGCTTGAACAAAAGTGCTTTGACATCAGCTGTCTTCGTGACAACATAATAATCATCTTCCACATACAATTCAGCAATATGCATAGATAAATTGTCTAACTTATACCTAGGATCAAGTACCACAGCTACCAATAAGAATTGGTTCACATTATCAAGTGATCCCCAATACTTGTCATATTTCAATTTCATATTTTGTGCCATGTTAGATAGTAGAGAATTATCTATTATACTCAATTCTGCCAGTTCACAATCAATTGTGAATAAATCATGAAATGTAGTATGGCATGTGGCATGCAAAGTGGCACTACACCTCAAAGTGAAGTCATAAAAACTTTTCAAAAAGTTAACAAAGATAACAGCATTTGCCCAATCTTCCTCAACTGGTGGCATACTTCCTTTACCAAAGTAAGTTTTAAAATGCCCATCCTCATCTTCCAACCTAGCAAAAGCCTTTTTAAATTTTAAAGCAGCTTCTAGCATCATGTAGGTAGAATTCCACCTAGTTGGCACATCCAACACAACTAGGCCTTTACAATCAATCTTATCTTTTTCAATGCAACATTTAAACATTTCCAATCTTTGTGGGGAGGATCTAACATACATGACAGCATCACGAATATTCTTAACAGAAGAATGTAACTCCTTTAACCCATCAGTAACAATCAAATTAACAATATGCGCACAACATCTCATATGCAAGTGTACACCATCTAACAACAACCCACCATTTGGCCAATCCTTCATCTTATTTTGCAAATAAGAAACAGCTTTATCATTTGCAGAAGCATTATCTAAGGTAATTGTGAGTACCTTCTCTATACCCCATTCAATCAAGCACTTCTCAATAAGCCTCCCAATTGTCCTACCTTTATGATTTTGAATTACACAGAAATTCAAAACTCGCTTATGCAACATCCAATCACTATCTAGGAAATGTGCAGTGAGTACCATGTAGTTTATATTTTGAACAGAAGTCCATGTGTCAGTAGTAAGGCATACCCTATATGCCTTTAACTTTGCTTTCAAAAGTTGCTTCTCATCATAATAAAGTGTAAGCAAGTCTCTGGCAAGTGTTCTACGAGATGATGGTATAAATCTAGGGCATGCAACACTACAAAATTGACGAAAACCTTCTCCTTCTACAAAACTAAATGGTAACTCATCAATTACAACCATCCTAAGACATGCTTTTCTGCATTCTTCCTTACTAAATCCTACTGCCCCAATAGTAGTAAAGCCTCCAGAATGGTCCTTTTCAAAAGTCAGAACCTTCTGTTTTGAACCAGGCACTCTATATGGATATTTCTGACATAAAAAATTTATATGAGTCCTCAAACTTGATGTCCCACAATTTGCCGGATCATACTTGTAATCAGCAGTTTTACAATATTTGCATCTAACTCTAATTGGTTCAGAAGAATTACCAGTGTCAAATTTTTCGAAGTGATTCCACACTTCACTTGGCTTCCTAGTTGGTTTTCTCTTTTTCAAGGGAGGTAAAGGTGGAAGATCATTATCACCACCAGTCTGAGATTGAGAGCTTTCAATCCCTGCTGCCATAGAAAACATCTTACTTTACTTACAGATATGCTAATATAATATTTAAAAGACTAATGAAAGACATGGTTTTTTAAATGGAAGTACCTGCCTGAGCTTGAGAGCCTTGAACCTCTTCTGCAGATTCATCCATAGCTAATGAATTATTAGAAGCAACACCTATATAAAAAACACAATCACAGATTTTTCATTAAAATATCAAAACATCAAAATGTAAAGACATTAAGAAAAAAAAAGGAATAATCCGTTAAAAATAGTTGTCTTCTAAAAGAATTAAAATAGAATATATAATATATCAATCAAATACCCATATTCTCTTTTAACTTCCTGCAAACCCCACCTACCCCACCTAATTGCACCCACACATCATCATCATCATCGCAGAACCCACGTATCCCTCTCCCAATCTAATTGAAGACCCATTAATTTACAAAGAGAGAGAAAAGACGAAATGAAGACCCACACATCATCATCATCACCATTGTAGAACCCACTAGAAAAAAGACGAAATAAAGACCCATATTTATAAAACCATCAGGTATACAGAGAGAGAGAGAGAGAGAGAGAGAGAGAGAGAGAGAGGTTACACTGGGGAGATGATGAAGAGGCCAAAGGTGATGACATTGTCTGCCAAAGGTGATGAAGATGGAGAGGAATGATGAGATGAGATGAGAGTAGTGAGTGTTGTGTTGTGTGCGGCTAGGGTTAGGAAAAGAAGGAGAGGTTGAGAGAAATGTGAGGGAAAGGTAGAGAGAAACAGATCCGTGAGTTTTAATTTTGGCTTTTGGAGTCCAATCATGTGCGGTATGGTGCATGATAACAATTACAAATAACCACTCAAGCCTTGCCACATGTAAAATATATTTAACAAATAATAAATTTATTTTTAATCAGTCCGGTTCGGTTTAGGACAGTTTACAAAATGCTCAAACCGCAGCCGAACCAAACCAAACCGGTTCGGATCGGTTTTTGAAACTGTTGACTTTTTTTTTGGTCAAACCCAAACCAAACCAAACCAATATAATCGGTTCGGCCGGTGTAACCGGATCGGCCGGATTGATGCCCACCCCTAGTTACTTCACCCTCATCACTTGTTGCCCAGCCCTCATAGTTATCACCCTAATTGAATCTTATAGGAACCTTCCACGCATGCAAACTTTAAAGGACCAGTTTACATTGGCATTCTGAAAATCCATCCGCAGTGTACAGTTCTGATTATAATCTTACCATCCCGCCCAGCTTTGGTAGGAGAAATCACTTATTTTCGCATAAATGGAGTGCTTGGGATGTTTTGAAATCATTATGTTCGTAAAGCAATTTGAAAAGATTAATTAATATACGTAACTAATGCACATTTTAAAAATATATTTTTTTAATTTGTTTTTAATCAAATAACAAATGTCATTAGCAAAAGAAATTGGGTATCGGGTGTTTTGGGTATTTTAATTTGGATAATAAGGAAAGAAAACACTTGACACATGGACACGTCTTCATTGCAGTCTAAAACATCAAGGATAAGAAGGTCTTTTTACCTCGGTAAAAGGACATAACTCCTTGGCCTCATTCTACTGTCTATTGTTGTGGCTTTCCCATCAAGGCCGAGGGGCTAGGGTTTCTTTCAAACAATCAAAGGCCCAAGGTTAGGATCTCTCTACAAAATCAAGGCCCAGGGCTATGGTTTCGATAGAAAACCAAGGCCCGAGTTTATGATTTGCTAGAGAAACTTTGGCTTCTGTCTGTTTCTAGGAATTCATTTCTACTTTCGCGCGATCCGATCTTCTAGAGGAAATACAGATGCTAGCTTTCTGAGAATTACTAGCATCGTTTGGGTTTAGGGCTTTTGCATGGCAAAGAAGAACGAAGCGGCTTCGCAGGCCACCGTCAATGGCGACAATACACTCACGAGCTCTCTACGATGTCGTCCATAGTGGTGAGCGCCGTTACCCTATCTTTTTGTTCGCACATTTTTCCTGTATTAATTCTAGGGTTTTGTATTTAGATCGCAAGAGGATGTGTTTTTGCTTAGGGAAACGACGGTAATGGCGAGAATGTACGAGATGTCGATGTTGCTGTCCGAGGGTTCCTCATTCTCGGCGTGATAATAGACTTGTGTTAATAAGGGTGAGCATCTTTTCCCTATTCTTATGTTCACACCTTTTGCTTGTATTAATTATAGGGTTCCTTTCCGTGATAGAAGAACGCTTAGGGTTTCACTACACGCGGTGATACCTGATTGGCTTTAAATCTAATAGTTGTAGAAATAATAGCGTTGAAACAATAAATGAAGTTTATGGAGTTGGGTCAAATTAGGGTTCTTCAATGTAGGGGTGCACCAGATGCATTTTTTAAATATTTGGTATCACAGAGAGCAGAGAGCGTTCTTCTGATCACCAACTTCATATCCGCCCTTATTTTGAGGACAAGAAATTGGTGGTGAAAAATGAGAGCACTAATGAGTTTTCCTTTTCTGTTTTTCTGTTTATATTTCCAACTTTATCTCGATCCAGAGTGAAAAAAAAATGGGAAAAAGGAGAAAAACCATTACATTATCTACATCTCAAGTATAGTTAAATTTCTGCTGAGTCCAAATTTAAGTTTCTTTGAGCCCATTGCACAAACTAGGTATTTTTTAAAGAGGTTTTGATTTTGCATTTTCTTTTGTAGCTTGTGTTTGAAAAAACATATGAATCTGGACTTTGGTTTCAAGGAAAGTCACTTTCTAAATCCCTTTCTGAAAAGATGCTCCAAAAAATTTCTCATACAATGTGTAGAATGATCTTATGTCTGCTCTTTAAGTGAGCTACCCTTTAAGCCTTATGATAGTTTCTTATGTCTTAAACTTTAAAGCATAACAAGATGTGGGACTTCTGTAGAATTTTGTGACAAGCCCGTGGGAAGGAAAAGAGAAGCCTTAGTAAAAGGACCTTCATCCTTCCATTCATATTTTTCCTCTCTCACTCACACACACGCGCAGACAGTGACATTTCAATACATATTTAGACTTTGTAAAAATATTCAATTTATCATTTAAGATTAACCCAAACTATTATTATATAGGATATTAACCCTGCTTCCCTTAAGCATTTCATTCAACTTCCTAGAGTTTGTTAGGGGTAACTGAAAGAATCTTTGGGTTTGAGTTATTCAAATAGATCCTATCTTATGTACTTGTTTTTTATTCTTTTTAAATTTTTAACCGTGACTAGGGATAGGCAATGGGCACCCATGGGTACTAACCACCACCACCTAACTGGTATCCATTTGGGCCAATGGGTAACCCGTTGCTGTTGCCCATCCCTACCTACTTTACAGGTGGTGCCACAACACAGGGACAAGTATGATTTGATGGAAGTGTAATTTCCAAAATTCACACGAATGACAAAAAAACGCCGGTCTCTTTGCATTGCAGGCTCTAAAATATAGCAAGGAATCTGCAATCTGGGTTTGATTTACTTTTAAAGATCCTATTACCAATTACGTTAAACCTTCTATATGATAGAATTTTGCCACTCATCTTTAGGACTGTAGTACAAAATCGACAATGTTGGCTTTCGTGATCTGCAGAGATCTGTATCTGTGCTCTTCTTCGTTTGTGTGTCTGTGTGAATGCTCAAACATCCAGTTTCATATGTGACGCATATCAAACCTTAGTTGATTGCATAACATGAATTTATAGTAATATATTGTATTCATTTCCTAACATGATTTTGATAAGTCATGCATGATGGGAAGACTGTCTTTTGCAGCACAGGATTATTTCTTAGTTGTAGAACAGAGTAACTGCACCATGATGTGAAAATAGACTATTTTCAAAATACTGTTTTAATTGTATTTCCGTGTATTGGCAGGTATTCTTTTTGGTAGTAAAATGTTGTTTAAAATGAAGTTATGAATATACAAATGTAGTAATAGAGTATTTTAAAATGTTTCTTCAGGATGTTGTGTTCTGGTTTGCGATCTTTAACATTCAGTGGTTATCACACACCAAATGTTTCTATGTTCTTTTTTCGTTATTGACGTAACAAACTGTTCTTCCCATCATTCCCACTTGTTGCAATTTAACGCTACTGTTTTTTTTATTCTATGGTTTTTTTGATATCCTTTTATATTATTAGCTTTCGAGTTTGTCCATATTTTAAAGACAATGCCAGCGCTGGAGTCTATTACTGTTAGCCTTTTATTTTGTAGGTAACTTTTGAGGATTGATGTTTCTTCTAGAGACGTGCAATGATGTTTTTTGTTCGTTCGTTATTGTGACGCTTTCTTATGTTTGTTTGTTGTGTCATACACTTGCTCATTCAGTAGTTATGCTTCGGTTCAACTTATTATTTTGCACACTGACCATCTGGTTTATTTCCGTCATATTCCAATTGTTATTATTTCTGATGGTTCTAATAGTTTAACTGTTTTTTCTCCCAGGATATCTAAAGCCAGAGGCTACGAGGATTTCGCCTCAAATTTCCTTTTTGGTTTTTTGACTAATTTGATCTAATTTCAATCAAAACAAGTCTGTATAATATAATTTCTTTTATTTGTAGTTATTACTTGTATTGTATGCATGGTTTTCTTTTTCTTTTGTTAGCCACTTGGAACATAGACTAGGCCCAAAGATTTGTTGGGTCAATACTTCTAGACCCGTAATATTAAATTGGGCCAATGAATGGCCCATATTCGATCAAAAAGGCTCACTAGAAAGCCCATGAGAGGTAATAAACCCAATGATTTGCCACTAAACGACAAAGTAGGCCCAGTGAAGGGCCAATAAACCTCAAATGAGGCCCAATGGAGAGCTACCAAACTACAAATTAAGCCCAAAATTGGGTCACAAAACGACAAAAAAAAGATCAGTAAACGACAAAATAACCATAATGATGACAATAACCGACAAAATAGGCCCAATAGAAGGTCACTAAACGACAAAATAGGCCCAATGAAATAGCATTAACGACAAAATGGGCCCAACAAAGTGCCACTAAACGACAAACTAGGCCTAATGAATTAACGCTAAACGACAAATTAGGCCCAATGAAGTATCACTAACCGACAAAATAGGCCCAACAAGTGCCACTAAACGACAAACTAGGCCAACAAAAGAGGCAATAAACGACAAATTAGGACCAATTTAGTGGTGCTTCATTGGGCCTAAGTTGTCTTTTGGTTGGGCCTATTTTGTCGTTTAGTGGCGCATTATTGGGCCTAATTTGTCGTTTAGTATCTCTTTATTGGGCCAGTTTGTCTTTTAGTGGCACTTGTTAGGCCTATTTTGTCGGTTAGTGGTCTTCATCGGGCCTAATTTGTCGTTTATTTTCTCTTTTGTAGGCCTAGTTTGTCGTTTAGTGGCACTTGTTGGGCCTATGTTGTCGGTTAGTGATACTTCATTGGGCCTAATTTGTCGTTTAGCGTTAATTCATTGGGCCAGTTTGTCGTTTATTGGCACTTTGTTGGGCCCATTTTGTCGTTAATGCTGTTTCATTGAGCCCGTTTTGTCGTTTAGTGACCTTCTATTGGGCCTATTTTGTCGGTTATTGTCATCATTATGGTTATTTTGTCGTTTACTGATCTTTTTTTGTCGTTTTGTGAACCTATTTTGGGCTTAATTTGTAGTTTGATAGCTCTCCATTGGGCCTCGTTTGAGGTTTATCGGCCCTTCACTGGGCCTACTTTGTCGTTTAGTGGCAAATCATTGGGTTTATTACCCCTCATGGGCTTTCTAGTGAGCCTTTTTGATCGAATATGGGCCATTCATTGGCCCAATTTAGTATTGCGGGTCTAGAAGTATTGACCCAACAAATCTTTGGGACTAGTCTATGTTCCAAGTGGCTAACAAAAGAAAAAGAAAACCATGCATATAATACAAGTAATAACTACAAATAAAAAAAATGATATTATACAGACTTGTTTTGATTGAAATTAGATCAAATTAGTCAAAAAAACCAAAAAGGAAATTTGAGGCGAAATCCTCGTAGCCTCTGGCTTTAGATATCCTGGGAGAAAAAACAGTTAAACTATTAGAACCATCAGAAATAATAACAATTGGAATATGACGGAAATAAACCAGATGGTCAGTGTGCAAAATAATAAGTTGAACCGAAGCATAACTACTGAATGAGCAAGTGTATGACACAACAAACAAACATAAGAAAGCGTCACAATAACGAACGAACAAAAAACATCATTGCATGTCTCTAGAAGAAACATCAATCCTCAAAAGTTACCTACAAAATAAAAGGCTAAGGGCATGTTTGGTATGCCTCACTATGCCTCACTGGATTGGACTGGATTAAATAACACTTACAACCCATGTTTGGTAAAAGAGGGGATTAGCTTAAATGAGACTATATAGTCCAATAGTGAAAAAATAACCGGACTCGCATGTCTAATAGAGTGAGCCCCAAAAGCGGTTCGCAAAATAGCACCATCGCTATTTAGAACTCGCTAGTCTGGCTGGATGTCCTTACGGCTTGAATCAAAACCAAGCCACCACAGACCCAATCGACGTTCTATGGTAGAACCCAACGCCCAGCACTCCCCCTTCTCCCCAGGATTTGTTCTCCCTCATGACCCCTACCCGCAAGCCAGGCACAGACCCAGCACCGAGAAGCCCAAGCCACCCGAAGAACCATCTCTTTTCGCCACCCCAGCCAGCCGCAAAACCCAGAACCATCCCTCTTCGCCATCTCTGTTTGTACACGAGAAAAACACGAATTAGAAAGGGTTTAGGTAGGGAATTGGTAAAAGAGAAGAACCAGAAACAGAGAATAATGAAACCCCAAAACAAAGAAAAGAAAAGCAGTTCCAATTCGCAGAAGTTCCAAAAAGAAAAAGCTGGAAATAATTAAACCAGAAACAGAGATAAGAAAGAAGGAAAGAAAGAGGAAGAAAATAAAAGAAGAAAATGAGATCAGAAAGAAGAGAGAGAGAGAGAGAGAGAGAGAGAGAGAGAGAGAGAGAGAGAGAGAAAAGAAGAAGAAAATGAATGCTGCTGCTTGCTGGGTCCTCTTGCTCTTTACTTGATAACGCAAGGGACAACACTAATTAAATATTAGAATTTATTCCATTCTTTCCTTGTTGTATGTGGTTTAATGAAATAATGAATTGACAAAAAAATAAATATTAGAATTTTAATTATTTATTTTTAGGTTAAAATTTTTAATTAAATATTTATTTTTTTAGTCCGACACAGCACCAAACATAGGTTTTCACTATTTTTACAATCCAGTTTCTTAGTCCGACATAGCACCAAACGTAGGTTAGTACTTAATCCAGCTTAAGCCAATCCGAGCTAATCCAAGACAGTCCCAGGATTTAGTCCTGTCCATAACAGTCCGCCGTACCAAACGACCCCTAACAGTAATAGACTCCAGCGCTGGCATTGTCTTTAAAATATGGACAAACTCGAAAGCTAATAATATAAAAGGATATCAAAAAAACCATAGAATAAAAAAAACAGTAGCGTTAAATTGCAACAAGTGGGAATGATGGGAAGAACAGTTTGTTACGTCAATAACGAAAAAAGAACATAGAAACATTTGGTGTGTGATAACCACTGAATGTTAAAGATCGCAAACCAGAACACAACATCCTGAAGAAACATTTTAAAATACTCTATTACTACATTTGTATATTCATAACTTCATTTTAAACAACATTTTACTACCAAAAAGAATACCTGCCAATACACGGAAACACAATTAAAACATAAATTATATAAATTATATATGTTATATATCTTCCAGCTTTTACACAATCCAAAGGTATTGTCAATAATAGAAAAAAAATGAATGATAAACAGCTACAGTGAGAAATTATATCAAATTAAGATTGATATGTACCAACTACAACTAGGAAATATAACAGGACACCAGAGAGGGAGACTGAATAGATTTCTAAATTTATAACTGCCAATCTATCCTCGGTATATATTTGACAATGTGGGCAGATAAATTTTAGTTCTATGAAATTTACTGCTTCAAATGTTATTTCCATGGTAATAACCTATAAACATTGCCTGGGTGCATAGATGCAAAAGCAAATACTGAGAACTTCTAAGACTCCTTGCAGTCTCATCCTAACTTGAAAAGTTGAGAAGGAGAGAGTCTAATTAAAACACTCAGATTACTGACATTGCCTAGAACATTGTGTGCGACAATATTTGAGTAATGCACTAACCCATTTATGATTTTTCACGTTCTAATGTCTTCCACCTCATGTTCTCTTTTTGTCGGAACATCAAGTTGTTGAACAGTCTAGTTATGCATGGTTATTAGACCATCCGATATTGCTACAAATGATTACTTTTAAATTCACCACGCCACCGTGTATCACTGATGTAATGTCACAATGTTCCCGATTCCATATGTAAGATACCGTCCCCCACTCCCGCATATCAGAATATATCATTCAACAAAAATATGCTATTTCAAAGCGCTCCCATATGTGTGCCAATTTTGTTTTTGTCAGATATATCGTTCAACTTTTCAAAAATACTATGCTATTTGCCTCTGGAAACTTATTTTTGTTCATTTTGTTTCCATTTAAAAACAAAAAATGATATCTTACAAAATAAAAAAACAAACATCCACATGCTTGAATGAGTAAGGAGTAAAACCTTAAGGATAAGGGAAGGCCCGCTGTCGGTGCCTCTATCAATCCACATCGCACCCTATCGCATCTTGAGCAAGCTGCCAGGGAGTGTACCTGGAATGGAAGCAAACAGCGAACGCATTAATGCTTTGAATTAAAGACCAACCTACTAATTAATTCCTCAGGCATGTCGCTCCATCAAATAAAAAACAAGGATCTCCGTAAACCATAAACCTAAGTAAACCCTAAATTTCAAAATCAACTTTGACGGGTCCTGGAACCCCCATACCTAGCCCCATCAGATCTCTGGTCTTGGTGTTAATTACTACGCGATTTCAACGGTGAGCTCTTGAACGGATCCGATCGTGGATCAATGGCGGACATCGAGGCGTTAAACCTCGCAAAACAAGAATCGCATTTGAGGAGCTTTTCTTCATGCCCCGTCGTCTCTCTCTTTCTTCACACTCAAGTCTCTGCTCTACAACGAAGGCTCCGATCACAGAGCTAATGCCATTGTTAGGGTTTCCAGACCTTCTCTGTGTTTCTCATCTGTCATTTTCTCAGATCTGCTCTCACTCTCGTTCGGGACTCTGAGGGCCCGAGGGTTAAGGTTTTATCATTTGCGAGATCAGGCGCCTTTTCGGATAAGAAGCTTTTCTTCTTCATACGATGTCGTTTCCTTTTGTATTATAATTTAGAATTTGTAGAGTTTGTGGACTGGACTGGTTTGCTTAATTGCCTCGACCCTGGACTTGGCCGCGTGTCCTCACTTTCAATTCGCATTGGCCCATCCCTTTTTTTTTGGGGTCGAAATTGGCCCATCCTCTTGTATTAGTCCAGTAGTTATGGGCTTTCTTGCGACATGTCGTATAAAATTACTGATGACTCCCATGATTAATGAAAATTATTATACATAGCACTTCATTGAGTTAAAAATTAAAAATGACCAAACCAAACATTTTTGGATTGCATAAATACAAAGCTTTTTTGTCGCAATATTCATCATCTTTTTTACCTTTCTATGCATCATTTATTTATTGGGCATATGATTTGTCTATAATTAAAGTTTAAACACACTCCATTTATCACCTACATTAATGCTTCTGATTCTCTAATGGTTGCATTGGATTGCCTACTTTGATAAGACTTTTTTTCAAATTATAAGAGCATCCACAGTGGGGGGTGTATGTTAAATATACACCCCGAGTCACCGGAATCGTCTCCAATTGTGAGATGTAAATGGATGTAAATATACATCACCACTATGGGGATGTAAAATAAAATGTATATTTACATCCATTTTTACATCCCTTGCAGGCGGGACCCACCCGAAAAAAGAGAAGAAAAATGAAGAAAAGTCAACATAAAAGGCTGGGACCCACGGCTACACTCCCGAATTTACACCCCCCACTGGAGCAAAAAACATATTTACACCCCCCGGAGGTGTAAAGGGGATGTAAAAGTGGCTTTACACCCCCGAATTTACACCCCACACTGTGGATGCTCTAAGTATCTTGATCCTCAAAGTAGGTTTGCATAAATGGGTAAATTCGAAAAAGGAAAATCTACTATATTGTGATCAATGAATCTTTACTATAAATCATGTGTCATAATCGGAACTGTTTACTTTTTAAATTACTATTTAAAGATTATATATGGAAAATTCATTATGTTGATGTTAATTGTTACCAAACTAGTTGATTTGTTTTATATAATCGCACACATGGTCGTGGACAACCCCAATTGATCATGGGCGGAATATGCCAACTTCTTACCCTTAGCCCATCTTGGATCCATTTTTTAAAACTTAAAAACAATTTGTGAGTTTAAAGTCCATAATTCATGTTTGGTGAAACCCATTTTTACCAGTTTTCTTTTTCTCAAAACCCTCTCTCTCTCATGCGCCCTGCACCTGCCTAGCTAATCCAAGTGATGGGTTTTTGAAACGTTTTTTGTGTGGGTTTTTTATATCTTGAGGTAGGTGAAAAACGTTATTTCCATGCCTAGTTTACTCGATTTTGAGTTCAATTTGTTGTGGTTTCAATTTTTTTAATATTAAACAAGTCTTAAAATCTTAAAATCAATATTTGAAAACTCATATTTTTTTTAAAGAATCATGTTTTTTTTTTTGGCCGAACAAAAGAATCATATATATATATTTTTTTTAGTAGAACACCAAACTAACTCTTAATTTTTCGATATGGGTTTTACATGTTCGAAATGTCATTTGAACACTAGGCAACATTAAACAATCGCCGTAAAAAGAAAAGAGAAAAGCGATCGAAAAAGATGGATACGTGGCGACGTTTGAAGACATGACCATTGTACATTGGTTAATGTCCAAATGTCATTCGAAAGACATTGCCTTTATTGCATGCTACAGGAAGTTGAACGGCAGTGCTTTGAGCTTGAGGACAAGTGAGAAGAACCTTGTGAGGTTGAGAAAGTTACAACCTTGGAGACGCTTGAGGTTGAAGAAGAAGAAGAAGAAGAAGAAGAAGAAGAAGCAGCTTGGCCTACTTGCTCCATAACTCCATTGCAAGAGAAAATCTGAAAAAACCCAACCCAAGGTATGTTGAATGAGACCCTCATTCTCTCTTTCAATCTCGTCTCCTCTGTTTTAGGGTTTTCAGAAAATGAATCGTCTCTGCAGGGCTTAGGCTTAGCCATTAGGGTTTTCTGGTTTTTACTACTTGAAAGTGGCAGTGATTCCACCCGCAATGCTTTCTCTGCTCTCCCCTGTTACTCTGTTTTAGGTTTTTGGAAACTAGGCACTGGGCTTTTCTTTCTAATTTGCTTCAACTTTTCTTTGTTAGGATCGGTTAGTGCTAGAGTGAAATTGCAGAAAAATAAAGAAACACCAAAAATTAACGTGGTTCGGCAATGCCTACGTCCACGGGGCAGCAATATGAACTTCTTCCACTATAACAAAATAATGGGTACAACAAGACAGATCTTACCAAGCCAATGCCCAGGGCCTGATGATAAACACAGGGAAAATACAATGACACCACACTATACTCTCCCAGTTTTTCTTCACTCACACACTTAGAGTGGTATACAAATGAATTCTCTCACTCTCACAGAATTGGAGTGGAATACTAATGGTTTTTGCAGATGGTGTTCTCTCCTTCTCTCTCGGCTTCTTCCCTCTAGTGCAGCACACAGGACTCACTTTTTCTAAACTCTCTTACAATCACCCGCATGCACACTTGCATGTCCTTTTATATTTGAGAAAGGAAAAACCTGGAAGCCTTTAGATCTTTCTTCCAACGGGTGGCAGCACCATTTGCTAGAGACACCATCATTGGCTAAAGACATCATCATTTAATGTTGGTTTCATCATTTTGTTGGTTATTCACTTTTGACCACCGAAAGAATATTTTTCCATCATGGGCTGGACCCATGGTAATATGCCAACATTCTTACTCTTTATTTTCTACCACCACGTCGTCTGTAACAAGTTTGGTCCTTTTACAGGAGAAGCAGCCCAACAATGGATAAGAAAGCTTTCAACTTGGAAGAATTAGAGTTGAAGCAGAGGAAGCTCGCCCTGCCATTGAAGGATCTTTTGGACTATTTTGATTCCTTCCGGAATGGGCTCCTCACCAGATTGCAAGAGGTACAGGATCACGAGAAGCAAATGGGGGTCTTAGAGAACCAAGTGCAAGCAAAAGCCAACGAATTGCATGGAATTGAGAGGTTGATTGAAGAGAAATTAAAAGAGGTCGAATCGGGCAGGGAGCACTTGCGCTCTCTTCAGTTATTGATTAAAGAGCATAATGAAGAGATTTCTGTTAAGGAGAAGCGATTTTCGGATGTTCAGAGATGGGTTGGAGAGAAGGAGAAAGAATATGATTCTATTGAAAAAAGTATTAATTGGGGAACAAGTAAATTGAATTGGTATGAGAAAACAGTGGAAGAGAAGTCAAAGTTGGTTGAGTCTATGGAGAAGGAATTAAGAGAGGTTCAAAGACTTTTAAACAAGTACTCTGAGGACATTCAGTTGAAGGAGAGGCAATTACATGAGATTTTGGGGTCAATTGAGAAGCAGAACAAAATATTTGATTTGAAAGAAGAGAAAATTAAAGAAGCACGAAGATTGGTTGATGAAGGTGACAAGGAGATGAAATTGAAAAAGGAGAAACTTGGATCGATTCAGAAATCGATACTGGAATTCTCTAAGACAATCGAATCGAAAGATAAAATAATTAGGGGAACGGATTTGAAAGTGAAAGAGTTTTCTTTGCATAAGAAATCAATGGAGGAGTTGTTCTGTAAACTTGAATTGAAAGAGAAACAATTTGAGTCAAAAGTTGAGGAACTTAGTCTGATTGAAAAAGGGGTGACTGAATGCCTCAATGAGGTTAAGTTGAAAGAAAACCATTTAGATTCGCTTGAACAGTTGATACAAGAATGTGGGAAGCATTTGGATTCACAAGAAAAGTCATTACAAGAATGCTCCAATGGACTTGAAAAGAAAGGGAGGAAACTGGAGCAATGGGCCAGAGAACTTGAATTGAAACAACAGCAAATCAATTCAATTCGAAAATCCACCGAAGAACACACCCAAAGTCTGGAATATACCCATGCTAACATTGCCACTATTCCTTCCTCTGCAAGTAATCAATCTAGCATCAATAGGGATGGTAGAGGCTTGTTGTTGCTCATGAATGAGCATTTGAAGAGAATTGCCTTATTGTCTAGCGAAATGTCTGCTCATCTTAAAGCGTCATCAGACCCAGCAGAATTGGTCTTAGATGCAATTGAAGGGTTTTACTCTTCAAATTCGGCTGTAGACAAAATGAAGTTTGATTTTGATCTGACAGTTATTAGAAGGAGTTGTATTCTTCTGTTGCAGGAGTTAAAGAGGTTGTCACCACAGATTAATCATCAGGTGAGAGAAAAAGCAATTAAGCTGGCAGCTGATTGGAAGGATAAGATGACAGTGGCGGCTGAGAATGTCTTGGAGATTTTAGGTTTTTTGTGGCTTCTTACTGCGTTTGAGTTTACCTCTACTTATGATGCGAGGGAGCTTCAAAGTCTTCTTGCTGTAGTTACTCAACCGGAAGATGCAACTGACCTATCCCAGGCCCTTGGCATCACAAATAAGGCACCTGGTAAGCTCTTTTATATTTATTTTTGCTAGTTATATCTGAGTTTCTTATTGGTATTATACTCTTTTGTTCTGAATATATACACACCCACACTTGTAGTACAATTCTCTAGAGTGCACTGTCCCAAACTTGATCTTCTAATTAAAATCTAAATGTTTGAAGAATCATATGGGTTATTTATCATATTTCTTACCCATGTTAAGTCAATAACTAGACATCTATAGTAGCACAAGTGGCACATAATGCTGTAAATTTCTTTTGATATATTAAAGTCGATATTATTTGCTTACTAACCAGTGAATTTCCTTTTCTGTGTTTCTTTTTGCAATTGCATAGCAGGTAGCACCCTTTCATTCCCAGTCAAAACGGAGGAACCAGAATCCTCACAAGTCAGAAATGTAGCAACTTCTCCTTCTCCAAATTTTCAACCAAGCGCCACCACAGATGAAAGGAATTTGCAAGGGTGTATAAAAGAGCATTTAAGTGGAGATAATTTAGTACAAAACGAAATGTTTGATGCTCTACGAATGTCATTCAACCCAGAAAAACTTGTTTTGAACCTGATGAAAACATCTCTTGATCAATATTGGAAAAAAGGAGATGTTGGTTTCGAAGCAACTCTCGTGAAGATCCACATTCCCCTGTTGAAGGAGCTGATGAAAGTCGTACCGCATGTTGGAGACCATTTGAAAGAAGATGCAATAGAGCTAGCAGTTCAGTGGAAAGAGAGACTGAGAGCTGATTCTGAAAATTCATTGGAGATTTTTTCTTTTCTGCAGTTTATAGCTACATATGGATTGCTTTCTTTCTTGAATGGAGATGAAATTGTAAAGCTTCTTGGCATGATTTCTCAGCATAAACAGGCTCTAGAATTACATCAGACACTTGGTTTTTCTGATAAGATCCCTGGTAAGTTTCTTGAAAATTGGCTTTCATTGTGTGATGTTTGTGTTCCACTACATTAATCTGCAGTTCACAATATTTTGGCTATTGGTGTTTGTAATTATGAGTGTCCTAGATGCCATTCTTATGTACATAGTGCTGGGGCGATAGCTTGGGGTTGGTATACTGCCTTGAGAAGTTAATGGGCCGAATTTTAGCAAATGGTGTGAACGTGATTGATAAACCTATGATAAACTTCATGAGTCGATATAATTATGGAAATATACAATGAGGTTATGCAAGATATTATTTATTACAGACTGATCTTGTTGGGATATATTATATATTTTTAAGTGAACGTTTTATAACTGTGATTCTGAAGCTCAGTAAATCTCTGCAAATTATCTTTTGATTGGTTGATATTTAGTTTGATGGGAATGGTGTCCTCTTACATCACTGGCATTCTGTGTCCTCTATTTAGTTGTGTTCAGATTTCTTCTTTTCCACCCTACATATGTTTTCTCTTCTTTGTGCTTTTTTGGGTTTTGTTTTGATTACAAGTGATTGGGGAAGGGGGTTTTACACAAATATTCATTAGGTGCCTGGGGGTTTTCGAACTTCTGCCCACATGGGTGGAGGTGGAAGAGCTCAACTGTCTGAGCTATACCCCACTGGCTTCTTTATCCATTTTCTAACATTAACCTCTTTACGTTTGCTTGGTGATACTGTGCAATTCTCCTTTTGAAACTTATCTGGAGCAGTTTGATCAATCCTGCAATTTTGTTTTACATGTTGCAGATTTTATTCAAAATCTTATTGAAAGGAGGCAATTGATTGAGGCTGTTAGATTTATTTGCACCTTCAAGGTAGTTGACAAGTTCCCGCCAGTACGACTCCTAAAAGAATATGTGGAAGATGCAAGGAAGTCGTACTGGACAAAATGGATGGGAAAAAAATCACAAAATGCAAAGGTACATATACTCTTTTTTTTTTGGTCGAAAGAAAAGGTACATATACTTTTGACATCAAATAACGCTTCTTAAATAGTTAAATTTAGGATCATTCTCAGTGTAAATATACATCTATCAAGTCTTATTTTTCCTCACAGGATACTGTTGTAAAAGACCAAATAGCTAATCTTAGAGCTGTGATTCAATGCATCAAAGATTACAATCTTGAGTCTGAATACCCATCCAAGGACATCGAGTCAGAAATTCTTCAGCTGGGAAAACTAAAGGAGAGTTGGAGACGTTTACGGACATCTTTTACCTCCAAGTTGGGACAACGAGAACATGAAGAAAGGAAGAAGCGTATTACTAGCACTTCTGCCCCCAAGTTTCAACCACCAGAGAAACGTCAAAATATAAGTCATCCGACACCTCTAGCAGCTATTCCTAGATCTTATACATTGCCAACTTTCAACAGTGACTCGTCTCGGCTGTATGAAAACCATGGACACCCTGGGTGGTTTGGTATGGCTGCCAACGACCATCAAATTGGTGCTAATGGTGCCATGCAGTTAAGTTCGTCATCTCTGCTGCATGAAACTGGTGCAGATAAGTTTGGTATGGTGGCCAACAACCAAGAAACTGGTGCTAATTTTGGTGCAGTGGAGTTATGTTCGTCATCTCAGCTGTATGAAAATTACAGACACCCTGCACAGTTTCGTATGGCTGCCGTAGGGTTAAGTTCATCATCTCTGCTGTATGAAACTTATGGACACCCTGAAAGGTTTCGTATGGCTGCCGCCAACAATGACCATGAAATCGGCACTAATTTTAGTGCCATGCAGAATGCTGGGCTACCTCACTCCCATCACTTGTTGCCCAACACTCGATAGTTATGACCCTAATCATATATAGCAGGAACCTTCCACACATTTAAACTTTGAAGGACCAGTTTATATTGGATTGAATTCTGAAAATCCAGTCCCACTGTATAGTGCTGATTTTAGAGACCTTCATTTGCATCTATGGCACAACTTTTGGTTGGCATCCAGCCTGTTTTGTTTTCTGATTTGCGTTACTTCCATTACAGTGTGTTTGGATGAAGGAAATAAACTTAGGATTTTGATAAAAGTCAGAATTTCTAAATTGATATGAATCAATTTCCATGTTTGGAAAAAAAAAACATAGAAATTAAAAATTTCGGGTGGAAAAAAACATGAAATTTGGAGCTCATAAAGTTCAACTTTAAATTCTATCTAAAAGTCATCATTTCTCAAATTCCAAGAGAAATTGAGTTTAAAAAACAGAAGATAGCTTTACAAATAAAAGTAAAATTATGTATTTTAAATCAGTCATCCAAACAAGAAACTTTACAAATTCTATAAACTTTATAAATTCCTCCAAACGCACCGTCAAGGGAAGCGTTTTGTTGTACAAAGTTCAAACCCTTTGGTTCGTCAAATAAAATGCTTTTTCCTAATTTGATGCTAAATTATAGGTTTTATTTACATTGTGCAAAAGGCAGCCATACTATGAACTTTTTGTAGCTGTTAACTCAAACACTAGAAATGATTTACTTCTCAAAATAAAAAAGATGGGGGTGGTTTTTTCTATTTTATTTTTTAACAAAGCGATATTCTAAACTATTCAAAGATCTCTAATATACGATGTCTTAATCCACTGCTTTATTTCACATCTGCAGAAGATTATGGCTTATTAGACATCATCTCATTTATAAACAAAACAAATAAATTTGAATTGCATATCATCTTTTTTATTTTATTTTTTTGGTAAAGATGCTTTATCAAAAATAAAAAATCCCACGTCAAACAGGAGATTAATTAAGCGCTAAAAATCCCAACTCAAACAGGTAGCAGATAACCGTACGGAAGTAAGATTTTAATTCTAATCCTGTCCGTTTGTCAAACTTTTAAACCAACGGCTCAGATGCAATTTATGAGAAATAAGGATTTGAGAGCGCCTTTTGTAGTTGTAGAGACTGACCTGCATGAGCCATGAGTCATAACAGAGCGCTGAGCTTGTGAACGTTGTGTTGAAGAAGAAGCTAAGCTAGGCCTCCTTCCTCCACAGTCGTCTATTTCAAGCTTCAAGCTGAAACGCCAAACTCAAGGTATGTGATGTCATCATCTGATAGCCTTTCACTCTCTTTCAGCATCTGATTTTAGGGTTCTTTTAGAAAATGAAAATGAATCGTCCCTGACGTATAGGCACTCAAGGGTTTTCTCATTTTTCTTCAAGTTTGAGTCTTTATTCTCCATTAACATGGCGTTCGCAACATTTAGGGTCTTTTAAAGACGAAGGAGGCGAAAAATGGAAAATTTAGCCTCAGGTCTGAAAGGACCAGAATTGAAGCAGAGCAATCTCGCCCTGCAGTGGAAGGGCCTTTTGGGTCACATTGACACCAGATTCCAAAAGCTCCAGGACCAGTTTGACTCGGAACGTAACTCGCTCCAGACCCGGTTCCAAGAGCTCCAAGACCAGTTTGACTTGGAACAGAACTCGCTACAGGCCCGATACCAGGAGCTTGAGGACCGCGAGAAGGAGTTGGAAGAGAAAGTTTTCAACTTTCACTCGAAAATGGAATCCAAAGCCCAGGAATTACATGGAATCGAGAGATTGACAGAAAAGAAAAGAAAAGAGGTTGATGTTACAGAGAAACGACTAGTGGAAGTTGAGAAATTGGTTAAAGAGAAGGAGACGAAGTGTGATTTGATCCAAAAAAGCATCGAAGAGGGCACTGAGAAATTGTGTTGGGTTCGTAAAAGTTTGGAAGAGAGGTCCAAAGTGTTGACTATTGTCTCAAAAGCAAAGTTGCTTTCGGTCAAAAGTAGAATATAGTATTGGGCAGACAAAGTGCTGGGACAGCAGCATATGGGAGACATAATGATATATAGCATTGATGGCTTACCTTACTTGATTGGTTGGCCTTTGGCCTTTGGTTTGTTTGAAGAGCCAACTTCCTTGGCTATAAATGAGAAGCATGCAGCAGCTGAAGTATTGAGAGCAGAAGAGCTGCAGAGAGAGTAGCCGGCAGAGAGAAAGAAAAATAAAGAGTTGTTTTTCTTTTCTCTAAATTTATTCTCAATTTGTATTCTCCTTATATATTCTTGAGTGTGTGAGCTTGGGTATATTTGGGGCTTGGGTTTCTGAGTGTTAAACACTATTGTATTCTCTCATTTGATTATAGTGGAATACTCCGTCGTCTCCAAACTGGATGTAGGCATTGCCGAACCAGTATAAATCTTGGTTTTCTTGTTGGTGTTGTTTTGTGTCCATTATTTTATCTCCTGCTAGTTGTGTTTATTTTCACTCGCACTTGGTTGACGCTTCCGCACAACACAAAGAGCTTGAGATTAAGGAGGAGGAAGTGACAGGGGCTCAAGGAGTGTTGAACGCTTTTCGTGAGGATATTGAGTTGAACCGGAGGCAACTAAATGCGATTAGGGGGTCTGTTGAGAAGGAGAAGAACGTGTTGGTTTTGAAACAAGAGGGGGTTAAAGCAGCGGGTAAATCTCTTGAAGAATGTCACAAGGAAATTAAACTGAAAAAGGAGAGACTTTGTCTGATTCAGAAAGTAATGGTGCAATGCTCTAATTCACTCCAATCTAGAGAGAAAACAATCAGGGAAATGGAGTTGAAGGTGAAAGATTATGGTTTGCTTAAGAAATCCATGGAGGAATGGTCCTGTAAACTTGAATCGAAAGAGAGGGAACTTGAAGGATGGGTTGAGAAGTTTGAATTAAGAAACAAACAAGTTGAGTCAAAATTTGAGGAACTCAATTTGATTCATAACAGGGCCAATGAATTCCTCAATGAGGTTGAGGTGCAAGTAAATCATTTTGATTCACTCAGAAAATTGATGCAAGAACGCCAAAAACATTTGGATTCAGAAGCACTAGAACATTCCCATGGACTTGAAATGAAAGAGAGGCAACTTGAAAAACAGGCCAAAGAGCTTGAGTTGAAACAAAAACAATTTGATTTGATGATTCAAGAACGCCAAAAGGAATTGGATTCACAAGAAAAGTTGTTACAAGAACAGGCCAAAGAGCTTGAATTGAAACAAAAACAATTTGATTTGATGATTCAAGAACGCCAAAAGGATTTGGATTCACAAGAAAAGTGGTTACAAGAACAGGCCAAAGAGCTTGAATTGAAACAAAAACAATTTGATTTGATGATTCAAGAACGCCAAAAGGATTTGGATTCACAAGAAAAGTTGTTACAAGAACAGGCCAAAGAGCTTGAATTGAAACAAAAACAATTTGATTCGATGATTCAAGAACGCCAAAAGCATTTGGAGTCAGAAGAAAAGTTGTTGCAAGAACAGGGCAAAGAGCTTGAATTGGAAAAAAAACAATTTGATTCAACTCGAAAATCCATGGAGACCAATGTTCCTTCTTCCTCCAGTATTCAGTCAAGAGCCAACAGGTATGGTAGAGGCTTGCAATTGCTCATGAATGAGAATTTGAAGAGAATTGACTTAGTGGGTAGAGAAATCTCAGGTGTTCTTCAGGCGTCATCTGACCCAGCGAAACTGGTTTTGGATGCAATGCAAGGGTTTTACCCTTCAAATTTGAATGTGGACAACCAGGAGTTTGATTATGATTTGAGAATTATTAGGAGGAGTTGTCTTCTTTTGCTACAGGAGTTGAAGAGATTCTCACCACAAATTAATCTTCATGTGAGAGAAGAAGCAATGGAGTTGGCAGCTGATTGGAAGGCTAAGATAAAGGTGGCAACTGAAAATTGGTTGGAGATTTTGGGCTTTTTGCGGCTTGTTTCTACATATGAATTCACCACTGCTTATGATGCGAAAGAGCTTCAAGCTCTTCTTGCTATAGTTGTTAAGCAAGATCAGGCTACTGAATTTTGCCAGGCCTTTGGTATCACAAACAAGGCACCTGGTAAGGTCTTTTTTTTTTTTTTTAATGTTATTTATATTTTTCATTTTAGAGTTGCAGAGCAGACATTTACTTTATGAAGTTGTTGCAAGCAATGATTTTTAAACATATTTCAAAGCAATTGTTACCTTGTGGACCTTGTTGTTATATTCTGCCATGATGATATTTTATATTGCAAACGATTTTTGGGCTGTATATTCTATTAAGTAAATACTCTATATTTTGCTGTCCTGAAAAACTTAAACAGTTTATCTGTCCCTATTTCATAACTGTGTTGTTATTTTTTGCATGTTTTCTTCTCTTTAGTAGACATATCTGGTGCCTCATATACTCTTCTTTTGATATATTTCATCCTTGATCTTGATATTGCAAAGTTTGCATAAACTTCTAAATTGATCTTTTAGGCAGTCTCAATCTCCAATTGCACATAATGCCATCGGATTTCTGACACATGCAAAATAAGCATTTTGTTATTTACCTTTGGTTTCGCTTGGTAAGTTTTGAACCTAATGGCTATGCCTACCCACACACGACACTGCTTACCACTTGAGTCAAAGCACAAGTAGCACATAATGCTGTAAATATATTTTGATATGTTAAATTCAAAACTTTTCACTCACTATACTTCCTTTTCTTTGTTTCTTTTTGCAATTGCATAGTTGGCAACATCGTTTCTTTACCTGTCAAAATTGAGGAACCAGAATGTTTACCGGTCAGAAGCGCATCAACTTCATCTTCTCCAAATCTTCAACTAAGTGCCACCACAGATGCAAGGAATTTGCAGGGCTCTCCAAATGAGCATTTAAGTGGAAAACAGTCGAGGCATATCGAAATGTTTGATGCTCTGCAAATGTCATTAAACCCAGCAAAACTCGTTTTGAAGCTGGTGCAAGCATCTTTAACTGAGCACTGGAAAATTGGGCATGTTGGTTCCAAAGAAGTTGTCATGAAGAAGAACATTTCCATTTTGAATGATCTAACTAAAGTCAAACCGCATGTTGGACTTGATGCGAAAAAAGATGCAGTAAGCCTAGCAGTCCAGTGGCAAGCAAAAATGAGAGTAGATACCGAAAATTCGTTGGAGATTTTGGGTTTTTTGCAGTTTGTAGCCGCATATGGATTGCTCTCAACCTTAAACGGAGATGAGATTGTAATACTTCTTGGGATGATTTGTCAGCATGCACAGGCTCTTGAATTATGCGAGGAACTTGGTTTTGCAGATAAGATCCCTGGTAAGTTTCTTAAAAATGGACTTTCATAATGTGATGTTTGTGTTCCACTACCATTTCTCTTATCTTCCTTGTATGTTTATTAATTTCTTTCTGCAACTTACCAAAATTTGACTATAGGGTTTGTAACTATGAGTGTCCTAGATGCTATTCTTGTGTTGTGTCTATTGTGCTAGGGTGATATCTTTCTGTTGGTTTTGTACTGCCTTCCAGAGTTAATTGGTTGAGTGTTTGCAAATGGCTTGAAGATGATTGATAAGCCTATAATATTATGAAAATGTACTTGAAGTTAAGAGATTGTTTACAGGCTAGACTGATTTTGCTGGGATCTTTTATATATTGTAAGCAAAAGTCTCGGTAAATTTCCACACAACTGTATCTTTTGATTGGTTTGGTATTTTGTTTGTTGGGAACAGTTGTCCTCTCCTTGGATGAGAGTTTCATGAATTGTGTTCTTGCATCACTGGCATTCTGGATTTTGCTTGCATAATCATGGTTGCATTCCAATTTCTTATTTCCCATCCTTAATATGTTTACTTCTGTTAGTGCATTTTCTAATAGCAACTTCTTAAAGTTTGGGTTGTTATGCTAATGCCATTCTCATATTGGAACTTCTCTGGAGCAGTTTGATGAGTCCTACAACTTTGTTTTGAACATAACAGATTTTGTTCAGGATCTTATTGAAAGGAAGCAACTCTTTGAGGCAGTTAGGCTTATTTGCTCCTTCAAGTTAATTGATACGTTCCAGCCAATATTACTATTAAAAGAATATGTGGAGGATGCAAAAAGGTCTTACAGGACAGCAATGCTGGAAGGACCTTTTTCTTTATTTTTGGTCTGAACCCTCACTCTTCTTTGGACATCCAATAGATGCTTCTTAAATAGTTAAATCCAGGACTATCCTCAATGTAAATGTATATAATTGAAGGCTTATGTTTGCTCACAGGGTGTGCTTGTGTTGAGAAAAATGGCTCAATTAAAAGGATACAAAATTAAAGACCAGCGACCGGTCGCAGGTTATGAGCGACCGGTCGTTTTCAGCAGGTTGCAAAGTTTGACTCAGTGCCAAAGCGACCGGTCGCATGTTATAAGCGACCGGTCGGTTCAGAGAAGAAAATCGAAGTCTGGAGACTCTGAGGCAAAGCGACCGGTCGCATATTCCTGGCGACCGGTCGCCCCGACTTTTGCTGTTTCAGTTTCTACGCGTTTTCAAGTCTTCCTTTGTGTGCTATCACTTTCTATCGACTTGCAAGGATATTTCTGATCAATTCTGAGATATTAGAAGGTGGCAAGCAGCTGGAAAGATGGGGAGAACACTTTGGCAAATTGATGACTTGCTTCAATGAGTGAATACTCTCTTGGTTCAAGAGATATGTGGCAGCTATCATCCATTGTTCCCTTGCTTTGTGAGCTGCCAAGAACAGGTGTCTAAAGGTGTGTAACTAAAGCAAGAACGTGCAGAACTTAATGATACCTTATCTTGGAGTCCAAAGGCTTATATAAGAGGGAAGAGGAAGCAAGAGAACATTAAGTTGTTAAGTGCATAAGTCTGTGCAAAGTATAGAGAATTGTATAGAAGCTGGAAACTTGTAAGTTCAGAAAATACCAAGGGGAGAGCAAGAGAGTTCTCTAAGTGTATCAAGTTGTTGAGCAAGGGTGAGAGAGAAACAGATTGTGAGGGTAGAGTTCTAAGGGGGTTTCCTTCTTTGTAAACCAAAGTTGTAACCTATCTTCATTAGTGAAAGTTCTCAAGGAGATCACCAAAAGAGGAAGTAGGCACTTTGCTGAACCTCTATAAACACTTGTGTCATTTCTATTTGGTTAAATTTCTGTGTGTGGGTAAGACTCATCCATCATTAAGTTTGTCACAAAGTTCATCAACAACAAGGTCCTAAAGGGAAGTGAGTTAGTATTAATTCACAACAGCTTGTACACAAGCATATTGCTGATTTTAGAGCTGTGGTTCAATGCCTCAAAGATAACAACCTCGAGTCTGAATTCTTAACCAAGGAAGTGGAAACAGAGATAGCTATGCTGGAAACACTGAAGAAGAGTTTGAGAAGTTCGGTGAAACGTAGTACCGAGACTCAACCACTTCAACTGCGTCAAAGTAAGCGTCTGAGAGAGCTGAATGAGCGACTATGATGGACAAGTGTATATATTTTTGTTATGCTGAAAACCATCCCTGTAATTCTACTGATGCCCTAAATGTTGATATGTTGTGTGGTATGTATGCATGTTCCTAATTTGGCAACAAGCCTATACTGTATTAAGCCCTCCACTAAAATCTTTCTTTGTTCATTTACATTTGCTGTTCCATTTAGATTCTCATCTTTGCAATGCTATTGGATAATTCAATTCTAAATTTTCTTGTTCGAAGAAGACAATGGTTTTTCAACAATTTGCTGTTCCTTTCTTAATTTGTTGTATGAATAAACACTCTTTATCTTCTTTTTGGGTCCCAAGTGGAATTATTTTGTCTTCTTCAAAACATATATGAAAAGCCCTGTCTGGCATTCCAATCTTCATTATAAATATAATATAATATTTATAGTGGACCAGACTTGAGCATTATTATGACCTCACCTCATAGTGAAGATAAGATGTTGGCATGTAATGTATTATGTATGTAGCCCTGCGGATTTCCGCGTACAGACACATGCAGCAGCTCGGTGGATTTCACGTTTCAATTTAGGACAAATTACAAAAGACTCCAAACTATAATTTTAAGCTCATACTCATCTTTAGAGACATTTACAAGTTCGTACTCAAATCCCCGTCAAACCTACAATTTACCTACTTCATTACACAAATTGTTCCTAAGTTTGTTAAATGCTGATGTGTCAAAACATGAAAGCTTTTTTTGTAAGAAATATTTAGTCATATACCCATTTTTAGCACTAATAATATAGATAAATTCTACACAATTTAATTTTTATAAATAAACCCAAAACAAAACCCCAAAAAATAACAGCTTGCCCTATTGAATTTAATTTTAATTATTAAATTACTTTGATACCCTATTGAGCGTTTTGGGTTTTTTTTTTAGTGCTGCTATTTTCACCCCTCTGTCCTATTTTCCCACCCACCTTATCTTCCCACCCACCATGTAAATTTGAAAAAACACAATATTATCTTTCCACCAACCATTATTCCTAAAATACCCTTTCATCATTGACGAGCTGAATGAAACCCACCCCTCTAGTGCTAGCCCCGCAATCCCATCCCAAGGTCTCCACCATCATTGACTACCAATGTAAATATAAAAACCAAAACCGAAATTGAAAATGACTTTCATAATCACTCTACAGTGAGAGACATGAAAGATGAACATTAAAATGAGTGAGAGCCAAGCCCCAATATCTTCACTCAACAATCACGTCTTATCTTGTCTTCTGAATTATTAGCAAAATCAATATGGCATCCTCGAAAACTTTTCTTCTGCTTGGCCTTGAGTTTGCGGGTTTCGTCCCTATCTTCTTTGAGGTCTCAGCTCGTGAGCTAGCTGAAAATACTATTCTACCTATTCGTGAGTTTCTCCCTTTGTTAACAAAAACATATAGAGATGGGATGTTTGGGGAAGAGGATGAGGGTTGTTAGGGATGGGTTCATTCGAAGAGAGAAAGAAAGAGATGGATTTATGGGAGAAATCATTTCAATGTCAAATATTAAATATTAAATATTTTTTTTAAGTCCTTAAAAGTCATTTTACAAAGGAGTAAATTTGTCTTAAATTTTTTGAAGATAAGGTGGATGGGGAAATAAGACAAGGGGATGGAAATAGCAGCACTCTTTTTTTTTTGAGATTTTGGGGTTGAGTTTGTTTTAAGAAATCAATGGCAGTTTTGTAATTTAAAAGAAGCTAAAAGTCTTTTTATTATGTTGTAAATGAACTTGGATGCGTTTCTAAAGTCCATTTCATATATGGTTTTTTTATTTTATAATTTAGGCTCCTATATTGGGTATAATAGTGAATTTCCTTTTTTTAAATTTAAAAAAAACAAACAATAACAAACAATAACAAACAATTCCTTGTATTTAAAAATAGTTTTAAAAAATTAATTAAAAACAAGGGCAATATGTCACTGCCCAAAGAACCACCCAGCCACCTCCTTCTCCCTCAGTCCTCTCCTCCTAGCCCCAGCCACTACCAGAGCCCCAGTCACCTCCCCTCTCTCTTTATGTCTCCGTCTCAATGTGGGGTCGGCGACACAGGGAGCCAATAGATCTGGACCCCTTCATTCCGATGGTGAGGTCGGCGATTTGAGGAGGAGATATGTGCGTCGTCGAAGACGTAATGGCCTCTGGCACAACTCTTTGTATGCCCAGTAGTACTAGTTCTCCCAGCAGCAAAAAGGCTCCTACCTTCATCATAGTTAGGGTTAGCTGGGTGGGGAAGAGAGAGGGTGAGAGATTTTTTTTCGTTTCCAATTTTCTATTTATATTTATCTATTTAATATAATCACAAATGGTCCTCGAGATTGACGAAATTATCACCTTGGATCCTTTATGTTTTTTTTTCTGACATTATTGGTCCTTTATGTTACACATCGCACATCAATTTGATCATGCCGTTAGGTTCCATCAAAATTTATATTAAATTGCTCACATGGCTTTAGATAAAAAAATATATGATATATCTTAAATATTTTAATACTTAAAATCCTTTTTCAAAAGAAAATTAAGTCTTTTTTATAAATAGAAAAGATTAAAACAAAAATACATGTCAGCCATCCCCCGGCTAACGCGCCCCTCCCCCTTTCGTAGACCCATTATTTGCCTCTCTCCCTCCTCTCCCTCTTTCTATACCTGCGTTCTCTCTCTCTCTCTCTCTCTCTCTCTCTCTCTCTCTCAAATTTTGGTTAATTTTGTCCTTCTCAGGTGGGGCTGGGATTTGGACAGGGGCAGGGGTGGATCTCGAATGGGGATGTAGGTGGTTGTATGGTGGCGCCAGGCTTGGGGATGGTTTGGGTAGTGGGGTGGTGGCTTAACTAGGAGGATGGTGCGAGGCAAGGGCGAAACTAGGAATTTTTCGATGGGTGAGCTAGCTAAATTTTTTAGCTTAAACTCTAATGATTTTTTTTTTCTATTGATTAATTTTCAATAAACTTTATAAGACAAATACATATTAAATGTAACCAAAAAATACACATTATCAAAATTAATGTGTTCAACAATATAATTGAAAGTGTACCTATTCAAGTTTCTTGTTTCTTGACATCAACCAAATAAAACAAATGAAAAGTGAAAAAATATAAATAATTAAGGAGACACCTATTATTTGTTGCCTTCCAAATTATCAAATCAAACATTTGAAGCATTTTGGAAAGCTTTAAGGAGAGGGACCAACAAGAAGTCCTTTTGTCGACAAATACGTTGAAGGGATTGAAGGGACACTAGCGTTGGAGCCGGATTGAACTAAAATTCATAAGATTCTGTTGTTTTATGTGTGTGGTCGTTTGAGTGACGTAATTCAATTCAACAATCAAACCGAATAATTTATTCTAATAATATAACCCAAGTAATAATAGTTGATTTGATTAACACTAGACGAATTGAACTGACCCTACCAACAATCTCGTATCAAAGCAAAGCAACAAGTTGTACTTGGGTTTCAAATCAACACCATCCATCCAAACCTAACTTTGGGTTTCAAATCAACACCATCCAAACCTAACTTTTTCTTTTCAGAAGAGAGACGTGTTTTTACTTGCCATCCCAATGATCCAAATCCCAAAAACTATGGACTCTCATCAAATACATGTAAGATTGGGGACCGTAAATAAGGGTCATGCTAGGGAGACCAATTTAGGTACCAACTCTCTAATAGAGGTGGAGCCCACCAATACAATGGGTCTCACGCTCTATTAGAGAGTTGGTATCCCAAGTTGGTCTCCCTAGCATTTTCCCGTAAATAAACATTATCAGATTCATAATATATTTTGATAAACGACAATCAAAAATTGGAAAATATAATTGAGCAAGCAGCCACACCAAATCTTATAAGACTTGCACTTGGTAAAGGACAAAACATTGGTTGCTACTAATAATGGGTCAAAGAAAGGGCAATTTGGTAAAACCGACTTCAAATATCACCTACACAAACAGAAACAGACGCCGTTGCTCATGTGACGGCTCTTTTGCTTCACCCACCTACCTCTGCGGCTGCTCTGTCTCTGCCGATAAGCAAAGTTCAAAAGTTAGTTGGTTGCATTCAAATTGCAAAGTGGTAAACTTTGTGGGTTTTGAAGCTTATGAGCTCCTCCTCCTTTTTGATATCCAAAGACCCTTTCTTTTTTACCATCCAAAGAAAAAGAAAATAGAGATGAAAGGTTTGAAACAATATAAGAAAGAGTTAATTATAGTTTAGTACCTTGTGGTTACACTCTTAAGACATGTTAATCCCTATCTTCTCAATTTTTATAATCACATACTCCCGTCTTTTAAATTTGTGACAATGTGATGCCGTCATTAGGGTTTCGTCATATATCTCCATTAGTTGCTTACGTGGTACTACGGGTCCAACATTATATGAATAAAATATTTGTAAAAAAAAGAAAGAAAACAAATCTTAAATTTTTATAAATGAAACTCTTTCTCTCTTTCCCCTTTGTGCTCTCCCTCTTCCCCACCGATTTCTTCTCCCCCCATTCCCCCATGCCCACCACCCGCAAGCTACAACCCCACAGTCACCCTCCACCCCAACTTGCAATTACAGAAAAAGAAAAGAAAAGAAAAGAAATCATCCCAACAATGGCAGTTTGATTGCTTTTCTCATGGAACCCATAAAGTCCCAAGATCTTGTTGTTTGGAGTTGATATGTTCTGCTTGGAAAGATAGAGACCACTTCCTTCATGTTTGCAATGCACAATCTATATACATGATATATTTTGGGAGTTGATTTTCCCGCTTTCCTTTTCTCCACTTACATTCCCTTTTGCTTTTTAATACTTTATAATCAATTTTGTTATTTCTCTTTCCTATTATACCATCATTCTACATTAATATTTTGATATGGGTACTCATGATCAATGAGAGTGAACAAAACCCAAGCTTTAGGATTCCCCTACATACTTGGAATGCCGAAATATATATATATGAGAATAATTCTTTTCCATTCTTTTTATATTTTTTTTCTTTCTCTTCAATCCCTGGTTGTTTATACTTTCTAAGAAAGTACTCAAATAAAACAAAGGTCTGAAATGATCTCATATGAAACAAAGAGAACTCCATTAATGTGAATTTGAAACTCATAATCTCAAACTCAATTTCATTTTCCGATTCATGTCTATGAGTTCATAAATATTTTTCATTCAATATTTGTTTTCGGAATGGTTATGACGGAGAAGAGAGGGAGAAGAACATGGAAAAAGAAAATGTAAAAATGTGTAGTTAGATGCATTTTTGTTTCTTTGTGGCCACCTAAAATTTGTTTCCTTTAAAAAAAAAAAAAACAAACAAACTATGACTGCAAGGTTTTTTCTTGGGGCATGAGTTTTTGTAGGTGGACCATGTAATTTTGCCTAGACAAATATACAGTGTTAATTATCTCTTACTAGATTAAAGGAAAAAAAAACTGAAAATAAAGTGCAAGTTGGAAAATTAAGTATAAAGAAAAAGAAATAATATAAAAGTGAAGTAAAAATAAATTAATGTAGGGCAAGGGTAGAAAAAGGAAAGAGAAAGAACAAAAAAGAATAAAATTGATTAAAAAGTATTAAAAAGAAAAAGGGAGTGTAAGTGGAGAAAAATGGAGTGGGAAAATCAGCTTCCTATATTTTTAACCTTTTTAATGAAAAAAAGAAAAAGTATCATGGAGTCATTACTTGCAAGTTTTTCTCTTTCCTGGTCAGTGAGCTTAGCAGCGAATCCATTGAAACTCCGTTTGTAACTTCTCACTAAGAGCACTTCAACCCATTTGTCATGGCAAAGGGTAAGGGGAGGTAAGGGCTATTACTATTCACATGAATAGTGGGAGCCCTTGCAAAAGGCTTGTGGTGTTTCCACCCATTGCCATGTCAACAACTATTCATATGAGATATGAGGAGAGGAATTTGTATAGAGTTTTGGTGTGGGAAGTGAAAAATATGACTAAGTATTTATTTTAAAAAAATTCTGAAATTTATAGTAATTGTTTTTGAAAAAATTTGGTTGCTAATGTCATCGCTGACATCAACAAACTCAGGCTAGAGCAAGGGTTGGTTTTGCCGGAGGGCCAGCCTAGGCTTGTGGAGCCCACCAACAGCCTTGGTAGCATTTGTCCGCTGGAAGCCCTTTTTAGGCCTAGGCCCCCCCTTGCATGGAGCCGCTGGAATTGCTCTAATGAGCTTTCAAGAGAATTGAGAGATAGAGACATAAAGAGATGGGATGATTTTTTTTTTCTTCTCTTTTTCTGTAATTGCAGGCTAGGGTGGAGGGTGGGGGTTGTTGGGGTTCTAGGTTCGTGGTAGCTGGGGTGGAGGGTGGCTATGGGATGGGTTTGGGGTTGTAGCTTGCAGGTGGTGGGCATGGGAATGGAGGAAGAAGAAATTGGTGGGGAAGAGGGAGAGCACAAAGGGGAGAGAGAGAGAGAGAGAGTTTTATCTTTCAAAAATTTTAAAATTGTTTTCTTATTTTTTTTATAAATATTTTATTCATATAATGTGGAGCTCATAGTGACACGTAAGCAATTAATGAAGAAATCTGACGAAACTTTAACTGCAGAACCATTGTCACAAATTTAAAAGAACGGAGTATGTGATTATAAAATTAAGAAAATATAGACTAACATATCTTGCTACTAAACTATAATTAACCTATGAGAAAATTACAGCTTCCCCTGTCCTATATATCCGCGCACCTAACCCCCACCCACCAACCCCTGTCTCTCGCTCTTTCTCGCTCGCACGCTTCAAAATCACCTGACTTTGCTGACATTAGTCGCCATCTTTGAAGCTCAAACCTCAAGCAATTGACGCACAATGACTCTCCTTAGCGGACCGGTAATGCTTCATTTTCTGCATTCAAGTTTTCTGTTTTCTCCGTTTACTCTGTTTTCTCTGTTTTCTCTGTTTTCGTTTCTGTTTCTGAGAATCTGGGTTTTGAGGGCAGTGAGAATTGTTATAGCAATCTTAGTTTTTTCTGACCCAAAATGGTAAATAAACTGACCCTTTTTTTTGGCTACTAAGAAAATGGTGGGAAAGAAAGAAATAAGTTTCTCTGCTTTTTCATTGTTTTCTTTGCTTTCCCCTTTTAACCAGAAAGATTTTATGTTTGCCTCGTATTTTTTCAAAGCTTGACGTATTTTGTTCCTAGTTTTCTAAGAAAACTCAGGGGAAGAAATAGAATATGTTAGGTGTTTGAGCTTCATTCTATTTTCCTTTGCACTGATTTACAAAACCAGAGTGCTAAGTTCTCTGTTTTATTTCCTCAATAGTTGTTCAAACTTAGTTGAATAGCTTCCTGCTGTAAACTGTATGCTCATATTTCTTTATTTCATTGGTTGAACTTTTAGTTGGCTGTTTCGGATCTTCATACTACGAATGGAACTCGAAGAAATTCAACACTCATCTGTGCGCCAGTAATGGCGGAGTCAGTTGATCAGATGCTGGTCCAAATGGGGAAGGCAAGGGAAGTTGGTGCTGACCTCGTTGAGATTCGGTTGGACTTCTTGAAGAACTTCAGTCCAAGACAAGATCTCGAAATATTGATTAAACATTCTCCTTTGCCAACTCTTTTCACTTACAGGTAATTGTTGAACCCATTGTTTTATCACTTTAGTTAATGAAATCTTTTCACAGGATATAAAGCTAGTCATAATTCCATAGTTTAAGAATTTGACTACAAATGCATGCCTTTTATGACTTGGGGATCGAATAATGTCTGCTGAGTCTCAAGTTGTGCTCTTCTAGTTGCTGAGAAATCGCACTAGATTAAGCGATACGAGTAGTTTGATTGGTTTGTTTATGTTGTTTCGGCTGTCCAGATCTTCAATTGCTACTCTCACTTAGATTTCCATTTATCTCCTTCAAAGCATGTAAACATCATGTATTGGACTTGTTGATGTTTTTCCTATTTTTTTGAATTCATTTTGCATTGAAATGTCTCTATTAAGTGCAGTCCATCAATATTTCTTATGCATCATTTACCTTATAGGCCAGCATGGGAAGGTGGTCAATATAAAGGAGATGACAACAAGCGACAAGATGCACTGCATCTAGCCATGGAATTGGGAGCAGATTATATTGATGTTGAACTGCAGGTAGGAATCTCATGTCTCTTTGGAATTCACCAGTTGTTTAGTTACTTACTGTTGAAAGTTTTTAACTTTTTTTCTTCAGTCGTACTGTCTACAACATGGATATATGGAACCTTTAGTGATATATAACCAACAAACTTAATAGCTTAAAGCAGAGACAGACATAAAAGAATAAAAGATCGTTTAGTTTTTCTTTTGCAATTAGTCAATCAGAACTCAAGTTGGGAACTGTTATTCTAGTCCCTAAGACTTTCAACTGTTTTCTCTTGAAGGTAGCCCATGACTTCTACAATTCCATTCAAGGGGAGAAGCCAGAAAAGGTCAAAATCATTGTTTCTTCACACAACTATCAGAAGACTCCATCCACGGAGGAAATTGGTGATCTTGTTGCAAGGATACAAGCTACTGGAGCTGACATAGTGAAGATTGCAACAACTGCCTTAGACATCACTGACTCTGCACGTGTATTTCAAGTACTAGTGCATTCTCAAGTACGTGACTCAATTCATTGCTCTGGTTTATGCAATTAAGGATTCTTTCATTTTTAAGAAAAAAAAATTCCCACGTTATTAATGTAACATTTAAACTATTGATATATTTTGCACCCGTGCTGAACCTGAGAACAAAATAAAATTAATTCGCTGAACCTGCAGTTTTAACTTTTTCTTTGAGGAAACTCAAAATTGTGAAATAAAATGTCTTCTGATTTTAAGTTATCTGGTAATTTGTCATCTTCTACAGTGTGTGAATGGCATTTCAACTGAATCTGCAGGTCCCAATGATAGGGCTTGTTATGGGCGAGAAGGGTTTGATCTCACGCGTACTTAGTGCAAAATATGGTGCATTTCTCACGTTTGGTACAATAGAGGCGGGAGTGGTATCAGCTCCTGGCCAGCCTACTGTAAAAGATCTGTTGGACTTGTACAATTTCAGACTTATAGGGCTAGATACCAAAGTACATGGTGTGATAGGAAATCCTATTGGTCACAGCAAAAGCCCTCATCTTTACAATGCAGCATTCAAATCTATTAATTTCAATGGAATTTATTTGCCTCTGTTGGTTGATAGTGTTGCGAACTTTATCGACACCTATAACTCCCCGGATTTTGTTGGATACAGGTAAAATGTGATATCAGAAGCTTCAGCATAACATGTACTTTTCAATATATATTAGGTCTATTGCCAATCTTTGTGTTCTGGACAGGGACTGTCAAAATTTTGGTCTCTTCAAGAGTTCTTCGTTTTTTCTTTTTTAATCTCAGCGGCTTTGGATGTAGAATTAAGATGTGTTGTTTTGAAAATGGGAATAACTTTTATTTATATGAAAAACAGTTTTACAATTCCTCACAAGGAGGCTGGATTAAAATGCTGTGATGAAATCGATCCAAAGGCCAAGGTACATCCTTTCTTTCATATCTCATCTGACATATTATGGTTGCAGCCCATCCAGTCACCTATAAATAGTTTGATATCAATTTCTCTAGGAAGATCATTGAGCCATCTAACTGTTCTAGCTTTTTAAAATAATTTTTCAATCAAAATATGTTTTGCAGGAAATAGGAGCAGTTAATTGCATGATCAGGAGACCAACTGATGGAAAATTAATAGGCTATAATGTGGACTCTCTTGGAGCAATTGCAGCAATTGAGGAAGGACTTCGAGGTTTCTTTGCATTTTACATGTTATTCAATATTCATGGACTAACCTTAAATAAAAAATAAAAAAAATCATGGACCAAGCTATTTTGGTAGGTTGAATAACCACTATAATTTTCTTGCAGCATTAAATGGTTCAAGTAATACATCTGGTTCCCTGTTAGCCGGTAAGTTATTCGTGGTGATGGGAGCTGGTGGTGCTGGAAAAGCACTTGCATATGGTGGAAAAGAAAAGGGAGCAAGGGTTGTAGTTGCCAATCGCACATATGGTGAGAATCTTTAGTCGTGTGCTTTTACTCTGACAGCCAAGTTTCTTGCTCTTAATCCTTATTAAATTACAAGCTTATACATTTCCTTACTTTTAACTTAAAAGAATGATAAAATTTAGAGCATGTTATAAGGTTAACTAATGAGAAGGAACTAAGTATGTGAAAAGAAAGCTTTCTGTTTAATGAAATGGAAAGTAACTATTGGTTTGATGACATTGAGAGTAACTGTCGTTGTATTTAAATCCATTGTTTCTTCTGACTGCTAGACAAAGCCAAGGCACTTGCAAATAAAGTTGGAGGAGAAGCTATTACCCTTGCTGAATTGGAAAATTTCCATCCAGAGGATGGGATGGTTCTTGCAAATACCACATCTGTTGGAATGAAACCAAGAACTGATCAAACACCCATATCCAAGGTTTGCCTCCCGTTACGCATGAAGTCGTCAATTTGATAAAAATATTATGTTTTCCTGGAACTTTTTATCCATACATTCCAATTTAGTGTTGTATTTCCTTCTGTTATGATTAGGATTATATCATAATTCAATAGGTATATCTCTCCTTCTTTCTTGTGACAGAAAGCTTTGAAGCACTACTCTTTGGTGTTTGATGCCATTTATACACCTAAGTGGACAAGACTCTTGCAAGAAGCACAAGAGTCTGGAGCAGCTGTGGTCTTTGGGACAGAAATGCTCCTCAATCAAGCATTTGTACAGATTGAAAATTTTTCCGGTGTACCTGGTAAGTTCGATACGAAATATTTTAACAATTCTAGTAATTTTCTCTGTAAAATTGTTTTCTATTTTAAACCACACTTACAACCATTATCTTATCATTTTCTTTTCCTTCCTTGTTCCCCAATGCAGCACCAAAGCAACTGATCAGGGATGTGTTGGCAAGAAATACATAAGCAGAAACTTGTCTCAAATCTCATGTTTTTGTGCAAGTAGCTATCCACTTATGTTGTTGTACCAATAAATTTCCATTTCATCCCATATCCCATATGGAATGTTATGTGAACATGAATTTCGAATTTTTTCGAATTTACTCTAAGCCGTAAATATTAGGCTGTAGACAGGATCATGAAAGGATTTTTGCATGTAATATTGCTTGGGATTTGGAAAATGGAATCTGAATCAACCTTACCAATTTATTCACTTGTAATCTAATCCACTTGTATAATTCTCAAGATTCAATCTTTTTACCAGTTCATTCGTCATTGTTATGAAGAGGAAACACGGTGTCGTTTTGGTCTAACCCCGGTTTGTTTTTGGCGCAAAGTTTTGAACACTTCTTTGAAGTTTGGAGCACAAATAAATCTTTAACAGACAAAACTACCCTTGATATTTTACACAATTCCCGTATTGGCCTCAAGATCGTCTTGGGCCTTTTGCCGAGAGCGCTTTCCGCGTTTTGTGATCAAACCTTGTTCTGCTTTTCTTCTTCCGTGTTCTCCTTTTTCAGTAGTTCCCGAGCACGCTCTGGTTTCAGGTACAGGTGGAGGTGGCTGTCTGTCTGTGATGTGTTAAACGGAAATGGCGTCATCACGAATAACGTGTTGTTGAAGGGTTGTTTCCAGCATAGCAGAGGCCTGCAAGGATCTCTAAGTTGTATAATTTGCTCATTTCTCTCTTTGTGTGTGGCCAAGTGAGTGGTAAAGGGAACAAGGAAAAGCCGCTGGAAAATAATAGATGGGATGGTTTTGCCTTGGAAAGACGCGAGTAACGAAAACACACAAGTCAACTTATTAGCCTACCCTACCGTTTGTGTAAGGGACCTCCCATGGGCCATGACATTGAGCATAGATATGAATATGATGATATGACCCGCCATTTCTCAAGAGGGCCTGCCTTACGGGATAAACTTACTCATCCCAAGTGTAAAATAGAGAGGAGACACATCACAAGACACAAAGCGCATGATGATCAGACATCCTACCCTCACTTGGGAGAAGAAGAAAAAAAGCCCGTCTTTCGATTTTATCGTTACTTTCCACATATATCTCTTTCCTCTAATGACCTTCCACACGTAAGTCACGTGAGAAGATACATAGAGATCTCACATGAGGAGAAGGATAGATGGAGAAGCAGTTCAATATATGAGAGATAGGGAGAGACATATATAGTGAAGCAGTGAACCGGAACATGAGACATAGAGCAAGACACAGTGAACCGGGAAATGAGACATAAAGGGATTTGAGACATAGAGTGAGACACGGTGAACCGAGATAGGTAAGTTATTTCCCCTTTGTGACATGTCACGGATATCACTTGAAGAGAGAGACATATATGTAAGTTATTTTAATTTCTCTCTCATTAATTTTTTTTTTTTGGTCGAAAATTTCTCTCTCATTATTTTTGACAGTGAATTTGATTTAGTAGGGAAAATGGAAAGAACAATAAGCGCTGGATTGGGGTTTTGGGGCAAATGGCCCGAATCAAGGCATGGCATACGGTGCCCTTCCATATTAGTGTACTCACTCACTCCCACTCTTCAATGCTTCTGGATGTAAAGTTGCAAACGTCATCACAACTCCCAACAAGTAAGTTATTCTTCTTCTTCTCTTTCACTCTCTTTTGTCAGCAATCCATCTAGTGTTTCGGAATTTCTGTATGGTTTCTTGGTAATTTACTTCACTCCAAGGACTTGGGGAGTATTTAGTGGACCATGTGATAAAGTAAATAATGAGTTTATGGTTGGATTAAGAAATTTGAGGAAAAGAGAGGAGGGTCTTTTTGATTTCATATTAACATTGGGAAGTAATTTGGTCTTTGGCATTATTGTGGTATAGCATTATTTTGATTTCATATATACATTGTTTTGTATATGTAAAAGTGCATAATACATATGCAATATGCATATACATATAGCCTATGTTCATTGTTTCTCATTCTTTAGACATGGATTTGAATTCTGGGCTACAAGAGATTGATCGCTCGGGTTTCGGGCAGTACTTTCATGCCAATGGCAATGTCCTGAGCCTTTTGGCTGGGAAGACCCAGATTGTTGTTTCCCATTGTTTTTACAAGACATCTTTCCTTCAGATGATTTTGATACTTTGCTGAATGGTATTTGAAATTGTTGTTTGATGATAGTTAGGCATGTACACAGCTGCTGGGCTTATGTGACTTAACTTGTGTGGTTTGCATTTGTGCAGGAGGGTGAAGATTTCAGGATTTCCTTATTTTATTTCTCTTTTATCTTAGTGTGCATCATGTATATGAGAGAATTTAGGTGATTTTTAAGTCTAAATCACCGATGGAATGCAACATAGAGGAGGCACTCAGAGCAATGCAACTTTCGAAACGAAAGAAAAAGTGTGGTGATTTTTCAAGTGCACTGAAGATGGCAAAAGGCTAATGGGCTCTTTCCTTATCTTGAGAAGATTCCTTAATTGATTGAAAGGAGTAAAGCTCTTAAGAAAATTCCTCGATTACTTGCAAAGTGTGAAGTTCTCTATTTAATGTTTGAAAGTTGGTCTTTCTCAACTGAATGGAGGCCATCACCCCTGGACGTCTTCAAGCAAAATGCAGGGTCGTTCTAACACTAACTTTAATAAAGATGAAAAAGAACTGTTAAAGGGCATCACTGTGAGCCGAGCCTATTAGAGAACACCACGTGCCCATAGGTGGGCTGGGTTACCTTTATACCGACCTGATCAGATACGGTCCCCCGGATGTCGATAAAGGGCCTCCCAATTGAAACATGATAGGATGTGAAACAATGCTTGGGCATTCAAACACCGACCCGACCATTGTGGTGCCGTGTGTGACCAGAGGCGCATTGATGATATACATGCCTGATCAGACTCCTGTCAAGTCAGTCACTCTATCCGCCTAATAAACAGTCTGGCGATGGAAAGAGATCAGTTAATGTACTTCCCATCCAAGGCCAGGTGTCACCTCACCCTTTGATCCCTAGAGTGCAACTTGGTGATGGAGAAGGATCATTTAATATGCCTCTCATCCAAAGCCACATGTTGCCTTGCCACATGATCCCTGTCAGATAGCATGGAGATAGCATGGTGATCAGAGCAGGTCATTTAATGTGATCCAGTCCCACCAGGGAGAAGGGAGATAAATATATCCTCCTTAAATATCTTTGTCTCTTCTTCTCCCCCTATAAATACCATTCACCTACATCAGTACAGAGGTAATAAATATTCTCACCTTGTAAACCCTACATCCATTTTCTCCACCCATCAACTACTTCTGACTTAACCATCGGAGGGAGTTCAACTGGGACAAACCCCAATTCACTCCTATTTTGATAGTTGTTTGAAGTGTGCAGGTCCCCTCCGGAAAGCATCCAAACCCGGAGATTTGGTATAGGCCTTGACCTTAATCCAGGCCCAGCTATACACTATATGAGAAGGATACACGATTTACAAGAACCACACACATTCACGTCATGTTGCCCTTCTTGTATGGTATCATGCTCAATCTACAAAGTCTATGAAAATCAATTGTTACTTTGTCACAAATGCCAAAGTACCTTTGTTGCTCATGACTTGAGTATTGAAGGTGTACAACCCGAATCTTCTGGGTACAAATTTACGGATCATAAAGACTCTCCAAGTGGGTAGATCAGAAGTAGCCTCACAAAGTAATGATGGAACTGAAAACCCGTCTGTCACAAGATTTCATGGAAATGCAGCCTTGAGTCCGATGTCAAAGGCGAGAACTGCTACTGATGGCAGCTGGGGGTCTAAGTATAACCCTGAAAAGAATGATATTCAACATGAGGTTGGAGTAGGGAAGGTTGGTCTTCAAATGTCCAAGTCTAGTATAGAATCTGGAGAAAGTTGCAAAACTGGAAATAAAGCTAGAGCTGATTCTGGACATATTGAACTCAATTGAGGCTATCGCCTTAAGAGGTCTTCAAGGAAAATGCAGAGTATTTGTTACAATGAAAATCTATATCATGAAGGTGTTCTGTGTGTCCTCCTAAAAGGTTGAGGGACAATCATATGTCCAGTGCTACTAAAAAGGAGAAGTAGAATGCTGCTGTGACTGATGAGGTATTTAAATGGGATAGGGCAACTGATTCTGCTGCTGCATCTGCTGTGGATTGATACAAGAAAGAACTGAAACAAAAAGCGAGTGCCTCTTGAGAAGAAAGGTTTTGCGGCAAAAATTGCAAAATTGGTGAGTTTGAGTTTGAGGTAAAGAAAGCAGTAATGACATGCAACAATGAAACTAAGTCTAGAGCTGATGCAGATTCTGGACCAAATTCAAACATTCCTGATCCTAAATTCAACAAGTTTGGGCTTGACGAGGATTGCTGAAAAACATTTTTAGAGCTAATTAGACATGAGCTCTTTATGCTCCAGAAGATGGCATGCCAAGATTTTATGCTCTTGTCAAGAAAGTGTACACCTCTGGATTTAAGCTGAAGATCACCTGGCTGGAGCCAAATCCAAATGACCAAGGTGAGATTGCTTGGTACAACAAGGAGTTGCTAGTTGCTTGTGGTAAGTACACACTTGGTCATAGTGAAGAAGTTACAAATCATCTTATGTTTTCTCATCAGATGCACTTCAGAAGAGGCCGGGGCAGAAACTCTTTTCTGGTACATCCTAGGAAGGGAGAAACCTGGGCCCTCTACCACAAATGGGATATTGGATGGAGTTGTGAGCCTGAAAAGCATGTACCTAACAAATTTGAATTTGTGGAAGTCTTGCAAGATTTTAAACAAAATGTGGGCATTGAAGTTGCTTACTTAGGCAAAACAAAAGGATTTGTCAGTCTGTTTAAGCAAACCGAGATGCACGGGGTTGTGTCGTTTGGAGTGCCACCTAACAAGCTATATAGATTTTCTAATCAAATTCCCTCTGTCAAGCTGACTGGTGATGAAAGAAATGGTGTCCCCAAAGGGTCCTTTGAGTTTGATACTGCTGCTTTGCCCTATGAATGCTGAAACTGATGTTTTTCTTTTTGTGTTTTTTTGGTGAGTTGCTATAAGGTGAAGCCAGGGCAACCCCTCATCAACTTAGAGGAAGTGCTACCAGAAGAATAAGCAAAGGCAACCTTACTGAAGTAAGGGAAAGTGTTAGTCCATGTTAGGCTGATGATGCATCAGAGAAGCATATAAATGAATTTTGCCCTTGGCTGTTAGTAGTTGGCATGGATAGGGTCATTGAACATGAAGAGTTGTTTTTATTTTTAATTTTTATAGCCAACCTTCAAAAGTAGTGGATGAATCTATATATGCCAAAGGAAGTTATTTTGGTTTCAATATGATTTACTGCAGATAGGAATATATGATTTTTAGAGGAAGAAGAATTTGAACACATGATATCATGTGCAGAGTTAACTATTTTTAACTATTTGAGTTACAATTTCCCTGCCTAGTCGTGATTATATCTATATGCAGTTAATATATTTTCCTCTTTAACCATCTATTTTTAGAATGTCAGTTTGCTGCTAATATTTGGAGGTGTACCTCTATGATCCCCACAACCTCTCATCAGAATTTTGATGGTATCAAGTGGCTGGATACACTCCCTCTTTTAAAGGAGATGGATGGCCTGAATAGTCTTTTAAAAGCTCTCCTTCTTTGCTGGCAAGTCTGGGAGGCTCGGAACAACTGTGTTTTTAAAGGCATTGACCCTTACCCGGTGAAAGCCCTCAATGTTGCTGATCATGTTGGTCTAGATTATTAGAGAATTAATTTCATCCCCCTCCAGAAGCACAGGGGTGAGCCTACTATCAAATGGAAAAAACCTCCCCATGACTGGATAAAAGTGAATTTTGATGGCTCGGTGCGCGACAACATGGCTGCTGCTAGTTTTGTTATCCGGGACTGGAATGCTCATGTTATGCTTGCGGGAGCTAAGAACTTGGGGCATGTCTCAATCAATGTGGCTGAATGTTTGGCTCTGCGGGATGGCTTGGCCCATGCTATCAACAATGGCTGGAGTAAAGTTTTAATTGAAGGTGATTCCAAGCTCGTCATTGACTGTATCAATAACAAAGTATTGGTCCCTTGGAGCATTCGTCTCTTGATTCAAGACATAAGGCTGCTCAGCTCCTATTGTGAAGAAATTTATTTCCACCATGTCTTTCGGGAAGCAAACTTTACTGTTGATGCTTTAGCTAATTTAGGCCATAAGTTGAACCCTTCCCACCTCTAGGAGCAGGGGCTTCCTCCGAATTGTTTTGTTCTGTTTTATTTTGATTTAGTTGGGCCTGCGTGTTTTCTATAAAAAAAATATATTATTATAAATAAACTCAATCCTAGACATGTATTTATAAAAAAACCCACACACTATTTAAACATAGAAACACACCCAAAATCAACCACAAAATCAATAATTGTATATTTTTTGGGTGTGTTTATAAATGGGGTTTGAGTGTGTGTAATGATGGGTTTTGGGTGTGTTTATAAAGTGTTTTGGGTGTTGGGTTTTTTTATAATTTCAGCCCCATTTTGGGTGTTTTAGTGAAACTCCCTAAAAAAAAATTAAGAAAAAAAACTTTTATAATGCATATGCACCTCACGTGCGTGATATAGGGGGAAAATGAAGATGCCGGCAAAGTCATCTAAGCCAACGGTCCTTATTGGAGATCCTGACCATAGTTCTAGACATTTCCTCTGAAAATTTAAAATGAAGCATAAGGGGGCATTGATGCATTATTGGCTTCAGCGGCCCGCGAATAAAATTTCAAGAGAAATAAACCCAAATTTGGAATTTCATAGAAACTCAGGAACTCTCAACTCTCCTCCTTCTCACCCCTCTCTCTCTCCCCTCTGCCTCCAAATATTTTTGCTCACTCTCGCTTCCCGCTCTCTCTTCCCCCCATCTTTTTCCATTTCTCTCTCAAAACGGAAACCCTAACAATACAAATATCACGATTGAGTTCGCCTTCTTCTTCTTCTGTTGTTATATCTACCTCTCACTCACTCGCTGAGCTTTTTCTCGTCAGCAAGATTTCTAGGGTTTTTGAAACCTTTGCGTAATTACATATTCGATCTTCGTTCCCTAGAAATTTACTCGAGCGCCCTGCTTGTTCGTTTTCGTCATTTCTGAGCTTAATTTTGGCTGTTTGGTTCTCAAGCTCTGGACTTGGGGTAAGACATTGACTTGATCTGTATTTTTTAAGGCGATAGTACTTGTGGTTCTTCACATTTTATGTTTACTTATATATGTTTGGATTTGTGTTGTTTTTATTATGCATTTGTAAGGATGTGGTTGTTTCTAAGAGTATGTTTGGTAGCTGAAAAGAAAGATGGAGGAAAGAAGAAGAAAATTCAGTGGTCAAGTCCTTTTGGTTTGGTTTTTTATTTTAAAGCAGGCTGCAGTATAAGCTTATCTGAATTTTGAAAAATGATAGATGGTTCAAGGAAGGAAAGACATACATCAATGCATGGAATTGGGTAGCACTTAGTAGATCACTGTAGGATTAAGTAAATAATGAGTTTATGGTTTTGATTAAGATACTTGCCGGAAAGGGTGGGCCTGATTGATTTCATGTTCACATCTGGAATTACTTTGGTCATTTATACATATGTACGGTTACAATGTTGATTGGTTCTGATTCTTTCAATAGATATTTTGTCTGCAGGTTTGGAATCTCTGGTTTGGGTGGTAGTTCTGAACCTTTTGGTCAGGAAAGGCCAGATTGTTGTCTTTCATACTTTTACAGGACATCTCATTTTGATATCACTTACTGAATGGTATGTCAATTTGTTGTTTCATGTTAATAAGATAAATACATAGCTGGTGGGCATGTTTGACTTAAGTTGCTTGGTTTGTATAGGCGCGGAGTGAAGATTTTGGATGACTGGACTGTGGGCAGGCAGGGGTAGATTTCCCTTTTTTTCTTGTCTCGGTTTATATCCTGCATGTAAAAGAACTTAGGCGAATTTTTATTCCAAATCATCCATGGAGTGCAACAAAGAGGAGGCAGTCCGGGCAATGCAACTTTCTGAGATAAAGATACAAAGCAATGATTTTACAGGAGCAAGGAAGATGGCACAAAAGGCACAACGACTCTTCCCTGAGCTTGAGAACATTGAGAAGTTACTCACAGTCTGTGAAGTTCACTGTTCATCAGAAAACAAAATAGGTGGATCTGAAATGGACTGGTATGGAATTCTTCAGATTCAAAAATTTGATAATGATGCAACCATCAAAAAACAATACAGGAAGCTTGCGCTGTTCCTTCATCCTGATAAAAATAAGTTTTCTGGTGCGGAGGCTGCTTTTAAGCTGATCGGGGAAGCAAACAGGGTGCTGGCGGACCAAGCGAAACGCTCTATGTATGACATGAAGTGTAGAGCTCTAGCAAAAGCTGGTGCATCAAAACCATCAGCTCATCCGTCAAATGGAAACTTATTTGTCAGGAAACATAACAATACTGCAAGCAATATTCAGAATAGTCCTCAGTCACAGTACACTAGCACGAATCAACATCAACAGGCGCAACCAGAAACATTCTGGACATGTTGTCCTTTTTGTAAGATAAAATACCAATACCACCAAGACTTTGCAAACCGATTGTTACGCTGTCAAAAATGCCGAAGAGCCTTTGTTGCTCATGATTTGGGTATTCAATTTCAGGTGCATCCAGAATCTGTCAGGAATCAATTTCCGAATCAAAAAGAGCCTCCAAGTCAGGGTACTTCTAATGTAGCCTCACAAAGTAATGGTGGAACTGGAAACCCATCCTCCACAAAATATCAAAATGGAAATGCATCCTCAAATCCATTGTCAAAGACGGGATTTTCTGCTGATGTCAGTATGGATTCTAACAGTGAAAAGAAAGATATTGGCCATGGGGCTGGAATGTCCAAGTCTGGTCCAGTGAAGTCCAAGGATTCAGAAATTTCAAGAAATAAGAACAAAAAAAGGGGAAGGAATTCTATTTTTGAATCCAATGAAAGCTGCAAGACTGGAAACAGAGCTACATCTGATTCTGAACATGTTATTATTCAAGAGAAGGTCAGTAAGCTATCTGAACCCAATGGAGCCAATCACAGTAGGAGATCTTCAAGGAAAAAGCAGAATCTTTCTTATAATGAAAATCTAAATGATGATGATGATTTTGTGAGTCCTCCCAAGAGGTGGAGGGACAGCCAATTGTCCAGTGGGGTATCTAAGACTGATGGCTCAACTGATTCTGCTACAACTGCTTCTGTGGGTGGACATAAGAATGGGGCAGAAGAAAACATGACTGCCCCTTTAGAAGAATGTTCGCCCAGCAAAAGAAGCAAACCTGGTGAATTTGAGAAAAATGTCAAGGAAGCAGCTATGCCAGATAATGATGATGGTAAGTCGAATGCTGATGTTGGTCCTGGACCAAGTTCAAATGTCGCATCCATGCCAGCGAGCGTTGAGGTTCCTGATCCTGAATTTAATAAATTTGGGCTTGGCGAGGATATGTTGGAAAATGTTTTTAGTGCTAATCAGACATGGGCTCTATATGATCCAGTAGATGGCATGCCAAGATTCTATGCTCGTGTCAAAAAGGTATTCACACCTGGATTTAAGGTGAGATTCACCTGGCTGGAGTCCAATCCAGATGACCAAGGTGAGATTGCTTGGTGTAACAAGGAGTTGCCAGTTGCTTGTGGTAAGTACACCCTTGGTGACACTCAAGAAGTTACAGATCATCTTATGTTTTCTCATCAGATGCACTGCATAAAAGGCAGTGGCAGAAGCTCTTTTTTGGTATATCCTAGGAAGGGAGAAACCTGGGCCCTGTACCAGGATTGGGATATTGGATGGAGTTCTGAGCCTGAAAAGCATGTACCATACAAATTTGAATTTGTGGAAGTCGTGTCAGATTTTGATGAAAATAATGGTGTTGGAGTTGCTTATCTAGGCAAAGTAAAAGGATTTGTCAGTCTGTTTCAGCGAAGTGAGCAGCATGGGGTTATCTTGTTTCAAGTACCACGTAATGAGCTATATAGATTTTCTCATCGAATTCCGTCATTCAAGATGACTGGTGATGAAAGAGATGGTGTTCCGAAAGAATCCTTTGAGTTTGACCCTGCTTCTTTGCCCACCAATCTTGATGATTTCATTGATTTAAAAAAGGATAACAGAGCCATGAATACTGAACCTAATGGTTTGCCCCGTGAGTTCCTAGAAAGTGAAGGCAAACCTGTAATGGGTTCTGGGAGAGTATGCGCAGCTGAGAAACAGGAGAATTCTGAAAGAGAGACTTCAATGCATAGATCTCCAAGAAAGGCAAATAGCCAGTCTGCTAGTTCTGTTAAACTAGAAGCGACTCGATGTGACCTTACTCAACCCACAGGAAGTGCTTCTGCATGTCAGGCTGATGAAATTATCAAAACACCAAAGAAACATCTGAAAAATGATTCTGATAGAGAGACTTTCAGGCTTAGAAGATCACCAAGGGATTTAAGTAAGAACAGTACCAGAGCAAATGTAACTATGAAGCCCCCAGATTCCACCAACGATGAAAGCCATCCCAACTTCACTCCGTCCAAAATAAACTCTACTTCTAGTCAGTCAGATGACAGAATGCATTCAAGTGTGAAGGATCTTCCTTCTGTCAGTTCCATGAAAAGCCCTGTTACCCCTCCATCTTCATCTCCTGCCTGTAGATTATCGCAGACTCAGTTCTATGACTTCGATGGGCAAAAATCTGAGGAGAAATTTCAGCTTGGTCAAATATGGGCATTGTATAGTGAGAGGAGTGGGATGCCTAAGACTTACGCTCAAATTAAGAGGATTGAGTCTAAGCCAAATTTTCAATTGCATGTGGCACTGCTTGAACCTTGCTTGGAACCGGAAGGCGTGAGTGAACCAGTTTGTTGTGGGACATTTAAAGTCAAACGTGGTCAAACCAAGGTCTTCCTGCGCACCTCATTTTCTCATTGTTTGAAAGCCAAACCTGTTGGTAAGAAGAATTTTGAAATAAACCCTAGGAAAGGTGAAGTTTGGGCACTATACAAGAACCACAACCCTGAGTTGGCCTATCCTAACCTGGGGAAGGGTGAATGTGAGATAGTAGAAGTCCTGGAAGATAATGACCAGAGCACAAAGGTTGTGGTTCTGGCAAAGCTTAATGGATATAAATCAGTATATAGGGCTCCGAGAATCCACAGATTGAAAACTGGTGTGATTGACATACCACGGGCGGAGATTGGTAGATTCTCTCACCAAATTCCAGCTTTTCAGCATACCATGGAGAGTGACAGTCGACTTGCAGGCTATTGGGAGCTTGATCCGTTATCAATTCCTGGTATTACGACCATTTTAAATTAGAAATGTAGTAGATTGTAGCATCCTTTGTGTACCATTGATGTAACTGAGAACTTTTGCTACAATGCTGCACGAGAAAAATGGAATGAACTAGAAATTAATGTCAATTTGCTTTTTCTTTCTGTTATATAGATTCAGTTTGTATGCGGAGTCAGGGGCATTAGTTTTTTCTCTCTTCTTTTTCTTGGTGCAAATAAAATGCTGAGAAGAGGTTGCAAATACTTCTGGCAAAAAAAAGAAGAGGTTGCAAATATTGGTTTTCTGATATGCATGTTACATTAATTGAAAAAATTGGTGATCATTTTACAGAGGGGCATTCCGAGAATCGAACTCGGGACCTCTCGCACCCAAAGCGAGAATCATACCACTAGACCAAATGCCCAACTTGTTTATCTAATCTTCGTAAACTTTATTTATAGGAAAACGAACCATATATTGGAGTCCTCGCTGGCTTACCAGTCCCTACATGGGCAAAGGAACCAGCAGTTGTGTGCCGACTAGCGGCAGTTCTGAGCTCTGTGTTCAGTGCCTCTCTCTTTTCTTCTTTTCTTTGTGGTCGCTATCACCACAAATTATTACTCCCTAGCTGAAGACCTATCAGTACGACGCCGTTTCTCTCCACACGCTGAAGAGAGCTCCTCTCCCTCGCACTCCAGGTCTCTCTCTCCCTCGCATAGTTTTGTTTAAAATTTGGCCATTTGCATAGTGCACTGTGCACCTTACTTGTTCGATAAAATGCTCATTTCGATTGGAGTCTGTGTAACTTTGAAGGTACTCACAATAATGGTCCTTACGTGTTTCCTATAAATGGGTTCTTCCTTTTAATGCATTGCCTAACACCTTTTCGATGTAATGCCTCAGTGAAGGGACTGTATCTCTGCATGTTGGTAAATTTGTACAGTAAGGCATGCCATTGCTGAATCCAGAGTTCTAAGTTTCTTTCTTTGTGGTTGTGTATTGTTTTCAGCTTATTAAACAGAAGTAGGATCATTCTACATCAAGGTGTCTTGTGTGCGAGTAAAAAGGAAAATAAGAATGTTGAAGCATGTCTTTGGGAAGGTGTGGAACAAAGGGGTTCATGTGTATGGAGGAAACAGAGTTCTGCCTTGCCTGTACGTGTCCACCAGTGGTTTCCACAGTGGACAGGTAAACTTCAAATCCCAATTTCCCAGTTCCCATATTTCTTATGTTCTGGAATTTTGACATCACAGAGTTTTGGGTTGAGGAAGCACGTTTGAACATCGTTTTATGCTTGCATGATGCCATGAAGATTTGCTAGCCATCTAATTTTCCCTTTAGAAACTTTTTGATGAAACCAACTGCCATCTAATTGTGCAATTTATAGGTCAATTGTGCACAGAGAAGTTTTTTCGGGGTAGAGGATTTCCTTGATGATAACAATAGCCGGCCATACACTTACCAGAAGGAGAAGATATCCAAAAATCCACAAAAACATGTATCATTCAAACAGCGCACCATAGCCTACATTGAACCATTTACACTTGATGTGTTCATCTCAAAGCGGTTTGTTTCAGCCTCTATCACCCACCGGGTGACCTGCAAGCAGGTTGCAGTTGCCGGTACCAACTCCAAAGACATTAAAGCTGTCCTCAAGTCTCGCTGTGATATACCGGCCTGTTTGGCCGTCGGCCAAATCTTAGCCGATAGGGCAAGAGAAGCTGATGTCTACACTGCTGCTTATACTCCCAGGGACAGGGACAAGTTTGAAGGGAAGATTAGGGCAGTTGTTCAATCCCTCATTGATAGTGGGATTGATGTTAAAGTTTATCTTGACTGAATTGGTTTTTCTTTCTCCTTGGAATTTAATTTTCTTTGGACGCTGTGAGAGGTTTTGTATGGAACTCTTATTTGTGATTATAAAGGCGTATCATTGCCAATTTCTGATAGTTAGCTAAAGGCAGATGAGCTTTCTCTGCTTTCTCTGCTCTCTGTTGAAATTTTTGGAAGAAAATTTTTGGATTCGAAATAATTTCAGATAAAAATCTACTGATAATAATTTCGGATTCAAAAGACTACGTCCATATGAACTAAGACTGAGTAATTCAAAGTCCATTCAAGCACTTCATATCGTGGACCAACATAAGCATTATCGGAACTAGGTCTTTAAAGCACCTCGTACATGCCAGTATAAGTAACATCGACCAACGTATGCACAAACTTTTTTGATTTTATTTGCAAGAGCACTCTAGATTTTGGAAAACACAAACCTGTTTTCCACCTAGATTTTGATTATTATTGTTTTTGTTTAAGGAGGGGAAATATGGTTGTTTTCTTTCGATGCCCTTAAAAGAAAAAAGTGCCCAAGGAAATTAGCGGGTATAAAAGGAGGCTACTTCGGTCATTGGAAAATTCCAGACACAGAGAAAGAACAAATCGTTCTTTGATTTTATTATCTTTCTTTCTGTTCCTGATATTCTCCCCTGTGTAACGTTCGTCGGAGTCTCTCAGTCTCTGATTCTCTTGAAGCAACAAAGGTAGTCTCCCCCTCTCTCTCTCTCGCAAACCATTACAGCTTTTTCACTTATTTGAATTTTATTTATGGTTTTTGTTTTCAGATTCTGTGGCTTCTGTTTGGTCGTTGTGGGAAGGTACGGAATCGTAAAGATATTAAATTTGTAGTGGCGTTGTTTGGCATTGATATGTTTGCAAGCTCAGAATATGAAAATTTTCCGCTTGAATTAATTCTTTCAGTTTTGTGGCTAATAAGTTGAACCTCAATCATATAATTCTGCTGACTAAGAATGATTTGGGATCTGAATTTTATGCTTCTCTTTCTTTTCTGGGCAGCCAAATAGAGGGTTGTTGAATTGTCTGTACAGAATTTAAGCTTGATTGTTTGCTCGAGTCTGGGTCGGTTTTAAAGTTAGTTCAATTTTTCATCTCGATGTGTCTGTCTAACAGGTTTATTATTTATTTATTTTGCAAATTACTTGCATGATAGAAACTGGGTTTGAACAAATGATTGGCTTCACTTGAGAGAACAGTAGAAATCTAGATTTTTCTTTTTTCTTTTTTCTTTTCTGGTGAGCCTTTCTTTTCTTTTCTTTGTTTTTATTGTTGTGGATGAAAATATGCATCTGGGCTTTATTCTTTCTGTTCATATCTTTCATCACCACATTTGGGTATGTGGGGCTTGATTGATTGATTTGGCATTGCCCTCACAGTATGAGAATATCTGGTTATGTAATTACCGGATGTGATTTTAATCTTAATTTTATGCTAAGAGTAGTTATGGCGGGAGATAACGTAATTACCGGTAATAACCAACGAATACACGCTCACTTCTCTTTTGGCATTTTCTATGGGACATAATGGTGTCCCTTAGATTTTCAACGGTTATTTTAAGCCCCAGAGGAGTTACCATAGGAACTAACATAAATCTAAGTAACAAGGGTACTAGGAGAGAACAGGAAATGAAAGTGTGCAAATAAGATTTGTTGGTCTTGATGCTGTCAGATGTACCAAAAGTGCATGTGTAGCAGTTGACATGATTCTGCCAAGCTGGCAAGTGTGGCAAAAAATTCAATAGTCAAATATTTGTCATGATTTTAATTAATCATTTGTTCCTTAGAATAAAGTAGTGATATTATTATCATGTAACAAATTTGCACGTGTAGCATGTTTCTGGCCGGTCGACAAGAATGGTAAAACAGTCAATAGTCAAGCCTTTTTCGTGATTTTTACTAGTCATTCATTGTGGTTTATTTGAGTAGATCAACTGTAACAAAGAATGCTCCTTAGATGTAGGTATTGAAATCATAAATAGACCCTGGTAAGTATCCATATTGAAAAAGCAGGATAATTATCTGCAGAGATAGATCTACAGGGGTGTACTTAAGCTTCATAATTTTCAAACGATTGAGCCTTTGAGTGTAAAGGACAATGTAGAATGAATAAACTGTATTTTGACGGCTTAGTGCAGGAGAGGGAAGGGAAATTTGTAGATTGGAAGGGTTTCATGGAGTCAGATCTGTGTTTCTCATATTTTTTGTGAAACTACAACAAATTTATAGTTTTCACACTGGAGGTGTACTCGTTGAAAAAAAATGGGGGATAGGACAACATCGACCTAAAGGTGTTGAAGTTATTGTTCTTTCCATATACATGACTTCATATACACACATATGGATTCATGCACGTATACCTCATGCCCAGTGCAATATATATTCATGTGTATATAAGCATACATGCACACAGGCTCGTGCGTACACACAGAGGTATTTCTCTGTTAGTTTGATAGCTTCATGCCTTTCAACTATATAGAAAAAATTGTGTACAAACAGTTGCAGTGTTGTTTTTGTTTTTAGTTTTTTTTCCTTTAGGGATATACAGCGGAAGGGGTCTTATCTTTATATGCAAAGCTAATGTGTACAAACTACCTGTCATACTTGGAACATAAAGGACCATCCATCATTTTTACTTCTAGGATTTGTGCTTCTACGGTTAGTGTTTTTTCAGTATTGAAACTAATTGAAAAGAAGACAAGGGCATGAAGGTAGAAACCTCTTCTGTATTGTGTACTAAAATATTAAAAAGGGGATTTAAATTTTAGTGATTCTTGGATTGAAACTGATACCTTTCCACTTAGCTAAAATGTCTCCATGGATTTACTGTATTGCCTTTAAAAGAAATAATTTCAATGCTGTTTTAAGTTTTTATGTATTGCCAGAACAGAGTGAAGTATGGAAGGTGCTTTTACATTCATTTCTTTTCCTTTTCTTTCTCATGTCAATTGATTCCTTTCCTGCTTATGTTGTTCCTGCATCCTTCTCTTTTTAATAGAAAACAAAATAAATCACTACATTACCAAATTGTTTTCAGGATACATTTGGCTTTGAGATCCTGATTGTATAGCATATATTATGGAACTAGATGATAACTATATGGAAACAGATAACAGGAAGGAGATAAATAGTCCTGCAGTAGTGTTGAATAATTCAGAGTCATCTGAGCAAATCCCTTCCCCTGCAGAAGCGTCCAACAAACCGGAGTCATCTGAACAAATCCCCTCTCCAGCAGAAGCATCCAAAAAACCAGACTCATCTGAACTGAAGACCTCTTCTGCTGAAGTGTTCAGTGGACCTGAGTCAGCTAAAATGAAAATGTCTTCTCCTGCAGAAGTGTCTAATAAACCTGATGTATCTGAAAAGAAAATTGCCTCTCCTGCAGAAGCATCCAACTCTGGAAAGAAAACCCCAAGATCATTGAAGGGCAAAGCTAAAATAGCGAAGAAAACTCCCATTCATAACAGCTTGAAAACGAGCAAAGGTACAACTAGCTCACAGGTTAATGGGAGGAAACGAGGGCGGAATAGGGGTAACAACGAGAGTAGCAACAAAAGAGAAGAAGATGCCAAGAAGATGAATTCAAAAAGAGAGAAACAAGAGAATATCATGACTGAAGAGCATGCCGAGAAGAGCCATCAGGCTCAAAAGAATCCAGGAAAGATTAACGAATCCGAAAAGAGCCGACAAAAACAGAGGAGTACAGAAAAACGACGTGGGTCAGACAAGAGTGTGAAGAGTCAAAGGAACAGCGAAAAACATGATGAAAAGAGGGAAAAGCTTGGTGGTTTGATCTTCATGTGCAGTGGAAAGACAAAGCCAGACTGCTTCCATTACCGTATCATGGGTGTTTCAATGGGTAAAAAAGACCTTGTGTTGGGTATCAAACCAGGGTTGAAGCTTTTTCTCTTTGATTTTGATCTTAAGCTTTTGTATGGGGTTTACAAAGCATCCTCTTCAGGTGGCCTAAAACTCGAGCCAAAAGCATTTGGCGGATCCTTCCCTGCTCAGGTCACATTTTCTTAGATCTCTCTCTCCTTGTTTACTTTGTTTAGTTAACCAGACATGTATGCTGATGACTTGAAAATTTCAGGTGCGGTTCAACGTGGAGAAAGATTGTCTTCCTCTACCTGAGAGTGTTTTCAAGAAGGCAATACAAGAAAACTATAATGAGAAAAAGAAGTTCAAAACAGAACTTACAGTTCGACAAGTGAGATAATGTGCCCCCTGCCTTTTATTAAGTTTTCCTGGAGTGAGCGATCATTGTTTCTTTGCATATGCTGAAGTAATAATATCCAATATTTTCCTTTCAGGTCAGGAAGCTCACAGCACTTTTCCGACCAGCTCAAGTCCATTCAACCGCTCTACCCACCCGTTCCCCAGTCCAGGCTAAAGTTCGGGATCGGGGAGTTCATGAAGGAGCAAGGGAATCGCTACCACATGCCCACAGGGATGCACATGCTAGAGATCCTTATGCCAATGGTGATGCTAGGAGTTATCCAGTGTTAGCTCATGAAAGGGACCAGCGTGTTAAATACCGAGATGTGGCATCTGTAAGGAGAGAGGAAACTTCTCATGATTTATACCTTACTGAAAAGGAATATCGAGCTTATGGTCTTCGGGGAGAGAGAAGAAACGTGTCTCCTCGTATTGTTCCTCCAGCTCCGGAAGCTCGCCATAGAGAGTATGAAAGAAAGCATCTTGCAAGACAGCCAAACCTCATTTACCGGGAGGCTGTCCCTGCACATCGAGAAAATGTTCATTCCGATCCTCTCTACTTGAATGATAGAGATTACCCAGCTTATACTCGCGGTGCTAGACATGAGTTGCCACCTGCAACATCTGCTACTGCTGTAGATGTGTATGCAAGGGATCCATATTACGGCTACTCCTATTATGGTTCTTCATCATTGGACCCATATTTGGCACCCCAGAGGAGAGAGGAAGTTCCGTTGGGATCTTTTTCTGTTGTTGGGAGGAGAGAGAATCATCTAATTGAAACTGATCCTCCGAGGAGAGAAACTGATCGTATGGAGAGATTATACTCAACACATGCTTTTGGTGGGAGGAGAGAGAACTACCTGATTGAGACTGATCCTGTGCTAAGGAGAGAAACTGATCGTGGAGAGAGACTATATTCGATGCATGCTGCTGCTGCTGATGCTGCATCTGGTTATAACCGGACAGAAAACTACCAGGCAACCAAGGCTGATGCATTGCCTGCGCCAGTTTCATCTCGTTATGCTTTTGCAGGTCCGTCATACTCCTACCGCTAAATGGCGCCCTTGCATCCCCCGGTATGTGGGCATTTATTTTCTAGGTTTTTTTTTTTAAGAATAGGGAAAAAAACTGCATGTGACAAGTATTTGAACTTTCAGACCCAAAGAAGGGACAAATACTTTTAACTTGTTAGTTGAATTTGTTAAATGGTGCAGCCGAAGTTGGCAGTATAAATATTGGAACTTATTTATTTTGCCTTGGCAAGTTTAAAGAGTAATGATAATAAAAGGGTAGCATTGGATTTAGCTTTTGCATATAATTCATAGCTCTCTTGCTCTTGCTCTTGCTCTTTTATTTTTTTGAGACTAGCTCTGCTTGTGTTTGACAAATGCATATTTGATAGGCCTGATGCGCGCAGAAGGAGAAGTGGGTTGTGGATAAAAAATTCTTAGGCATAGACCTGAGTTGAGCGCAAGAAAATCAAATATTGGGCCAATATTTCACGCATTCTCAATTATTGAGCTAATTTGGTTCAAGACCAAGACAAAGAGGTTGTAATTGACTTGACCACCGCGTGCATTGAAGTTTCTCTGGGGAAGTAGTACTCATATGTTGTCGAAATGTACTTGAAACTTCCCTTGCAAATTCATCACAAATCTTATCCATTCTTCATGTTGACTGGCTTTATCATGATTAATTCTTAGGCAAAATTAACGAGTTTCGGATAATCACCTGTCAAAAACACGATTGGTCTCCGACTAGTCCACATTCCGTACACATTACACGAGCTTCATGTAATTTAAATTTGTATCATGCGCGTAGGCATATACCAAGTATTCACAACACAATTAACCTGAAGTTTCTGCCTACTTTTCTTTGCATTTTTTTATTTTCTCCGGTCCACTAATTCTAACATGTTGAAGTTGCATCTCTTACATAAGATAAGCAGCGACAAAGTCTTGGTTGAATATATTTGGGATATAAGGGATCCAAAATACATTCTGACCAAAAAAAAGACATTGTTTTCTTTTACTTCGTGTACCAAGTTACCACCCAACTTTGGTTTTTTCCTCCTCTCATCTGCAAATCAAAACCCCCATTTCACATTGAGTTAAACCCGTTGGTTTTTTGCTTCTTTTTATATGTATTTTTGGGTGTAATAACTACTAATATGTATTTTAAATGAAAACGTAAATGCTGGATATTTCCATTTTCGGATATATAGGGGAAGAATTTTCTGCGAAAGAACACCCATTTCACTGCTATATAATATACATACGCTCGCTATTACAGAGCAAACACAATCATATAACACGCATTGCCTGAGATATTAAGGGATTAAATATTTAGAATTTCTGCTGAGAGAGAAAGAGATATTAGCTAGGGTTTTGGAATTTGGAGAGAGAAATCAGAGGGTTTTAAGATTTGTCTTGTCGAGAATAGAGACAGAGAAAGAGACAGAGATGGGAGGTTGCTTTTCAGATGTGAGAGGAGGGAAGGAGGCCGTAGGCGGGGCCCAGGCCGGGCCCACAGTTCACAACGACGCCGTTGAGTTCTTTTACAGGTCCCATGGTGCTTTCCCACTATTTTCTCAACTCGAGGTACTCCCTCCCTCCCTCCTCCCTCTTCCCTCCTCCCTCCTCCCTCTTGCAAGTTGCAATGTGCACTATTTTCTGAAAGTTAGCCCTTTGTTTTTCATTTGTTTCTGTCCCAATTTTTTAGTTCTCATAAAAGATTTATACCTACGTTGAGTTTTGTTGTTGTCATTACATTGAGATTGAGTGAATGTGTTTTTTTATATATACATATGACCATGTGCCTATTAGATTCTATCATTTGTTTATATATATATATATATTATAAACCTTGAAAGATTCTTATTTTTATACCCTACAATTTAGACAATTCATTTTTGTTCTTGTTGTATTTTGAAAATCTTTTGTTTTCAGAAAATTTGGTAGCTTTGCCATGCGTCTCTGGTTTAATTTAACCTGTTCTTTTCAACTTAGTTGAAATAATATTTTACTTGGTAGCTTTGCCATGCGTCTCTGGTTTAATTTAACCTGTTATTTTCAACTTTGAAATAATATTTTACTTGGTAGCTTTGCCATGCGTCTCTGGTTTAATTTAACCTGTTTCAACTTTGAAATAATATTTTCATCAAAAGCTTGCTTTCTTATCCTTCCAGAAAGTGGAAAAGTCTAAGGACCAAGAGCTTTGACTAATATATTCTTTATGATGAATCTTCATTCATTTCATTGTGAAGTACAGGGCAGATGGCACGTTGTGAATACATCTTCAATATCAACTTAGGCCAAGAGCCGCTGGTTTTTATATGAACAAAATGAACAAGTCTGTATTGTTGACAATGCATTTAAAATGCTGGGCCAACATGAAAAATACTATGCCTGGCTACAGTTGCCTTCGAGAAAACAAACATTCTCAAATGATTGGTGTGTTAACTTACGTGAGGCTGCATGCTGATTGATTGAGCCACACCTCCTTTTGGCTGAATTGTAAAAATGCCTACAATATACTCTCTCACTACAGAGCAAATTTGACTTGGGAGCATGCATAGGACAAAATCTCAAAATAATGTTTGTCACTTAAATGTGTGACAATGTGGTCCGTAGTTACAAGAGTTGCAATGGATGTTGGACTTAAAGATATCATTTAGATGTGGACATAACCCTTTATCCTTTTCTCTCTCCGTCTTTTTCTTTCTCAAAGTTACATCAAACACTTCGTTTTCAATGACAGGCTCTGCTCAATGTGTTTATATATACTTTCAAACTTGAAATGCCACGAGCCATCAAGCTGGACGTGTTAATTAAATAACTGTTAAATTGAAGTACCCAAAAAAAAAAAAAAACTGTCGAGAGCAGCATTTTTGTTCCCAATAATGAGGCATAATATCCATGAATATTATTTACTGTCATGTCTGGTATAATTCCAAAATGAAAGTGCCTAGAGATTATGGCTAGTTTGATACTTTATTTATTTCCCATTTCTTGGATGCGTTAACTATGGTGTTTGTGTTCCATATAATCACCATGGGCTTTTCCAAATGCCTGGATGGTTCCCTTGTTTTAGTTGTCTTCGTTTTCTTTGTTTTATTTTTCTATACCATTATTAGACCTTTTGTTTCATTCTTTAGAGTGTATGTAATCATGTATTTCCCTTTTGTGCTGCAGTTAACCATGTCCGCATCTAACTTACTTGATCTTGACGTCACTTCAAAGGTATGTTAATATATATATATATCCATGTCACCTTACTTTTAATATCATAGTAATTAAAACATTAGCTAAGTGTTATCAGCATTTTTTACTCTGCCATGTCTTTATACCTGTTTACCATAGTAACTAAGATATTGTAACAATGCTTGACCCAAAAAAGAAGAAGAAGATATTATAGCAATGTCATATGACCACTACTGTTTAAAATCGAGGCTAAAGACTTACTGTGTCATCATGGGGACTTATCTTAATATAGTTTATCCTGAAATAGTTATTAACTTGTTTAATCATATTTCAGAGTGATCCCATGGTGGTTGTCTATGCCAAAAAAAGCGATGGTAAGCTAGAGGAATTAGGGAGAACTGAAGTAATACTGAATAGTTTGAACCCTGTATGGATTGAGAAAGTTTCAATTGCATATCAGTTCGAGATGGTGCAGCCATTGATGTAAGTTTCTCATATTTTTCCGAGCACCTATGTTTCTGAAGATGTCTTGTATTTTATCTCGCAAGATCTGTTTTGACAATGCTACTTCTCTCACGTTTGCATTTTTTCTTTGTTGTGTTGTCCCCTAAGATTCCATGTGTATGATGTTGATACAAAATATCACAATGTACCTGTAAAGGTATGACATGACTTCTTCTTTCAATTTTTAGCATTTGATTGGCATAAGAGCCTATTAGAAATCTTATTTTAGCCTTCTCATTGTATTACCTCGCAGACACTGAATTTGAGGGATCAAGAATTTCTTGGGGAAGGCAGTTGTGGTCTTTCGGAGGTAATTCCCTTGAAATCAGTACAGCTCAATAAAACTAGGTTACTTTCATTGAGCTAATGCAGTGTGTGTATAGAGTTGTTTAGTTAACACTTCAGGTTATGTGTTTTGTTTTAGAGATATTTAGTCATATACCCAATCTTAGCATAAAAAATATAAATAAACCCTACACCATTTAATTTCTATAAACAAACCCAAAAAAAACTCAAAAAATAACAGCTGGCTTTATTTAATTTAATTTTGATTATTAAATTACTTTGATGCCCTATTGAGTTTTTTGGGTTTGTTTATGAGGTTTTGGGGTTGGGCTTGTTTTAAGAAATCGATGGCAATTTTTCAATTTATAAGAAGTTAAAAGCCTTTTTGTTATGTTGTAAATGAGTTTTGGGTGTGTTTCTAAAGTCCATTTCATATAGGGTATTTTTATAATTTGGGCCCCTATATTGGGTATAATAGTGAATCTCCCTTTGTTTTTTTCCAGTTTAATTTTCAATGTTATAGTTATTGCACTGCTCACCATTGGTGCAACTAAAGAAAGATATGGATATAGCTTGTACTATTTTCCTTTACTTACTGTATACAAAGATGTTTGCCAATGGAAATATATTGAAATCAGTGACTCAGATATCTCATAGATTTTTAGTCATCATTTGCTAAACTCTCACCTAAAGCTGTGTTTTTGTGGTACTTGTTCTCTTTTCTGGTGGCAGATCGTGACTAAACAAACTCGGAGTTTAACCTTAAATCTCATGAACAAAAATTGGCATGGAGGTATGAGAAAGTTTGGAACACTCACAGTCCGGGCCGAGGAAACTATTGCTTCTAGGAGTGCTGTGGAGATAAAATTTCGATGTTCCCACTTGGAAAACAAAGATCTCTTTTCTAAAAGTGTATGTGTTTTCAAAGCAGCTTCTTGAGCTCTTTTTACTTGTGGATACAGATTTCTGTTTTAGTCTGATCCTTATATTTCTTTTCCATTTCTTTACCTCAGGATCCTTTCTTAAGAATATCTCGAATTGTTGAGAGTGGAGGTTCTATTCCAATTTGCAAGACTGAAGTTGTGGATAACAATTTAAATCCAACTTGGAAGCCAGTATGCCTGAGTATGCAGCAATTTGGAAGCAAGGTAAGCTTATGAAATTATTTCTGGGTTACCTGTTAAATTAGAGTATATAAGTCTGCTAATTGACAAATACTGTAGAAAAAATCTATAACTTTCTGAACCTCAATTTGTTGCAGGATACCCCATTAGTCTTTGAGTGTTTTGATTTCAACAGCAATGGCGACCATGTTCTTATTGGGTAATCATTGATTGGTGCCTAGCCTTTATTTTGTTAGTTCTTACTTCTTGCATGATATCATTACTTTGTGCTTGGACCGGAAAAAGGAAGAATGTTTTTTGAATTTACCTCGTAATTGGTCTTATTTCAGGAAAATTCAAAAGTCTGTGGCGGACCTGGAAAAACTATACAAAGAAAGGAGTGGTGTGAATTTTGTCTTTCCAACTTCTCGTCAGGGTCATGAAAAGGTATTTATCTTGCATTCCCTTTCTTGGTACTTCATGTCAATGTATTCCCTCTTTTGCTTTATAAAATGCCAACATAGGTTTTGAAGGGCCAGCTGTTTGTGGATCAATTGTTTGAGAAGGAACAGTTCAGCTTTCTTGACTATATTTCTAGTGGATATGAGCTTAACTTCATGGTCGCTGTTGATTTTACAGGTAACTAATGTCTGATATTTAGAAAAGTTATTCAGTTTTCACTTTACATATATATGGCACTGATATGTTTGTATGCTTTGAATATTGAATTTTATCCAGGTTCAAATGGAGATCCTCGAAGTCCTGATTCTTTGCACTATATTGATCCTTACGGTCGGTTGAATTCTTACCAGCAGGTGAGTACATTTTAGATGCAGTGCTCAAATAGGGGTACTAGTTACACTAATAGGCTAATATAATGTTGTTAATAAAATGAGACATGATTTTGTATACCCCTTGTTTAAAATACCCTTGTAGGCTTCTTCCGTAGGTCAACAAGATAAAGTCGTTGGTTAAAAGTTATCCAAATAGTTTCAAGTTTTTTCATAACAGTAAACAATAGATGGTTGTTCTAGCTTGTCCATCTTATTCTTTCTGCAGACTTGTGCTCAATGTATATAATTAAGGTCATTCTTGGGCTTTTGCTATGGGTGGCTTGCTGTTCAATAGTTAGAGAAAGCATATCGATTGATTAGATGATTAGATGCGGTCTGATAAATCAATTATACTATCTGCAGGCTATAAGAGAAGTAGGGGAAGTCATTCAGTTCTATGATGATGATAAGCGTTTTCCCGCTTGGGGCTTTGGGGGTAGGACAACTAATGGTACTGTGTCGCACTGCTTCAACTTGAATGGGAGTGCAAGTGACTTTGAGGTAAAGGAGTGGTTAAATTTTTGCAATGTTTCTTTACCTTTGTTGGCAAACTCATTCAATACATCTGAACTTTTATTTTGTTTAGCCTTGTTAGTAACTTGTTTGATTTATTTAATAGGTTGAAGGTGTTGAAGGCATCATGGGTGCTTATGCCACTGCTCTACACAACGTTTCTCTGGCAGGACCAACTTTGTTTGGCCTAGTGGTTAACAAAGCTGCGGAAATTGCCAGCAGATCCCTCTCGTCCTCCAACAACAAGTACTATGTCTTGCTTATTATAACGGTAAGAGGTGGATGAATTTTATTTGCATTTTTTTGTCTCTTGGGTTGAAATCTTTGTTTTAGCAATAATATAAAATGCTATGTTTTTTTTTTCTAGGATGGAATCCTAACGGACCTTCAAGAAACAAAAGATGCTTTGGTGAGAGCATCTAATCTTCCCCTATCAGTCCTAATAGTTGGAGTGGGCAATGCAGACTTCAAACAAATGGAGGTAATGCTTTTGTTTACATTTTGGATTTTCTCCTACTGGAATTTGATTTCTACATCTCATGAACTTGTGGTTTGAATTTTGTATCCGGCAGATCCTCGATGCTGACAGTGGACCACGATTAGAGAGTTCTACAGGTCGTATAGCTACACGAGACATTGTACAGTTTGTTGCGATGAGAGAAGTGCATAGTAAGTACCCATTACCTCCATATTTTTTTTTTTCTGTCTAAACACATTCATATTAACTTTAGATGGTGATGGTAATTTCTTTCTTTTGGAGTCCTCTCTTTGCTTTTAAGCTGGTAAATTAATTGGGATTAATGTAACAGGTGGGCAGATTTCTGTTGTTCAAGGTCTTTTGGAAGAGCTGCCTGGCCAGTTTTTAAGTTACATGCGTTCCATGGACATGAAGCCACTCACCTTCCATGCAGGCCAACCATCTACATCATAGGTCCTTTCTTCTTTGGATTAGCAAGTAGTGATTAATTAGTTGATGCTTATGGTTTCCACTAGGACAAGAAGCAGAAGCACTAGTTCAATCTCAAGAATCTGTTCATTATTACTAAGGATTAATTTTAAAGTGCTTTTTGTTTTTTAATTTCATAGTGCTTTATCAGTGCTATTTTAAAATCGTATTACTATACAGTCCCTCCATATACGAAACCACACACAAACTCCAACAACATAATGAAGAAGACTTAAACAACTCAAGTCAAAGCTGCTATCATTGGCCACGTCATGAAGAAATTGAATAATTTCCCAGTTACATATATCTATACACATTGGGAGAAAATAATTTCAGAACTGAACTGAATTACATGAAAGAAAAAAAAATTTGAGCTATTTAATTTTCTTAAGGAAAACATAGCTACAAGGACTTATGGGCATTCTCCAATAAGTATTTAAGTTAAGGATTAGTTACATATTTTTTAATCTCAGCCGTTGGATTGCATCTAAGAGATCACCAACACTTTTAATGAATGCAATCCAATGGCCAAGATTAAAAGTATGTAACAAATCCTTGACATAAAATACTTACTGAAAAATTTCCCAAAGGGGTTATGTGAGAGCAGCAACCTATTATTTTTGTGATGGTGTCCTTCCTGAATTCTCTGAGGATGATATCCTTCCTGAATCCTCCGAGCCCTCTCCTCAGAGAGAATTTTCGCCATCCTGCATTATCAAAGCAAATTAATTGACAAAAGCAAAAGTTATAATGAGTAGTATCCCATTAATTTATTGAATTTACATGCATCAAGCCACAACTTAATCAAAATAAAAGAGCAGATTATACGCACCTCACGAGAGCCTCTGCATTTGTCTCAAGAGGAAGAGGCTCGGTTTCACTGGTATCGGAATCCAATCTGGAAACCGGTTTCTTCAACAATGCCTCTCCAACTTTCACAAGATCATTCAAGTTTTTTTTGGTGGCAATATCCACAGAAGCCAAACTTCCGCTTAGTGTATCGTCCTGAATTCGGAGGTAATGGCCGTGAGACTGAACATGTTCTAAAACACATTGAGTGTGGTAATCAAGAATGCCACCAGTTACTTTGATACACATATGCACCACTGGAGACGACCAATGGGGTCCGATGAGCCACTGGAAAGCACCCCAACGAGCTACTTCTTTGGCGTCGTACTCCTCCTCATCATTTGCTATACCAGTCCCTAGTGATATTAGTAAAATCCGCTTATGCAACTCTTCATTTCCACACCCAGGGTTCTTCCTGAGGATTTCTTTTTCCGCTTCCTTTATAGCAATTGAAGCCTACCGAATAAATAATGTTCATATTATATATGAATTATTCAGATTATGCAAATTAATAAGTTTTTGAAATTTGGGGCACATCAATATTTACCGGGTTATTGGCAGCAACTCCACCATCAATGAGATTGAATTCTCTTGACTTGCTTGTTGAAGTTGCGGAACTAAATTGATGGGCCGGAAGGTAGGGTGGGGCTGCTGAAGTTCCAATGCATATATCCGAAAGCAAAGCATCTAGGCTTGGGTGCCTTTTCAACTAAAATCATCACCAACATAAATATACAAAATCAAGAATTATTTATTTACAACCAAAAATAATAATAATTAAGCAGAACAAAGAATTAAATTATATACACATATGTGTTCGAATTAGGAGATAATTAATAAACAAACCTCATAGCTGGAGAAAATAACTGGACGTGGCGGTTTTATATCAACCGTTGGGATTACAACATTAGTCAACGTGTCGTGCAAATGCTTATCGCCTAGTTTTTCCTTCACCAATTTGTGGAAATACTTCCCATTATATTTGGGTCTTACTAAACCTTTCAAACAATGTTTGATTTTGCCGATGAGAGATCTGTTGTACAAGGAATCAAAATTAGTTATCGTTACTCGTTATGCATACGAAAGTGTGGTCTCTTTGTCAACAATTAACTGTACAAACCTAGGTTGGTGGAAGATTTTAGGGCAATGTTTGATATAAAAAGGGAGGATATCTTTTGCAGCAAACAAGGGACGGTTATTTTCATCTGGGGTAGCAAGCATGAGCGTCACAAGGCCACCTGTGCTCGTCCCTGCAACCCAATCAAAATAATCTACGAGCCTTACATGCTTACCATCAAGCCTCTGCATATAGCCACCAAGTAAAGCAAAAAATTAGACTTATTAGATTACCAAAAAAGAAAAAAAGAGAGAAACACACCAGCATCAAATTGTGAGTAGTAGAGCAAACATGCTAGCTAGGTATAACAACACCATGTGATGACGTGTATTATAATACGAGTATTTATTTATTTATAATATATAATATATGAAGCTTGTGTTACAAAACCCCTCATAACATTATTACAGTAGGTTTCAGATAATATTTGGTGTAAGATATCACTGTGGCATATACATGGTTGAATTTGATCGCCGTTATTTATCTTCCATGTGGTTAAAGTTGAGCAACCATCAATAAGCTAGGGTTTCTGCGCCAATGCCCCGAGGCAATGGAGCCTAAATGTTTGAAAATTACTGAGTGATGAACATGTTGGCAGAGACATTAACAAATTAAGGATCTTATCCTATAATGCAGACTTTACTGCTATATATATGTGCATATTCGATGAAAGGGACTACTAAGAAATTGTTGAGCAAATTTTAGAGTACACAACTCTAAGATAGACTTGTTGGAGATAAAACAAGTAAACAATTTACTTGTATTAGACTCACAAAATATTACAACAAACAACTCTCAAAGGAAAGACTAACTCTTACAAACACTCTTTCTCACTTCACTCACACTTCTCACAATGACTCCTTAGCTCTATAGCTCACTCTTCTAGTTGACACACACTTCACTTCTTGATTCTATACAATGCATGGCTTTATGCCTATTTATAGTTGTTCTAGCCGACATAGCTCTCCATTCCATTGCCTTTGCTACATAATTCTTTTACTTTCTAGACTATTCTCCATTCCTAGCCGACATAGCCTATGTAACTTTCTAGAATCAACTACATTAATCTATTACAATACTAGTTACTAGGTCGGTGGAACTTCCTTCACTTTTCCAGATTTTTCTCTACTTATCTAGCTCAAGTATTGACTATCTTCTCTAGGCTTTATTTCCTTGTTGTTTATACTTCTAGAACCTTGTAGAGATTGCTCCTCAAAATGGGTTGAGTTGGGGTTGATACTTTAACACTCCCCCTCAACACCAGCTCACATCCTTCGCATCACATTGAGCTGATGACGAAATCTTTCCAACTTGCTGGTACTCAGACCTTTTGTGAACAAGTCCGCAATTTGATCATCTGTATTGATATGTCTCATCTCAATCTCTTCTTGCAGAACCTTCTCTCTAATAAAATGGTAGTGTATCTCCACATGTTTGGTTCTTGCATGAAAGACTGGATTTTCCGCCAAACGAACTGCTGATTGATTATCACAGTATAACGGCACTGAATAATCTACCAATTGATGTAGATCATTCATTAGCTGTGTTAGCCACGTGATCTCTTGAGCTGCCATTGCTGCTGCTCTGTACTCTGCTTCCGTGGTTGACAAAGATACCGTCGGCTGTCTCTTACTGCACCAAGAAATTGTTCCTGAACCAAGCTTAAACACGTACCCGGTAGTTGATCGACGAGTATCATGATCTCCCGCATAGTTAGCGTCACAATAACCAACTAGCTTGCAGTCTTCTCCTTTCTTGTACAACAGACCATAGTCAATTGTACTTTTCACATACCTCAGTATTCGTCGTACTGCGTCCAAATGAGACTTCTTTGGATTTTGCATGTATCGACTCATCACACCAACTGCATACGAAATGTCAGGCCGAGTCAATGTCAAGTAGATTAGACTACCCACCAATTGTCGATACATCGTTGTGTCTTCCAAGTCTTTGCCTTCATATGCGCACAGCTTGACATTGGGCTCCATTGGCGTTGAGATTGGCTTGCATTCAAGCATCCCGAACTTTTGCAACAAATCTTTTGCATATTTCTGTTGACATAGAAATATTCCTTCTTGTGTGCGATCGACCTCTAGCCCAAGAAAGTGTTTGAGTTGTCCCAGTTCTTTCATCTGAAAACGAACTGACAAATTCTCCTTCGTTTGGTGAATTTCTTCCTCATCATCACCAGTGATGATTAGATCATCCACGTATACCAGCACGATAGCTAATTTTCCTCCATTAGCTTTGACAAATAAACTAGGATCTGCATGGGTCACTGAATAACCACTTCGAGAGAGAAATTCTGCAATCTTACCGTACCATGCTCTTGGCGCTTGCTTTAATCCGTAAAGTGCCTTTTTTAGCTTGCACACATACTCGGGATGGACTTCGTTCTCAAAGCCCATTGGTTGAGTCATGTAGATTTCCCGATCTAACTCCCCATGCAAAAACGCATTCTTCACATCCATCTGGTACAAGTTCCAATCTTTGTTGGCCGCAAGTGCAAGTAGGACTCGTACGGTTACAAGCTTTGCCACTGGACTAAACGTTTCATCATAATCTAGTCCGTATTGCTGAGAGAAACCTCGAGCCACCAACCGAGCCTTATACCTCTCGACCGACCCATCAGGACGACGCTTTATCTTATACACCCATTTGCAGGATATGGGTTTCACATCTCTTGGCTTTGGCACCAGATCCCAAGTCTGATTTTGCTCTAGCGCAGTGATTTCTTCTCCCATAGCTTTAACCCATTCGGAACTCTGTGATGCTTCTTCAAATGTTTCAGGTTCAACTATGTCTTCTGCTATGGCTGCGTTGGCGTATTTGGGATTTTGCTTCCGTACTCTTGTTGACCTTCTGGGTTGTGACTGTGGAGTCGGTATTTCTACTTCACTGGGTCTAACTTCTTCTAGTGCTTGTTGATGTACACCAGTTTGCCAAGGATTCTGAGTAACCTCTTGCTCGTCATCGTCACCGTCAAGCGAATCTTCATGCTCATTTGGACTCGGTCGGATTGGAACAATTTGCTCCCCCAACTTTTGTTGCAGCTTATCTTCAATTTCTCTCGAGTCTGGTAACACCTCCTTTTCTGGGGACCACCAAGATGATGCTTCATCGAACACCACATCTCGTGATGTGTAGCACCTTCCATTTGTAGGGTCACAACACTTCCACCCTTTTCTCTGGCTGTCGTATCCCACAAAGATACATCTGATTGCCTTCTTGTCAAACTTGCTACGTAGATGACTTGGAACAAATACGTAGCACACACAACCGAATACTCGAAAGTAACTGACTGTAGGTTTCATATCCCACAGTTTCTCGAATGGTGAAATAAATTCTAACCTTGGTTGAGGAAGTTTGTTGATCACATGGGCTGCAGTTCTCATGGCTTCAGCCCAAAACCTTCCAGGCACATTCTTGGCATGCAGCATGCTTCGACATATCTCTGCAAGATGCCGGTTCTTTCTCTCTGCTACTCCATTCTGTTGTGGCGTGTTGGCACATGTGAATTGATGACGTATGTGAGACTCTCGTAGATACTGGCAGAATTCATTCGAGGTATATTCTCCTCCATTATCTGTGCGTAGACAAATAATCTTCTTTCCCACTTCTCCTTCAACTATTTCTCTAAACTCTTTAAACTTTGAAAATGTGTCGGATTTTTCTTTCATAAAGAAAACCCACACATACCTGGAGAAGTCATCAATGAACGTCACCATGTATCGCATCCCGCTAATCGATGGTTGCTTAACAGGCCCGAACACATCAGAATGGATTAACTCTAGCGGTGCTTTTGCTTTGAACTTGGATTCCTCATATGGTAGTTGATGCGCTTTACCATATTGACATCCTGCACAGACCGTATCTGTTCTCACATCAAGCTGAGGCAGACCCTTGAGCATTGACTTCTTCATCATCACGCTTAGCTTGTGATAGCTAACGTGGCCCAATCTCATGTGCCATAAATTTGCTGTCTCGTTCTTTCTTGTCTTGTCTACATATGCAGACTCTGCTGACATTACGTAGACTGACTCTAGTCGTCGTCCCTCCATTGTCGGCATCCCTGAGATCTTAAGGTCTCGATACACCTTCACATCTCTTGGACTGAATAGGACATAGTGGCCTGATGATGTCAGTTGTGCTACTGAAAGCAGATTCTTCTTCATGCCTGGAACATGGTAGACATCTTGAAGCGGCACTTCATTAGAATTGTATCGTGGTGCTACTACTGTCTTACCGATGTGGGTTATCGGTAACCTTGAGTTGTTAGCAGTCACCACCATACGATTGCCTTTGTACTCAGTCAGGTTCTGCAGCTTCTCCTTATCACCTGTCATGTGATTTGAGCAGCCTGAGTCGATAATCCAATCATTCTTGTAGTCAATCCTTTCAGGTGACGTCACAGTGAGAGCTATCTCCTCTTCCTCTATAGCAAGAGATGCTTCTGCGTCCCAATCATCCTCACTTTTCTCCTTTGAGTTGGAAGTAGCAGTATTACTCTCAGCGGGCCTTTTGTTGGACCAACAATCTTTCGCCATGTGGCCCTTCTTTCCGCAGTTGTAGCATTTACCTTCGAATCTTTTAGTATTCTTGGATTGACCACGGTTGCCGTGAAACTTTGAAGCTCCCCCTGGCCGAGAACTTCCTTCTCCTTGATGACTTTTCGCCTTGTCACCATCTCTTTTAGATCCACTACCAAAGTGCTGCTTGAAGTTGCCTTTACTTTTGTTGGTGTAGAGTGCTTCCTCCTCACCTTTTAACGAGACCCCTCCCATTTGCTTAGCCATAGCCTCTTGATCGGCAAGCAAATTTTCAAATTCAACAAGTGATGGTTGAGTAGGCCACCCTTGTACAGCGGCAACGAAGCCTCGGTATTCGGGTCTCAGACCATGGATAATTATTCTTTTTATCCTAGATTCCACAATAGCAGCAGTAGGATCTAAATCAGAAATTTCACGGCATATGGACTTTACCTTGTGGAAGTACTGAGCAATCGTCATGTCACGTTGTGCAACAGATAGCAGCTCGTTCTCAAGAAGTTGTAGTCTTGTGTCATTCCTTTTTGAAAAGAGTGTTGCGAAGGTGTCCCATGCTTCCTTTGGTGTTTTGGCTTTCCTTATGTGCTCTAACATTTCTTCTTCAATTGTTGTCTTCAGGGCAAACATGGCTTTACCTGCTTTGATCTTCCACTTACGCAAAGCGTCGCTATTGTCTTCTCGTGGTTGTGCAACATCGTTGCCCCCGACGACATCCCAAAGATCTTGGCCTTGTAGATAAGACTCCATGCATGTCGCCCACGTGTTGTAATTTTTGTTGTTGAGCTTCGTGATTCCTCCAACTACGTGAAGATCACCCATCGTGTCGGCAGAATTCCGGCAGTACCGAACAAGCTTGAACTAAATATGCAAACTTGTAGAGACAAACTCTTCACGACTCAAAGAAGCTCCCGCAGAATCAGTCACTGACCGTCCCGCTCTGATACCAATTGTTGAGCAAATTTTAGAGTACACAACTCTAAGATAGACTTGTTGGAGATAAAACAAGTAAACAATTTACTTGTATTAGACTCACAAAATATTACAACAAACAACTCTCAAAGGAAAGACTAACTCTTACAAACACTCTTTCTCACTTCACTCACACTTCTCACAATGACTCCTTAGCTCTATAGCTCACTCTTCTAGTTGACACACACTTCACTTCTTGATTCTATACAATGCATGGCTTTATGCCTATTTATAGTTGTTCTAGCCGACATAGCTCTCCATTCCATTGCCTTTGCTACATAATTCTTTTACTTTCTAGACTATTCTCCATTCCTAGCCGACATAGCCTATGTAACTTTCTAGAATCAACTACATTAATCTATTACAATACTAGTTACTAGGTCGGTGGAACTTCCTTCACTTTTCCAGATTTTTCTCTACTTATCTAGCTCAAGTATTGACTATCTTCTCTAGGCTTTATTTCCTTGTTGTTTATACTTCTAGAACCTTGTAGAGATTGCTCCTCAAAATGGGTTGAGCTGGGGTTGATACTTTAACAGAAATTACCTGCAATATATATATATATATATATATATATATTCACACTTAGTGGCAGTCGTGTAATAAAGAGTGATGCCACATTATATTATATCCTACAAGTTCTTAGAAGTTCCTATAACATTCTATGAGAATGAAATATATTGCTCAAAATAGAGTTCTAGTTTTGATCTTTTTACCTGAAGCTCAGACTCTAGGAACTCGAGTGAAACTCCTTCGATAATCCCTCTTATTCCACCTCCATCAATACTAAGAATGGTAGTGAGACCTCCATTAGTGGGAGAATGAAGGGATGATTTTGTTTTCTCCATGGGTGGGAAATTGAAGAGAAGGCAATTAATGCACAAGGCTTAATTAAAATTTAACAAGAAAAACTGTGAGAGCTATTAATTTGAAGTTTCAAGAATCTCAAAAAGAAAGCTTTGCAAGTTATGGGGTTAACCAATTGAGTTGTGAGGTTTATATAGAGATCTTTCCCTCTCGGATCAGGTAATTTTAGTTTCCATTTTTATATTCAAAGTTGTATTTACTTTCCTTTTTTAATAGTTCCTATTGTAATTAGGACTTCTTTCCTATATTGTTAGGATTTCCTACACAGACAAGTTTCTATAATATATTAAAAATACCTCACGAGTTAGAAGAATCATGCATATCCATAACCATAAATAGTCTCAATTGCTCACTTTTACATTTTCTGTCAACATACAGTTTTCTCTCAACATACAAAGCACAAAGTATTTTCAGTTCAGATGAAGTTTAGGAGAAAAAGAGAGATGTCTTGAACTTGATGATCAGTTCAAGCGTAAGAATGATGTCTATGGCGATCCTTGTCCCGCGAAGAATAGGCGGAATTGTGATAGTCACGATCTGCAAAATAAGGGTAATTGTCAGATGATGGGGTTCAAATCAAACTGACACAACACAATTTGAATAAGCATACCTCGTGACGAGTGATGTCTTGATTTCTCCAAATGCCCCCCTGCATTAATATTGTGCATTCAACATAGAAATTCAAGTTAAAGAATTTCGGAGACGATAAAATTTGAAATGACGCAAGTTCATAAATCCAATTTTAACAATGTGGTGGGGGGGAATAAAACCCATAACCAACCTGAATCTTTTGCTCTATCCTTGGAACGATAACCTCGGTCCTTGGTTCTGTCCCTCTCAGACTCCTCTCGATCTCGTTCACGGTCAGAATCCCTGCCCCTATCACGATCCCGGACCTTCATTCTATCCCTATCCCTGTCCCTGTCTCTGTCTGTGTCTCTCTCCCTCTCCCTGTCCCTCTCCCTGTCCTTGCTTTTATCACCACTAGATTCTGTTCTGCGTTCAGACTTGGATTTCATACTGAAATCTTCTCTTGCCTCTCCCTCAATAGGCACACTTTCATCACTCTCTTTAGAGTCCTTCAGCTTGTCAGTGGCTAGCTTGGCCAACACACCCTTTGATCCACCAGATTCTGGATTGACTTCTGCTGCAGCCTTTATATTAGAGGTATTGTCAATAGCTGATGGGCTCTTCGTAGGAACTTCCTATGAAACAGCAATAAAAAAATTTAAAAAAACTCCACATTATTAATGTAATTTCGGTATGATGCAATACAGAGCAGATTCTCATCAGCCTGCAGTTGGCATCCTTGCTCACAGCCAGCAGTGCAGCAATATGCTGACAAGTGGGCAACTGCAGTGGATAAGAGAGAATATCGTAGAGCCCCCAGCTCTGAATAAATCTTAAGTGAGAAGGGGGAGGAGCAGGAATTAGAGAGAGAGAGAGAGAGAGAGAGAGAGAAAAATGAAAAAAGAATCGGAACTACCTTTGGATTTGGCTGAGACTGTGAATTCCATGACTTGTTAGAAAATGTAAAAGAATCTCCATCCTTACAGACTGGTACGTACTTTGCTTTAGGAAGGCTGTACAGATGAGCCAGCACCCTACAAACTTCATCAATCCCTGATTTCTCAGCATCAAATGCCTTCCACCATGGCGGATTCTCAGGAAGGGGCACTTGAAACCTCCGAGCAGCAGCATAAACTACACCACAAGCAACAACCTCACTCTTGAATCGCACACACAATGTTGTCCGCAAACTGCAGTTAAAACGTTAGTGAGAACTAAACCAACAAAATAGTACATTGAATATAATTTTTTCAAATGAACTACACCAATAAGGACAACAAAGACACATAATCCAGTAAAACAGAAGATTCCAAATAATTAAACAACGTAAAGTTCAAAAGTTTCAAAGTCAAATGGAAAAACCAAGTACCAAGAAAGTAAATAAGGAATTGGAATATGTTGGGAGAAGTACCTGTCATTTGCTAGATTCCAGGCTTCCTGTGTTAATTCTGGTGGTGTCTCCAGAGTGGCAAGATAATTTGATATAAACTTATGAGGATGCTCAACATGACAAATGAAACCCATCTCCTTTAAAATATGTCTTTCTGCTTTACTCAACTCCATCTTCAAGTCCGAATATTTCTGGAAAGAAAGAAGACAAAGATAAACCATAGCAGCATGCATTTGGGTCGAAATCATGATAATGGAAGACAATGACTTTAGTACGATGTGAATTATATGAGCTCTAACCTTTGAATATGGGTCCAACGGCTCAATGGGTAGGTTCTCCCTCCTACATTCCATCCTGTGAAAAACAATGATAACCTGCCTGGCTTTTTTAGGGCATTCCTCCAGTTTTGATGCAAGCCACAAACAGCTAGCAGCAACTTTCTACAAGAAAGCATCACATTATTAATGCAGAAGTTGTGACATTACAAGGCAAAAATTTAAAAGAAATCATTCATTTCTCTCGACTTCGGACCATGGTTTTAGAAAGAACGTCTGCTAAACAACTATTTGGACTAATTGAAGATACAAGTACTCATCTTTCACAGCCCAAAGAGAAAACCACAATCAGTCTACAAATTAAAGAATTGTCATTTGCCTTTATCAGCATCCAAACAAATGGCTCAGAAAATAATTATATATGTAGCAAAAATACCTTGACGTTGAAGCGTGCAAAGGACTTCTTACAATAGAATCGGTGAAACAGAACCTGACCAGTGGCCATAACAGCTTGAGGTCTGCAAGTGATCAAATGAAGCAAAACAAAGTTAACCAAATTCACCCTCAAAGAAAAGAACAACAACAAATTTTACAAATTAAAACAAACCAGAACTGAAACCATACAATCTGAGCAAAATTCCGCTTTCTTGGATTAAATCACAGCCATAGATTCTGAGCGTGGTCTCCGTGGCCTCATCTATGCCGTCCTTTCTCGACGGCGAGTTCTGCAACTGCTCATCGGTCAGATAGAACGTGTCTATCGCCGTGTATATCATCGTAGAAACCCTACCTAACTTCTACACAAAGTGAAATTTCCCAAATTCAATCAAATGGAATCTCAAAGAAAACTGAGAAAGTTCCGAAATTTCAAAAACAAAAATCGTAATCATCCAAATAGAGCCTTACCTCCGTTCTTGGCGCCCCAGACTCAAATTAATCGACGAGAATCAATCATGAGATGAAGCAATTGGCTCTGAGCTATACAATGCAAGGTCATGTGATTATACGACGACGTAATATGTGGGTGTTTTGGTCTTTTAACAGCTTTTTGGGTTATTTTTTAATAGCCCCTTTACTTTCTTGATTTTTCATTCCCGCCCATTTATAGGCTGCTGCAAGCAAGCTCTTCTCTACCTAGCAGCCACTGGCGGATGCAGAATTTTTTTAGCGGAGGTGCAATATTGACTAAGTATGAAAAATTGTTTTTCGGAATAATCATTTCCTCAAGATAATTTTTGGCGGCTTTTATTCCTTACACATCAAATAAGAAAACTTGATTTTATGGGATTTTAGTATGAAGTATATAGCCATTAATTTTAGCTTAAATCATATTTTGCACTAAAACCGATTTTTCATATTTTGATTTGGTGAGAATTTGATTTTCTAGTATTTTTATTTGAATCCAAATGGGGGGTACTTCCTTATTTACATTGTAAACTTAAGTAAATGGACATTTATTTAAATGTTGAAAATGAAAATTAGGCACCTACAATGTTTTTTCCGCCGAGGGGAGGTGCAGCTGCTGCACCTCCTTGCGCCTTAATAGGTCTGCCACTACTAGCAGCAACCATGGAAGTGGGAGACCCAAATATCAAATACAGTTCATTTCTTTAGTCAGAAAGAATAGAAAGATTAACAATTTATATCATTCTTCTTCCAATGAGTAAAGATACCATATTACAGAAATTGAAAGGAAAAAGAGCCAGCTTTACAAGAAAAATCCCCTATGCTAATTGCTAACATAACAAATTGAATGTCTATTGTGATTGTGGCTACTTCATTATACTACATGTCCTTGAATGAACCACCAATCACAAGCAGTCGGCCATATCCTGTAGGCATAGATGACTTGCAATAATGATACACAAAGCCAGAACAAGCATCTGATCTTTGCCAGATCCCTCTCTTGGTGTCGCCCGCTGTTCAAGCAAGAGAAATTTTGCGAGAACGGGCTATGAAGCCGTTCGATTGCTGGAAGAAACAACAAGAAGCAAAGCATACAAGGTTGAAGGGCTGGCAATCTGTCTCAGCCAGACTTCGATTTGGTTCGCAGAGACAACTGTCTTCTTGAGAGGGGCATGATGATCTCAAGAAAATTCTGAAAGAATCCTTTGTCATATATGTTATTCTTAACCACAACCTCAACATCTTTAAGTGGGGATCTACGGAACATGGCTCTCCATTTGTTCTCTGGAGGTTTTCTTTCACTACTCATCCCATTGATACTTGCTTTTAGTGCTGCAGAACTCGCCCTTGCTTCATTTAGCTTCCTCTGCCAGCTTACATACTCTTGCCACTTGAAAGTCTGTTTCAAAAGAAATGCACACGCTAAGTTCCAATGTTTCAGTAATGACAGAAGCCACTGTTATGTTAAGATTTCTTTTCCTGAGGGAGTGATGGAGCCTAATGAACTATCCCTGCCCCGCATCATTATTACCTCCTCTATCCTGCCCTCTTTGGAACTTTATATCAAGACATAACCTATTCAACAAAGTCACAGAGAGAGAGAGAGAGAGAGACCTCATTTGTCGTAGTATTTGTGAGACAAAGTTTTGCATGGTAACCAAAGAAACCCGCCAATGACAGTGAAACTATTGCCAGAAACACCATAAGAAGTATTTGAGTGTTGTAGGCCCCCAACAACCACTGTAATGCATCAGGAAATAATAAAGCAATGAGCAGCATGAAAAAAGGAAACAAAAAATAAATGAGTAGAGAAATATACAACCATGCAAAAAGTACCAAAACCACACACCATATAAATAAAAAAATTGAACCCTATAACCCTTGAAATTTCCAGCTCAAGATTTAATGAAAGCAAATTATTATCATGGAAGAGTTCAGACTGTGCTTATTTATACACATTTCTAAGCTATGCTTCATACTTGGAGACATCATGGAAAGTAAATAAATGGTGAACTCCAACCAGGCTCAGCAAAAATATTTTTGGAAGCTGTTACTCTTCTACATTGCTGAAACAAAATAAATCAACTTACCTGCACAACATGCGGTGATAAACTGCGAAAAGAATTTTCTATACCATAATAAACTGCAATGAAGAAATTAGGGAAAGGAACGTTATTTAGGTTCAAATGAAGCACAATCATCAAGTAGGAGGATGGAATGAAACTTAATTTACCAGTTAGGATATCAATAACTTTAAATTCTTTAATTTGCCCAGCAATAATTAACCCAATGGCCACTGTTCCATATATGCAAAGTAAGGTGTGCCTGAAAAAGCACTAAAGAAATGATAACAAATAGACAAACAAAAAGTGTAGTATATTACCTCACAGATAAAATAAAGTTCAAATTGACAGAGCAATTAAGTAAAACAGAAAATAAGATAAAAAATGCTTATTCATAAGTCTGGAATTGACACATTCGTGCAAACATTAAGACCATAGAATGCTTATTCATCATTTGTAATTGAAACATTCGTGCAAATTTTAGGCCTAAACCCTAATGCTTATTCTCCGGTGTAATCTGTTATGAATTTCAAGAGTGTAACAGTAAATGCCATAAACAATTTCAAAACCTCATAGACCAGAAGATCTAAACTTTTTCCTACTTTTCTTCGCACTAACTTCATATGCAAACATTGGATGGTTAAGTTTCAAAAAGAGAATGCAGATGATAACCTTTCATTATCAATCCGCGAAAAAACCAATTTTCTACCCATCATACCCATCAACATGTACAGTCAATTATTTGGGAAGCATAGGCAGTGGAGAAAACAAAGGGTCACACAAAAGACATAAACACAAACTGTTGTTGCATCAGATAGAACTCACCACAAAAGAAACGCCATGAAGTACTGGGTGTTTCTCTCACCTATGCAATTATTCTGCAATCAAAACCATGTTGTTAAATTCACAATCAGCACCACATAAAATGTCCTATATATGAGGGAGGGGATGGGAAAGAAGAAGAATAGTTAGAGAATTTCAGACCATCCATCCACAATGATGGTCAAAGCGGGCAACACAGCGATCACATATGCTGCAATGCTTAGACCTGGCAGGTCTAAACCACAGAGGAAGAAGGACCATGTAAAGGAGAAAGTAAGAAAAGGAAAGGAAGGAACAAAACAAAACAGCATAAATCTTTTTCATAAAAAGAAAAGACAACAGAAAGAAAACGTTGGAAAGAAATCAATAAAGCAGGACTCACTTTGGAATTTTGCATGTTGAACATTCTTTCTCAGAGTATATAATATTGTCATAGGGATAAGCAGAGAGATACTGGGAAACATTATCAGCCTTCACTGTTCCTGGATCAGAAAAGCTAGTTAATAGAAAGAGCAGAACACCAACGCCAACAGCCAACAAGCTTGTATACCTGAAAGAACAGAGAAGAGAATGCGTAGAGGATTCAGTACTAAAAAATGGAAAATTTTATGAAAACAGAATCCTTGACACATACCTGTGAATTTCACCTATATAATAGCCAGGAATGTAACCGAAGGAAGAATTTGCAACTAAGAAATACGTTCCTCCTACAATTGCAAGATATATTAACTGCACAAACAGAAAACTAACAATTAATCCTGAATCAAAGAGAAAGAGAAAAATAATTCCTAGTTGTCCACATCAGTAGGTGGAAATATCGAAGGCACTCATATTTGACTAGTCTTTTTCTTCTATTGCAGCCACAATTTACCAACTTTTAAGCACTTCCTAATGATTCTGTCAAATTTACCAACTTTTAAGCACTTCCTAATGATTCTTTCAAATTTACCAACTTTTAAGCACATTCATATAGCTGGAAATATTGTAACTTGGAGCACCAAATCCTCAATAGTCTGTTTTTACCACATTTTCCTCACTTTGGCTCCGTTAAGATTTATCATGTTCTGCTTACTCTAAGCAAGAAGATAACCACAGATTTACCAAAATGCATATAACGTGAAAGACAAAACCTTTTACTGGGTTATCTAATAAAACTGAGTTTAACCAGAAGCAGCAACACCAAAAACGTGAATGAGACCATAATGAAGCCACAATTCAATTCCCAATAAAGCACCCAAAGAAAAATTGCAACTTCATGAACAAAGTCAACTAACCGGAACCCCTTATCTCTCAATTACAATCACAAAAATTTAGACAATTCTATTTCGGGGAAAGAAAAAAAACGAAACCTGCAAAATTGGATTGGGTCGGTCACAGCAGAAATACTCCACGGAGGAAATGGCATTAGTTCCCTTGGCCCCAAAAATAAACCCAACAAATCGTCTGCAAAATAACAGTAAATTGAATCTCAATAAAACTAAAACCAATAGAAATATAAGTGATTGGAAGACAGAGAGACAGAGAGAGAGAGAGAGAGGTACTGATTACTGAACTGAAAGTAATCGTAGGCGCCGAAGGTGAGAAAGTGGTGGATGCGTTGGATGGGCGTGCCTTCGAAGATGGGCCATTGGCCACAGAGGAAGGAGACTAGAACAAGCAGTGTCACTAAGCCATGGCACAACAGAATCCACTGTACCTCCATTCTCACTTTTCAATTCTGACGACTCTTCTGACTTGCAGTTGCAGACTTGGTCGATGACTTCTTGGTTTTGTTTTAGTGGGGAGGGAGACTACAGATGAGGCCCTTTCTGTTTTTCTTTTTCGTTTTCGTTTTGATGTGGGCTTTCACACTTTGAAATTCTCTGCGGCTTAAATAATGTTTTTTCGTTCACAAAGAAAAAAGAAGGTACATTAATTAAAACTAAACAAAAAAAATCTTTACTTACTTAGGGCCCATATGGTAATGTTTTCGTAAAACATTTTATGCCCATAACAAAATGTGTCATGAAGATTTTCCACCAAAAAGGAAAAAATATTTTGGTTCTACGAAGTCACAAAAGTTGGTCAGAATTGGAAGCGTGCATATATATAATCCAAAAGCTATTTTGAATCAAAATCTTTGAATTCATCTAAATTGACTATCATCTCCATACTCCATTGCAAATTCCTTACAGATATAGAAATTCAAATCTGTTATACTTTACATCCCAGATAAATGAAAGAAAAAGAAAAATGTCATCAAAGCTTGATGAGTTTTTCAGAACCATTAGCTTAGATGTCTGCATTGCCAATGGTGTCCTCTATGACATCAATGCAAGATCCTACAGATTTTCCTTCTGACATGGCCTCTGCAAGCTTAGCTCGCACTACTTCGTGACGGCGCAAGATTAGGACAGTGTTTAAGACAGACCATCTGACTTGAGAATCTGTTTTCTTCTGTGTGAAGCCTAAGCTTCTGTACAATGAATCCAGCTGTTTTAAGAGCAAGCACAATCCAGTTAGTAACTTGTTCCATTATGTCTGTCTTGCTTGCAGGAACAACAGAATCAAATTTGACCCCAAAAAAAAGGAACATAATCAAGTGAAACCTGGTTAATATCTGCAAGACCACCCTCAGCATAGCCGTATAAAATATACTCAGCAGCAACGCCGGCTAGCGCTACGCATGCAAATCTGTTCAGCGTCTAATAAGATGCATTCCCAATTCATGAAAGTTTCTCATTTCAAAAGGAAGGAGAAATTTTAGTGGTGAAGGGTAGAAACATACGGTAGCTGATAATTTCCCTGCATTGACCTGCGTGAAATGGGAACTGCTATAAATCAAGGATAATAATCAAAATACAGAATTAGAAGATATGATCAACGTTGAGCAGCATCGATGAAGCTTTACATAGACAATGGCAGCATACCTCTTCAACAAATTCAAAATCCACAAAAGCAGTCCCTGCTTGAACATTGAGAGATCCTTCCTTCTTCAAAGCTTCCAAACTGGATAGTGTATATCCCTTAGGAAGGACGCCAACCAAGTATGCAATTAAGAAATGGCCAGCTTCATGCTGCATAAATAGTTTCTCTTTTAGATGAATACTTCATGAGGATATCCTCACACAAAAAAAATATCCAAAGGTTTCAGAACCATCGGCAGAAAGAGCATATAAGAAGATGAGGGATGGAGGGACAGGGGGAGGGAGAGATCTTACTTGAATGACCCTGTTGTGGTACTTCTGACTAAAGGTGTGACCAATTGTATCAATAACCAAGCTACTAACTCCTCCATTGAAAGATACCTATGAGAAAGTAGTGAAATAATAAGGCATTAAAAGCATTAGGAGTTCTTGTTTGCTGAAGTAATTAAAGAATGGAAATTGTAATTGAGCAGAAGTTGAAATGTCGAGAGGGGCTAGAAATGACTTCAAACAAGAGATGCACTTCAGCGGATTCTCTTTATGGTAAATGTTCAATATCACTTGATGTACAGCTTACAATCTTTAGGATTGTTGTGATTGCTTCCAACAACAGCTCAAGGCTTTCAATGATATGGATTATCAAGACATGTTCTTAAACAAGCATAAGGAAATTACCGCGTCGAGAGTCCACAGAAACAACAATCCTAAAGAAATATAGAAAATCTGTTGTGCACTAAACCCAAACACATTCCATGCAGAAACACCTCCTAGCACAGCAGCAAGCTGAAGGTTTCTTTCTATGGAACCCAGAGTAGTATCTACTGGGGACAGAAGAGACGACGCTTCTATCCCATTCAGCTTTAGCTCATCCAAGCTGTAGAGCCTTTGGGGTAACTGCACAATGAATCCATTTCAGTAAATTAAGTAAATCCAGACCTTGATATATCATGTTGCTGCTAAAAAAATTATTGGGGAAAAGCCAAAAAGGTGTCCTAAAAGAAAAAGAACACAAAAAAAAAAAGAGCCAGAGTTTGGCAAAACCTGCCTAGCAGCACCAAAGCACCTGAGGCCACCAGGCTTGCCTTGCACATCTTTAACAAGTGAGAGCGCTGCTCTCTCATCTCCCTTATCCAACTCCTTATCCACTTGCTTCAAAACTTGTTGCCTTGATACACTAACCTCAGATGAACATATGATGCCAAAACTGGGAAATCTCAGGCTCAGTTGGAGTTGGGGTCTGTATGATGAGCCTGCATAGCAATGCATCACAGTGCCCATTCAAAGAAGAATTCAGGACACATCACCTTCCCAAATCCCAACAAATGAAAAAGATTGGCTAATGTTTGAGACTAGTTTGTTTGTTGCACTCTTTTGGGCCACACAAAATGGATAAGCAATATTTATCTTCATATTAATGTAAATGTTTGTTCCTACACTTTTTTGCAGCGCAAGATTTTGAACCAATTTTCTAGTAGAGAATCCTAAAATCCCACATAAACGTGTCGGCCCAAAACACTTCCCATGTAAATCCCAAAACGAAAATGAAAAGTGTGAATTTGTATGTCGACTGTCACTGCTTGCAGTGCTCGTATTTATTTGTCAACATGTGGTCCTTCATTTCACCATATCCTTGCAACAAAGTTAATATCTTACGAAAACATAAGTTAATTAGCAGACAAAATTTTCGATCATTTCTTGATGTTGTATACACATATATACATATTTTTCAATATTACTTCCGTTTTCTGTATACGTTTTAAAGACTCAGTAAAATGCAAGTTTTTTTTTAAAAGCAAACGTATTGTACACAGACATATGTAATTTTCTTGTTTAATACACGTGTTTTTTACAAAAATTACAATAATACACAAAAAAAATTCAAGATTATACACAAAATACTCACATATTATTGAATAAAAATAAAATATATTTAAATACTAATTATTCATTAAGTAAATAATAATTAAAATATAACTACTAATTAAAGTAATTAAAAAAAGAGAAATTCAGTCTGTGCTATTTAACAGGTATAGCCGGGCGGCTATACTTTTAAAGAAATTCTATTTATATAGTATCGCCGCGCGGCTATACGCTTTTAAAAAACCAGTCCTTTCTAATTTGTACATAATATAGCCGATCGGCTATACGTTTGAAATAATCTATTCACAGAGTATGGCCGCACGGCTATACTATTTTATATGTTCCTTTTTTTTCATAAATAGTACTGCCGCGCGGCTATACTCTTTTCAGAAAAAAAAAAAAAAACACGCCTCCTTTCAAAAAAATTTAAATAGTATAGACGGCGATATTTTCCATTTGTCATATTTAAACAGTATAGCCGCACGGCTATACCCATTTGTCATATTGGTGTCCTTTTAATTTTTGTAATAAATAGTATAGTTGCGCGGCAATACTCTTTAAATATCTATTCCAATCCTTTTTTTTTTATATATAATTATTTTTCCCCGATTTTCGTTCATCGATAAGAGTAGTTTAGAGCATTATCCATTACTATTAGGTCATTGCCTGAATCTCTATTTTCCATTTTTTATTTCTTATTTTTCCACAGTTATTACCCGTATAAAGAATTTAGCAATTTCCCTTTTAGTACTTGTATTATACATGTACATACATATTTTTCAATATTGCTTCTATTTTTCGTATATGTCTTAAAGACTCAGTAAAATGCAAGTTTTTTAAAAAGCAAATGTATAATACATGTATTGTACACGAACATACATAATTTTCTTGTTTAATACACGTGTATTTTACAAAATTTTCAATAATACACAAAAAAAAAGTTCTGGATTATACACAAAATACTCACATATTATTGAATAAAAATAAAATATATTTAAATACTAATTATTCATTAAGTAAATAATAATTAAAATATAACTACTAATTAAAGTAATTAAAAAAAGAGAAATTCAGTCTGTGCTATTTAACAGGTATAGCCGCAACGGCTATACTTTTAAAGAAATTCTATTTATATAGTATCGCCGCGCGGCTATACGCTTTTAAAAAACCAGTCCTTTCTAATTTGTACATAATATAGCCGATCGGCTATACGTTTGAAATAATCTATTCACAGAGTATGGCCGCACGGCTATACTATTTTATATTAAAAAACACGTGTTCCTTTTTTTTCATAAATAGTACTGCCGCACGGCTATACTCTTTTCAGAAAAAAAAACACGCCTCCTTTCAAAAAAATTTAAATAGTATAGACGGCGATATTTTCCATTTGTCATATTTAAACAGTATAGCCGCACGGCTATACCCATTTGTCATATTGGTGTCCTTTTTAATTTTTGTAATAAATAGTATAGTTGCGCGGCAATACTCTTTAAATATCTATTCCAATCCTCTTTTTTTTATATAATTATTTTTCCCCGATTTTCGTTCATCGATAAGAGTAGTTTAGAGCATTATCCATTACTATTAGGTCATTGCCCGAATCTCTATTTTCCATTTTTTATTTCTTATTTTTCCACAGTTATTACCCGTATAAAGAATTTAGCAATTTCCCTTTTAGTACTTGTATTATACATGTACATACATATTTTTCAATATTGCTTCTATTTTTCGTATATGTCTTAAAGACTCAGTAAAATGCAAGTTTTTTAAAAAGCAAATGTATAATACATGTATTGTACACGAACATACATAATTTTCTTGTTTAATACACGTGTATTTTACAAAATTTTCAATAATACACAAAAAAAAAGTTCAGGATTATACACAAAATACTCACATATTATTGAATAAAAATAAAATATATTTAAATATTTAAATTTAAATATTAATTATTCACTAAGTAAATAATAATTAAAATATAACTACTAATTAAAGTAATTAAACGTGATAAACTGGTGATACCGTGGTGATAGAGTGGCGATACAGGAGTGATACAAAATGCTGATTGTGTTTATCTTTGGTTTTTGTTTTGTTTCATTTCGTTTACTTTTCTTTACTCATTTCTAGCATTCGATTTGTATCTTACCTATGTGATTGTGTTAACTAAGTGTTCTACACGTACTCAAACTAGACCTTAATATAAGCCTCCAATTCCTTGTGTGAACGATCCCCTATTTACAAATCTATACTTCAATATATTCATATACTTGAGGGTATTTTAATTGGATGATTAGCACATTAATTTTTACAAATTATTAATACAACACGAGGATAGTTCGGAATGTGTTGGAGAGTTGCAGCTTGGCTCCACTGTTGAATTGAATCTTTATCTTGCGCCTTGATATCTCAACCCTAATCCAAGTTTAACAAGACGAAACCATGTCCTGCTCGAGCTCCCTCCAATTTTTAATCATGTTAGCCATAGCCTTTCTGACGCAACGTAAAACATGTAACTTTAGAATCTACCAGGAAAATATAAGGAAACCTCAGGGTTTATTGATAAATTGGAAATGCAAATGGTCTCAAGTTGTCAGATATGAAGATATCAAGATCAAGAACTTCAACCTTGCACCTTACTGCGTTCTTGATCCACTGATGATTTGAAATCTCACAGCATCACAAAAGCATGTCCTTTGATGAGAGAATTCACTGAGGCATTGTTTAAGACGAAAGTGTAGTATCTTATTATCCCCACAAAGGATCAAGAACCTATATCCAGAGAACGCAACAACCTTAACTGGTTATCGCACTGGGATGCAGGCCAGTAGGGAAATTTATCAAAATTCAATGACGGGCTTGACAGATAAAGTTGTCTACATCTTTTGGAGACACTGCCAAAACGAGTGAGGTATGTTATATAAGGAATTTAAAGAATGTAATGAGCAACTCCCTCTGGATGATCACTAAATCTGTCTACCGTCCTCCTTCTCCTCCTAGCTAGTATGAACTCCAACACTCTGTCTATGTTGATTATTGGCTCAAAAGCAATGTTGCTTTCAGTCAAAAGTAGAATATAGTAGCTGGCTGAATGGCATTGGCAGACAAAGTGAAATGGGAAGCCTTAATTGGATAGCTGCAGAAGAATAATCAACTTTGCAGAAGAATAATCAGCTTTTGGCAGCAGCTTTGCATCCTTGGCAGAATGGGAGCATGTGGGAGACAAGCTAGCATGGCTTACCTTGGAGGTCTCTTGGTCGTTGGTTTCCTTGAAGAGCCAACTTCATTGGCTATAAATTGGATGCATGGCAGCAGCTGTAAAGATAGAGCTACACTGAAGTGAGGGAGAGGGAAAATAGCAAGAAGCCATTCGACAGAGAAGAAAATTCTCATATTGTTCTTTGCTTTGTATTTTTGGTTTTCTCTTCCTATTGTAAGTGTGTGAGCTTGGGTTATTTGGGTCTTTGGGAAATTGAGTGATAAACAGTATTGTATATTCTCATTGATTATAGTGGAATATTCCGTCGTCTCCAAACTGGACTGGATGTAGGCATTGCCGAACCAGTATAAATCTTGGTGTTCTTGTTGGTGTTGTTTTGTGTTTATTATTTTATCTCTTGCCAATTGTGGTTATTTTCACTCGCAATTGGTTGACGCTTCCGCACAACAGTCTAGGCAGCTTATGCATGTATGTCTCCCCTGCCCTGAATGCTTTCCAAATGTTTAAGAATTACTGGATTTTGTAGAAAACAAGAATAGAGTTGTGTGAATTAAGGGGAATTAAATTCATACTAAAACTGAAACATCAATTGCACTCATTTACTATACACTGAACCAAAATAAAACCCTAATTAGAGTGCTTGCTTACCATTCATTCATATAAGCAAAAGAAGTAGGGTGACTGCGATCCCATATTCTTCTTTGGTCCAGATTCCAACCCTAATTTTTATCTTTTTGTTTTTTAATGTTTGCGTAAGTGCAACCGGTATTTGGCTTTTTGGGCTTTGGATACAAGTATTATAACATAAATAAATCCACGCTAGGGTTTGGATACAAGTATTATAACATAAATAAATCTTCTTAAGCTGGGAAAGCTCGTATAGCTCTCTATAGTTACCTCATTAAGCTGAGAAATAAAAGCAAGGTTTTGCATTTTCCAAAACTCCATGCCAAACCCGGAACCCTGAAAAAGGCACCAAGAAGAAGAAGATCAATAATTCCAGAAATGAGAATGGCAAAATGTACAGAGAGAGGGGGGAACACAAATTTGTACTTACATGGGATTCGGGCAGTGGATTGCACTTCATGCGCAAAGTACTCAAGTTAGGCATTCTCCTAAAAAGATTAGCTAATTCAGGGGCTAAGTGATCCTTAAAGCTTCCAATGGTGATACACAAATAAGAAACATCATTTAATGGCATTGGCCCGCCTGCAAAGACGAATAGACATCAACTAGCCAACGTTAAACCATAAACAAAGCACTTCTCTTAGACTGATCTTCAAACAAAACTTGGAGCATAAATGTGAATGTTCTTTCAATGCAAATCCGAAATGTAAGATACATAAATTTATTAGCTCTATTGCATACCAAGACAGGAAAGATATTTAGTATTGAACCAAAAGAAAAAGGCTCAAGAGTAGTCGCTATAACTTTTTCCCTGCGTATACTCCGAAAAACCTCAAACACCTTGCCAAAGCTATTGTGATCAGCAACCAGACAAATCTCTCCTTTTTCCAAATGCAATAATTTCCCCAGCTGGTGATTGATTGTGTTCCCAATCCATTCCAAATATGTAAGGCTTGGAGCAACAATGTTCAACGATTGGCCGGACGAATTTGTCCGCCACCTGATGTGCATATCTTCAAGTTTCTCACCTGATATTTTAAGTTTATCGCCACCAGCAACAATGCTAAAGGATTTCAAAGACGAGCTTTCAATGGTGATATCTGCCAACCCAACATGTTCAAGACGCAGTTCCTTAATGCATCTGCAGTGAGAGGAGATCCATTTGAACAACCCCTCATCCATATCAACACGTTACAAATTCAAGTGTTCCAACTTGGAACAACGAGCTGGGCAGGACTTTGATAGTTGCATTACACATGCTCACCGACAGAAACCTTAAAAACTCAGAAAGAAAGAGCCAACCTGGAAATTTAAATTGTTCCCCTCCCTTCATTGTATATGTTGATATCAAGCACTTCAACCCTACGGATCAGTGCCTTACGAGATAGCTCCCATGATTTGACAATGCCATAGCGTTGCCAAAGCCGCCAAGCTGCTGTATCTTTTTATTAAGACTAAGAATGAAGAGGCGGTTCAAAGAAACCAACAACTATACCCGCTGGCATTCGGGTCAGAAAGTTGGACAAGATTCAAGGATGGAGATGAGAGATGGAGGTGTCCTGGATACTGTGCCAAAACTGGTGAGGTCTGCAGTACTAGTAAGGAAGGAGATAATGTGATGAGCAACTTGTTCTGGAAGATCATTTCTACCCTGCTCTCACCATGGACCCCTCTTTTACAACTTGCAGCAGCCATTTAAGTTATATACCTAGGCTAGCGTTCCAAAAACTTTTGAATTACTGGATATCAAACATGAAATTGGTCAACTTAAAACCCATTATTGGTCAACTTCCATATGAAATTGTTGTTGAAGCAGAGCACAGAGAACCTTAATGCCGCGTTCAAAGGACACGAAGACAGAAAGAAGTTGGTTAAATGGATCGTATTGGCTTGACACATAAACTAGTTGAACCAGGTGATGCGCTATGTCGTTTAATAAGTCTCTGATTGAATGATCTGTGGAATTTCCTTCGGAATTGGTTTACTATGGTCTGAAAAATACAGTTGGTCGTGTTTACAATTGGAGAAGACCGGCGCGAGATTAGAAGGCCAAAAACTGAGGATTGATTTATTAGTAAGAGATATAGATAAAGCTGCCTAACAACAAAAACAATATGCCTCCATTTTTTAACTTGATTTGAGATAGTTGATCTAAAACTCTTTTCACCTCATGAAGTGAAATCAAATACCCAGAGGCACAAATAATATCTAAACATCCCCAGATGGTTTTGGAGAACAAAAGAAGTTGAAAAGGGGATTTAGTTGAGAAAATCCTAACACAAAGTTTCATTTATAGCATACCAATTCCAAGTACCAAAACATCAAGCTCTATCCCCAAAAAAATTAAAAAACAACTTCATATAGTACAACTGCAGTAACTACTCATAAACTCCACAGAAGAGAGAGAACCCTCTAGAACTCCTGCGAGGCAGATCCAATATCGCCCTTGCCTTTGCCCACCTTCTTCGGCAAAAGAGTTTGGTGGATGTTTGGCAACACTCCTCCATTAGCAATGGTCACAGACCCCAATAGCTTGCTTAGCTCTTCGTCGTTCCTCACAGCCAGTTGGATGTGCCTTGGCACAATACGGTTCTTCTTGTTATCCCTTGCAGCATTTCCAGCAAGCTCCAATACCTAAACACCCAATTTCAGACCAAAAGTCAGATCAAACCCATACAAATTCCATACTACAACAATCCATCACTTTCATGAAAATCTTAACCTATGAAACTCAATTCAATACAAATAAGACATGAAACTTCAACTCATTTCACCAAAAGAACACAACGCAAATACAAAAATCAATTTCAAATCCAAATAACACAACCAACAAATTCGATCTAGGTTAAACAATCCTATTAAACTCAGAAACAAAAACCCTAACCGAACCCAATCAAGGCCCTCAAACATGAAATCCCATTACACAAACAAAATTAAAACCAAAATTTCAATTAATCACAAGCGACCCATAAAAGTAAAAACACATCTAGATCAAACACAAACTAACCTCCGCAGCAAGGTATTCGAGCACGGCGGAGAGATATACAGGTGCGCCGGCACCAACCCGCTCGGCGTACTTGCCAGCCTTAAGAAATCGAGCGATCCTGCCCACCGGAAACTGGAGCCCTGCTTTATGAGACCGCGATACAGACTTGGAGGCCTTCGGTTTGCCCCTGCCTCCCTTCGTCGAACCAGCTTCTTTAGAACTCATTTTCCCAAATCAACACTGAAATCACAAAACCCTAACCCTAGAACAGAGAACAAGTCCTGGGCGAGTGAGAGAGGCGTGCGAGGCAGAGAGAAAGAGTGATGGGTTTTCTTAACGTGAAACTGAAATGTGAGTGGGGTTTGGAATATATAAGAGGTCAAGCTGTGCTCTGATTGGCGGAGATTGCGGTCACACGGATCGCCAGCGTGGCACCCCCTGTTGAAATTCGCGGGAAATTGAATTTTGGTCCTTTTTAGTTTTCCCACGGTCCACCGCTTAGCGATTCTCGTTTCGCGGTTAACAGGAAAATAGCCCGAAAAAAAAACGACGACGTTTGGGCAAAAGTTATGGGCCTGAAGTTTCTTAACTTTTGGGGTCTGTTGTTGTTATGATCTATTGGATCGCAGCCCAAATGGTGAAGCGTACGTGTAGGAGTAGAATTGGTTGGCCCACGGAATACGATTCTAGAATCTATGAGCTGCATGACACTGAATCATGACATGACGCATCAATCACCCATGAAGGGTAAAGCGGTACCGTTTGACATTTTTTACTGTGGATCGTACCGCACAGGGTTCTGTTTTTATAAAAAAAATTACTGTGGATCGTACAGCACCGGGTTCTTGTTGGCTTTTGGATACCTATACTAGTTAGGAGAAAAAGAAAAGGGCCCTTGAAACTTGAAAAAAGATTCCATTTTCCAGCTAGCTGTAATTATTATTGATGATTTAGTACGATGAACAACACGCTTGATTAATCATCTGATCAAGTAGGCTCCCATATTGGCATATAATGATGAAATAAACCGTCTGTGGGCTCTTCTTAATGTAAACGATTTTGATGGGGGAGGAATTCGAACACAGGAGCTCGGGTTCCTAATCTTATTAGATATAACAAAACACCTTACCCGCCTTGTGCTGCAAGTCAACCTAGACAAATATAATTCTGATGTCCAAGCCCATTTCATGAACGAAGGAAGGCCCATTAGGCCCAAAATAAGACAGAAAAAGAGTCAGAGAGAGAAAGAGATAAGGACAATAACGAACAGAAATGTGGCAAAAGAAGAGCCAAAATGCAGAAAAGGACAAAAGAGATAAAGGCAAAAAGAAAGGGTTAGCCTAGGTGTTGAATCTTGGGCCATACACGTAGGCAAACAACTATACAAAGATGCCCTCCCTCATTAAGGGCAGGGCTTGAAGTTGGAGAGGAGGAGGATGATGGAAATATTTCAAATTTTTTGGAGTTAAAAAAGAGAAAATAAAAAGAAGAAGAAAAGGGAAAAAGCCAAACGCAGCAGGAGGCAGAAGAATCCAAAAAATGTGGGTAATTGTTGACCTCACAGTTAGAGCAATGGTTCCAAAGGCAGTGTGCATGAACAATAATAGTGAAAGTCCCACCCAAAGTAGAACTTTGATGGTGAAGTTCATCGACAGCGACTGCTACTGACTAGAGAGAAAGATGAGAGATGAGAGAGACGAGAGAGATGAGAGAGATGAGATGATGCATGCCTTTGCCCAGCCAGTGTGCTTGTTTGTTTTCGTTGCCAACTGCCCTACAAATAGTTCTACTACTGCTACTCACAGAGTATAAGTCCTTTTTTTCTTTTTCCTCTTATCTTATTTTTCCTCTTTTTATGATATTTCTTTCTAACTTTACAGGCAATCAAGATGCAAAGGACGTACTATTTTCTTTCCAATTTTTTAAAACTTTAAAATGCAAATGACGTACTACTACTAGTTTGTTCATTATTTTTTTTCGGTTTTTGGTTTTCTTGCATGAGATGAGAGAAACACAAAGAAAATTAAGCCATACCGCCCCTTCAAAAGGAAAGGAAGGAAGGCCACACATGTAACATATCATTTTTATTAATGTTTACATCTAAACATAATTAATTAAGAAAATATATATTGGGTAATGATCACTAACACTAACTAAAGAAGGCCGAGTAGTTCTTAACCTTAAACCGGGGGAGAAACGGCTCGTTTAAAAAAGTAGTTAAAAGTTCATTCCGGGAAAGGAGACAAGTATAAGTAAATAAATAAGTGTTGGAAATGCAAAGAAAAAACGTTTACTGATGAAATGAAAGGGTGTTCTTTGTTTTCAAAAAGTTAAAAAGTAATGAAGCAACAGAGCTTGAAATGTAACTGTCATTGAGCTTTAGCTCGTTATGGGCTTAATGACAACGACTAAATGTGAAAACGTGACATTGTCCCAATGGATTTTGGAAGGGGGAAAAGCATGATTGTGGAAGATTAGTTTTGTTTACTGTTTAAGTATTGTCACATGTATTATGTGTTCTTAAGGAGGCAACAGCTTTTTCTCAAGAGTGTTGATTGATCGTGAAGTATCTTTTGCTTTTAATCTCCAAACGGAAAGTGTACAATTCAACGAATATATTGGAGCAAAATTAATCATCACTTAAATCTACATTAAGCATTACAAGAGAGCTTAAAAATACACTATAATATACACTTCT